>NW_019154140.1:3355172-3904204 GCF_002288905.1 Enhydra lutris kenyoni
TTCCAATTTCCCTCAACTCCCTTCTCCTCTCCATCTCCCCTTGTCCTCCGTGCTATTTATTATGCTCCACAAATAAGTGAAACCATATGATAATTGACTCTCTCTGCTTGACTTATTTCACTCAGCATAATCTCTTCCCGTCCCCTCCATATTGCTACAAAAGTTGGGTATTCATCCTTTCTGATGGAGGCATAATACTCCATAGTGTATATGGACCATTATCTTCCTTATCCATTCGTCCGTTGAAGTGCATCTTGGTTCTTTCCACAGTTTGGCAACCATGGCCATTGCTGCTATAAACATTGGGGTACAGATGGCCCTTCTTTTCACTACATCTGTATCTTTGGGGTAAATATCAAGTAGTGCAATTGCAGGGTCATAGGGAAGCTCTATTTTTAATTTCTTGAGGACTCTCCACACTGTTCTCCAAAGTGGCTGCACCAACTTGTATTCCCACCAATAGTTCAATTCTCCACATCCTCTCCAACACATGTTGTTTCCCGTATTGCTAATTTTGGCCATTCTAACTGATGTATGGTGGTATCTCATTGTGGTTTTAATTTGAATCTCCCTGATGGCTAGTGATGATGAACATTTTTTCATGTGTCTGATAGCCATTTGTATGTCTTCATTGCAGAAGTGTCTGTTCATATCTTCTGCCTATTTTTTTATATGATTGTCTGTTTGTGTGTGTTGAATTTGAGGAGTTCTTTATAGATCCTGGATATCAACCTTTTGTCTGTACTGTCATCTGCAAATATCTTCTCCCATTCCGTGGGATGCCTCTTTGTTTTGTTGACTGTTTCCTTTGCTGTGCAGAAGCTTTTGATCTTGATGAAGTCCCAAAAGTTCATCTTTGCTTTTGTTTCCTTTGCCTTTGGAGACATATCTTGAAAGAAGTTGCTGTGGCTGATATCGAAGAGGTTACTGCCTATGTTCTCCTCTAGGATTCTGATGGATTCCTGTCTCACGTTGAGGTCTTTTATCCATTTTGAGTTTATCTTTGTGTACGGTGTAAGAGAATGGTCAAGTTTCGTTCTTCTACATATAGCTGTCCAGTTTTCCCAGCACCATTTATTGAAGAGACTGTCTTTTTTCCACTGTGTATTTTTTCCTGTTTTGTCAAAGATTATTTGACCATAGAGTTGAGGGTCCATATCTGGGCTCTCTACTTTGTTCCACTGGTCTGTGTGTCTGTTTTTATGCCAGTACCACACTGTCTTGGTGATCACAGCTTTGTAGTAAAGCTTGAAATCAGGTAATGTGATGCCCCCAGTTTTATTTTTGTTTTTCAACATTTCCTTAGCGATTCGGGGTCTCTTCTGATTCCATACAAATTTTTGGATTATTTGCTGAAGCTCTTTGAAAAATACCCGTGGAATTTTGATCGGAATGGCATTAAAAGTATAGATTGCTCTAGGCAGTATAGACATATAACAATGTTTATCCTTCTGATCCAAGAGCATGGAATGGTCTTCCGTCTTTTTGTGTCTTCTTCAATTTCTTTCATGAGTGTTCTGTAGTTCCTCGAGTACAGTTCCTTTACCTCTTTGGTTAGGTTTATTCCCAGGTATCTTATGGTTCTTGGTGCTATTGTAACTGGAATCGATTCTCTAATTTCCCTTTCTATATTTTCATTGTTAGTGTATAAGAAAGTCACTGATTTCTATACATTGACTTTGTATCCTACCACGTTGCTGAATTGCTGTATGAGTTCTTATGGTACATTTTGAATTAATTTTTTGTTTTCATAAAAAAATGTCCTCACAGCCTATGTTTTCAGCGTAAGGTCACTGTCTAGATTTTTTGTTGTCCTTGTATGTGAATGCCCATTTATTCTGACATGTTAAAAAGACTATATTTTCTCCGTTGGATTGTCTTTGTTCCTTTGTTAAAGATCATCTGACTGTATTTATGTGGGTCTATTTCTGGGCTATTTTGTTCCATTAATCTATTAGTCTAAGTCATTCACTAATACCACACTATCTTGATTACTGTAACTTTATAGAAGACTTGAATTTAGGTAGTGTCAGTTATCTAATTTTATTCCTCTTTATCTTGTTGGCTGTTCTGGATCTTTTCACATTCTATAATAAACTCTCGAATCAGTTTGTTGATATACACAAAGTACCTTGCTGGAATTTTGAATAGGATTTTGTTGAAACTATTAATCAATGTGGATAAAACTCCCATCTTAACAATACTGATTTTTCCTATTCATGAACATGGAATATTTTTTCCATTTATTAGATATCTTTTATTTCTTTCATCAGAATTCTATAGTTTTCCTCATATAGCTCTTGTACATATGTGTACATTTTGATAGAATTATGCTTCAATAGGAGTGTTCACTTTTCACTCACTATTATCCATTTAAATGTTTGTGGTGTCTGGGCTGCCTATGTCGTGCAGTTAGTTGAGCCTCCGACTCTTGGTTTCAGCTCAGATTGTGATCTCAGGGTAGTGATCTCAGAGTCCTGGGATTGAGCCCCGTGCTCTCTTTCCCTCTCTCTCAAATAAAAAAATAAATTTAAAAAAAAAAGTTCATGGTGTTTTATCATTAAGAAAGATTATGTAGATATTTTATCTATTTGTGTTTGGTACTTCCATTTGATATTTAATATATACAATTTCTATATTTAGTATATCTAATAATAGTTTGTTAGAGGAAGATGTTAAGTTGTATTCAAATGCTTTTTTGCTCTGCATGAAGATATTCTTTATCCTTTAACCTATTCATCAATGAAGACTCAGGGAAGAAATCAGGCCCCATATATATGATATGCAAAATATCATATATATGGAAGAGTGCATTATATATATAGCTATATATATATAGCTGTTATATATACAGTGCAATAACCATTCATCAGGTCAAGATACAGACATGCATAAGATAGGGACCCCAAAAAATCTTTAATCATAGTTCTTTGCTTCCTTAAGGTAACCAGAATTTGTGTTTTATCTTAATAATTTACTTGGATTTCTTTATAGTCTTACCAACCATACATGCATCCCTGATAATACATTATGGATTACCCATTTTTGAATTTTACATAAATGTACACTTTTTTATATCTTGCTTTTTTTAGTCAGCAATACATCTGAATTTCTTCCATGTTGTTAGTTTACCTGTGGATTATTCATTTTCATTACTGTAAATATTTCTTTGGATTAGTACAAGGCAATTTATATATCCATTGTATTAGTATTATTTCCAGCGTTTTTATTGTTAACATGATCAGTAATGCTGGAAACGTTCTAGTGTGCATTATTAGAGCTTCTCCAGAGCATATATCCAAAAGTGGCTTGTCGTGTAGGTGTGCCATCAATTTTGTTACATAATACTAAACAGTTTTCCAAACTGGTTGTAACAGTTTAAACACCTGTCTTTCAGTGGGTGATGATGTTCCTCCTCAATACTTGGTATTGTCAGACACTTTTGTCAAATTAATAGGTGTGTGGAGATATATTTTTGGTGGCTTAAATTTTAATTTTCTTGAACTCTAGTGGTATGAACATCATTTCATATTGAAATCAGCCCATAGTTTTTTGTTTGGTTTTTGTTTGTTTTTTTACTATCTTTATCAGATTCATTAAATACATTTGGGAACATTATCTTATGTCATACAATAATAATTTTAGGGAAGTCTGATATCTAAGACAAGTTTTCTTATCTCTAATTGTATGGCTTTTAAAGGAAGGGGGCTTGTAGGTTTGTTATGTGATTTTTTGTTACCATATAAGTAATACATGAACATGACAAAAACAGAAACTCAAGTAACAGTGAAACATGTAAAATGGAAAACAAATTATTACTATTCCTAGTCCCACTCTCCAGAGTGACCCCTTAAAACTCTTCCTGCATTTAGTTCCGTTTTTTGTAATCCTAAATAATTTCACTACTCTAATTTTTTTATTTATAAGTTTAAACAGTAACTCTTATCCACAAACTATCAATGATGGGAAAGTTACTCTCTTAAACTACCTCTGATGCCTCTCCCAGACTGCTCTTTGCAGACTTAACTTTTGTTTCTTCTAATTCTTACTTTAAATAATAACCCTATATTCCTCTTACCTCTTCTCCCTCACCCTCCAAACTATCAGCTATATTATTTTTACATTGTTGAGGTTATTACTAAGTACACATTCTATTCTTGGAATTGTAATTGCCTTCCATGTTTCATCTATTGATATAGCACAATATTTGTAAACTCATGAATGGTTTTTAAATCATACGTTATATTTTTTTAAATTGAATTCAATAAGGAATCAAGTAAAAATAAGGATTTGCAATGCAGTTAAGGTGATGACATTAAATTTGGTCGAGTGGAAAAGCATGTAACCAGTGCCAAGGTCAGAGAGATTTTTTTTGTTTTCACATTCAATCAGTTGTCCAGAGTCAAGGATAGCAAGAGAA
This sequence comes from Enhydra lutris kenyoni, assembly GCF_002288905.1. NCBI lineage: Eukaryota > Metazoa > Chordata > Mammalia > Carnivora > Mustelidae > Enhydra > Enhydra lutris. The sequence goes on from NW_019154140.1 coordinate 3,359,593, forward strand.
AAGAATAAAGTGAAACCTACTAACCTATTTTCACTGAATTTCCCTTCCTCCTTTTAAACATGCCATCTCCTTGCTTGGAGCATCTCTAGAATGTCAGGGTAATGAAGGCTTTTAGAATATCAGGGTAATGAAGGCCTCTCTACTGAACATTTGTGTGTACCTATGCTCCTGCTCCCTTCGCTCTGTGTCACATATGCGAAATCTAGTATCTTTTTCATGAAATTCATCCAAATCTCTATCTCATTGGGGCCTGCGTGGCTCTGTTGGTTAAGCATCTGCCTTACGCTTGGGTCATGATCCCAGTGTTCTGGGATCAAATCCTGCATGGGGCTCCTCGCTCAGCGGGGAGTCTGCTTCTCCCTCAGTCTCCCTCTGCTGTGCTCCTGTTCTCTATGACAAATAAATAAATAAAACCTTTAAAAAAAAAACCTCTATCTCATATTCTCATTGCGATTATAGACTTATTTCTTTGTATAGCTCCTCAGTAAAACATTAATAGTATTTGGAGTGGTTAACAAAAATATTCATCATCTTAAAGTAAAAGGTTTTTATCTTTCAATATTCAGAAAACTGCCTAAAAACTTAATTTGGTTTCTTAGTTTTCAGTTGGCTGAGATTAATATTTACTTAAAGCCCTTTAATGCACCCCTACAAACGAGGCTTTTACTAGAAAAATTAAAAATCATATGTTTTCCCTAACAAGTATGCACACTTAAGAATTTGAGATTTGGCATAAGCATGAATAGGGGTCTAAACATGGCTTATTTTGAAAGGCAGAAATGGATTAAGGCTATTGTAAAAGATAGATTCAGATGCCTTTTAGGAGCAAGAGTAATAAAGTTAAATACCAAGAAGTAGGAATTTTTTTAAAAAACTAATTTTCTTCGGTTTTCTTTTCACATTATTTTCTTCTCTCTCTCTTTATATTACACTATTTTTCAGATAAGCTTCAATTCCAGGGCAGGCTTCCCCAGTTCCCCCTCTTACACACATTTCACTTGCCCTTAGTAATAGCCCTGCTGAGGTCTAGTAGGGGAATTATGTAGAAAGAAAGAGTCTCTTCCAACCAATACCAACATTATAGCCTCTCCTATCCTATAATGAGCAATTTGAACTACTATCACAAAGGTGAGAAACATCGACATTTTGATATTTCTTTTGAGGGTTCCCTTCCAATATTACTATAATAAAACTTACCAGACTCACACCTTGTTAATCAAGCATGCACTTAAAGTTCATGTGGCATCACCAATGTCAGAGGAATCATGCACCAAAAAAGGGTCTAAAAATCTTACAATGAAAATGAGGAAAAAGAGGATGCAGTCTTTGACCTTCTAAAATCCCAAAACTGGAAAGGAAGGCAAATGTGACTCAGAGACCCTATTCTCAGATAAGGAAGGGGAGGATGTTAGTGAGCTGGGTGACTAAACTCTAGGAATGAGGCAACAACTGGGTTAATTTCCAACTTTGAACTGAGTTTGACTCATCCAAATTTTATACTAAAAAACAAAACCCTCCACTGGAATATGACCTAACGGAGACTGGCAACACCCAGATCTTTTAAATGTTCTCAAAATTAATTTTAATATGATAATTTTTGAAAACAACTTCACTAAGGTGATGGGTGATATTCTCTAAGTTCCCATTGACGCCAGCTCAGATATTTCTGTGCCAGCACCAGCTCACACCCAGTGTCAGAGTGGGTGGTCTTTTTATCATTTAGTGCTACCAAACAAAACAGAGAAAATGATAACCAATGACAAATCAGTTTGTGTGTTTTTTACACATCACCTCTAATAAAAAAAAAAAAAAAGACATTAGTCTTATAATTTGAAAGAAAATGTCCCCAACTACTTGAGAGTGATAAAATTTGTAGTAACTTTATCATTGAATACTTGTTGACTACTTTGGAGAAAGAAAACTAAAGGATGAGTGAATTATTGTCTTTGAAATGTAATAACCTTGGGCACCATGGGAGGCTCAGTCAGTTAAGCGTTTGCTTTCAGCTTAGGTCATGATCCCAGGGTCCTGGGATTTGACCCCCAGTGGGGTCCCTGCTGAGCAGGGAGGCTACTTCTCCCTTTTTCCCTTCCTCCTGCTCATGATCTCTCTCTCAAATAAATAAGTAAAACCTTTAAAATAAATAAACATAACATTATTTCAAATGTTCAGTGTTATTTCACATACATTACTTATTCAATCCTCACAACATCATAAATAGGTAAGTCATAATAACATACTGGCTAAGAGCTTGGCATTGGCGTCAGAGAGAGTAAACTTATATCTAAGTCCTGTATTTAATAGATTTGTGATCTTGGACAGGTAAATAATCTTTCAAAGTCCATATTCCTTATGCAAAATGAAGCAATTAATGTTATTTATCTCATAGGATTGGTTTGAGAATTGAGTGTATGAATGTAATAATGTAATTATAACCCCCTGATACATTTTAACTATCATCATCACCTATTTCTTTTTCATTGTCTCGTAGTCATTATCATTATTTCAGAGATCAAGAAATTGAGTCTGAGAGGGTAACTATCCTTTCTAAGTACACATGAGTAAGTAGTATGAGCCACAACTAGAGACCAGTTCCTTTCTTTTGACAGGGACTTCTTTTTAAATATATGAAGAGTGTTTCTCAATGAATAGATCTTGACTCATAATCTTCTAGGGCTATGGTAGTTAAATTTAAGAGAAATTACATCTGGGTATTAGGTGGCATTTAAATATGCTTGGATGCACTTTCAAAGTGTCATTCTTTCTTGTTGAATTTTAAGAAAAGACATAGACACAGCCTTCCCTGTATAATTATTTATGCACGTGGAGACAAGTAGCTGGAGCAAATTTTCTTTTAAGGCTAATTTTGGTTTTCTAATTCAGTGAGCATTTTCCAGTGAATAGACATTCCACAGAAGCCTAGGTTTATTTTCCAGTTTGGATGGATAATGCTTTCAGTTGATCTTAATTATCTTAGATATCAAGAGCTAAACATTTCTTTTTTTATAGCTGGCTTGGAAATCTTTCCAATAAGCAGTTATTTTAAGGTCCTAAGAATTCTTAGTTTCTAGACCTATATTATTTTTCTGTTGCTGCATAACAAATTACCACAAACTTAGAATCTACCCCCCATTTATTGCCTTAAAGTTCTGTAAGTCAGACATCTGCCAAGATATGGCTGGATTCACTGCTCAGGCTTAAATCAAGTTGCCAGCTGGCTGCATTCTCATCTGGAGCATAGGGCCATTTCCCAAACTCCTTCTGTTGTTGACAGAATTCAGTTCCTTATAGCTACGGGACTGAGGTTCCCATTTTCTTGCTGTGTCTGTTGGAATTGCTCTCAGCTCCTAGAGATGCCTCATATTCTTGTCCCCTAAACCCCTCCATGTCAACAATAGAGAACCTCCCTCTCATATTTCACATCTCTTCAACTGTCTCTACTTCTCCCAACCAAAGAAAACTCTGCTTTTAAAGTGTTTCCATGATTAGGTTAGGTCCACCTAGATAATATTCCTTTTGAGTAACCCAAGGTCAACTTAGTAATCTTAATTAAATCTTCAAAATTTTTTCTTGAAATATAAGAGAACATAATCACAAGAGAGATATCTTAACATAGCCATAGGTTCTGCCCATTCCCATGGGGAGAAGATTATACCGGGCAAGGATCATCGGCCACCATCTTAGAATTTTACTATAAGAGCCTGAGGATGTGGGACAAATAAATATAGGCTTCTGAAGCTATCTGAGTATCTGTCTCATCAACTTTTGTTCTCAAACCAACTCTCTCCCCAACTTCCTCTTTCCATAATTGTCATCCAAGTTTAGCATAAATTTCATTAACTTTACTTTGAAATATATTTTGTATGTTTTCTCTGCATACTTATAATTTAGTTATAGCCATATCATCCATGCATTACTGCAATAATCTACTTTCTACTCTTTCTCGATCTGAGCTCTTGTGTCCCTCCAGGACTGAAACCATCCTGCAAAACTATGTCTCTGAAGGATATACTACTTTAAGGACAATCAATAGGGTTTCTTTTCTATAGCATCAAATCAAACCTTTATTGGAAACTTTTAAGGCCATTAACAATATGGTCTTACCTATAAACCACCAGCCTTATTTGTGCTTCCTACTCAACCCATATTCCCTATTTTTTGCCCTATCTAGACGGGTTTCTGCATTGCCTCACAATACAACATTATGATTCCTAAGTTTTTTCCTCTACCTGAGATGATCCTTTGTCTTAAACTTTTTTTTTCTCTTCCCTCAAGGCAAGAAGTAATTCTGGTGCCACCTTAAGACTTTCCTTTATTCCTGATTATAGTTTGATATATGATATATGATAGTCTTCTCTCCTTAATTAGATTAGAGCTTATTTCCCTAATTGTGTTATAAAGTACTCAAGAGTAGATATATTTGTATCTTAGAATTTTGTGCTGATATGTACTTGTCCCTCAAAATATACATCCTGATTACTTTTTCTTAATAAGGAAATGATTAAGTCAAAGTCAAAATCTATTACTGAGAAATATATGTCTACAAAACAAGTAGATTTAAAGTGGCTGCTCTCTGTTCATAAAACATACCAGAAAATTGGAACATTAAATACCTTTGCTTGAGATATTTAGGTAAACTCCAGTGACACTGCCAATTACTTGGATAATTGCCACCAAATGGTTTTGAACTGAATTATATAAATAATGCCTCAGTTTTCTCTTCCTTTGCTAGTAGAGATCCTAGGAGCAGAACACACATTAGGCCCATATCTCAGTTTACAGAAGAATATCTGAAATTATATTTCCATCCAATTTTGCAATTTTCAGAAGACTCTTGTTTTGAAGAAAGGAATGCCTTTAACAATAGTCCATCTTTAATCTTTATCTCCTAAAACCTCCTTGTGGTATTTGGAATTTTTGGCCATCAGTTCATTATTGAAATTATCTTTCTCTTTGGCTTCTATAATATTGTTTTCTTCTGGATCTCTTTATATATCACTTCATGTTATCTCTGGCCTTACCAGTCTCCATCCTTCTCTGGATACACCATAAAAATAGGTGATTTTCAAGATTCTGTTCTTGATATTCCTATTATCTTTTTCATTTTTATGTTTTTACCTGAAAAATCATATTCATCTCTGTGATTTTAACAGTTACTTATATTTTAACATTCACTTGTAATTCAGGACGTGACTTTTCTTTGGCTCAGATTCCTATCCCCAACTATTATTCATTCCTGTATAGATATCCTGTAGCCTCTTCAACTCAACAGCGTGTTTGAAACAGAATTCATAATATTTCATTTCTGCTTTCTTTCATATTTCTCACTTCATTTAATGGCATCACAGTCCCCTTAGTCACACAGTTTAGAAACTGCAGACATCTGCCACTTTTCCTCCATGCTTCACTACCCACGCACCGCTATTTCCACATTGTTTCAAATTGGTCTTTTGCCTACAATATTCTTTCCACTGTAGAAACCTATTCATCTTTTGGGTCTAATTTCATTAACCCTCCCAGCTACTCTGCACACCTGAACAAATGATTCCATATTCCTGCAGACTTCCATAGCATCATGGTTCGTAACTTTGGATATAATTGTCTCAGATATATTAGCATCCTTCAATTTGCAACAAATTCCTTAAAGGCAGATTGTTCCTCTGTCCCTTCAACTTAGCTCTGTGCCTTTGGCACAATAAATGCTCAACACTTGTTTCTTGAATTCTCTGTGTCCCTGCATGCATTACAATATAACTTTCTTATTCAAAAAACAATAACCTTTTCTCAATCTTATACATTACCTGACGTAGCATTTTCTGTCAAGGGACTTTCTAAATTCTTGATGAAACTACACTTTCTCTATAGCTTCAAAATTCTTCAGCGGGTTGACCAGACAATGTTGATAATCTGCTTTGTAATGTCGGTAATTAACTACTAATTAAATTAAATTTACAAGTCAGACCTTTGTTCACTAGTGCTGGCATGTTCTTCCGTTTTTGAGAGAGGCAGTGTTTTGTTTTTTTTCCAGTTTGTCCTGAATTATTCTTATAAATGAAAGATTCTTCACAAGTTTTGAAGAGAAACTAACGATATATCTGCAGTAATAAAGCTTCAGATAATTTTCAAAATCCCTTCCTTTAGAATTCAAGACTGAAGTATGTCTCTTATCAGTCTTAATACTAATATTTTAATCTTCCATTGTGACATGACATTACTTCCTTTAAATATTTTTGTACAACTTTAGGGAATTTTTCTGTTCCTATTTTCTATTTTCATCTTCTTTCATAAGGAAAGCATTTCATGTTCATAATACCTGCTTTTCTAGCCATTATATCACGTGCTCATGATAATTGGAAAGATTTTTTTCTTCCAAGGGTACTTGTAGAGAGTTCTGGAAGCATTCCTCCCAATGGACAGTCTCCTGATGATATATCCTTTTCCAGAGATATTTGAGATGATGCTCAAAATATATTCTGGCCTTGGTTTTGACTTATGTAAACATCTTAGCTTCAACAAAGTCACAAAATTTTACTCAAACCTTTATATTAAACTCATATCTAAATACATCCTATTTTTAAAACCAAAGAAAGTATACTTTCATCCTACTCATCCCTACTTGACAAGACCCCAGTCTGTCTTATTTTTTTAAAGCAAATTTAACAACAGGAGAAGATACAAGTTGACATGTTAAGTTTAACATTTCTGCTTTGTATTTGTAAAAGTCAAAATATGCTTGGAGTATCATAGCTATCATTTTATTTTTCATTAGACAATAGTGACTGTAGTTCTTGCTGGCATTACCTGTAGTTGATGCGTCTATATCTATAGTCTGATCTTTATTATCATTTTCATTACTGAACAGGTAGTAATATTTTATACCCAGGGCAACAATTACTAAAGTATGTCTCATATGTTGTCCTCTATTAAGCTGATGAATGATTTCATATGTATAAGATAATTCACTAGTAAGAAAAAATTGGGCTGGTGAGTTTGCTAAGAGACAGAGAAGATTAACACGCCCATTTGGTTTATCCAACCTAATTTTTGTTTGTTTGTTTGTTGTTGTTGTTGTTGTTGTTTTGTTGTTGTTGTTATTGCATTGGCTTCTTTTCTTTAGAAGCTCCATAAACACTGGAAGAAATGCTGTCAATTGCAGTAACATTTGAGCTTGGTGAAGGGTGAGGAACAAGCATTATCTTCTCCAGGTTAAATAAATTCACTTATTTATTCAACTGTATTTTAAAGATCAATAATATGCCAGTCCTTGGTAATAAGTAATAAAAAACACATCCCATATCCTCCACTTAGTAGTCTGCTTAATATTATTTTCCCTAAAACATATGTTCTACTCCACACCTTAAAGTATGAGGCACAAATGTCTTCTCCTGAACAAGACTACCTATGCTTTATATCAATAAGGTACTTTCTAGTACCTCTGGGTAAACTGACATCACTCAGACATAAGTAGAATTCAAGCCACTAAAAAAATATGTTCACCTCTTATAACTAGATCACTGATGCCCAGGATCCTGCATAAACTGCAGTGGTTTGACATTGCAGAAATCCAAGGGGCATTGTTTATATTATTTAGGATGTCAGGACACTGCTCACATAAATTAAAATCTGCATGGCCAAATTCTCCAACCCAGATCCATCTTTTTCAGACTACTTCTTTCTTGGCCTTTCAGGAACAAGAGTTGCTAGATTATTGCTCATTTCTACCTGTTGGCACTTTCTGAGCTCCTGTTGTGGTCAGAATCAGGGCACTTCTCTTCATAGAATAACAGAGAGATATAAAGATAAGTAACACATAAATGTTTGACTTAATGGACAATGTTAGAGTCTAATAATTTCCTTTGCAGACTCCAGATCCCAACAAAAACAAGTTGAGTTAATAACTGCATCTCCTTTCTCAAGGATTCTATCTTAACAATTGTGTTCAGTTTGGCCAAGAACAGACAGTGACACTTACTTAAAAAAAGCCATATGGAGACTCTGTGCTCTTTTCACTAGGTCACTTACCACACTTTACATTTGTATTCCTTGGTGCTTCCTGATCTCAAGAATAGGAGACCAGAAGGACACTAAACCATTCATTTCCTTATCAACTTCCTAAAGAGAACACTTCATTGCTTGGTTACAGTTCTGAGTAAACTTACACATTTCAGGATGGGAACTGGCCTGAGGATCCAAGCGATGATGGTCTCATATCATTGCAGTGGTGGGGTGCCTGGGTGGCACAGTAGGTTAAGTGCCCGACTCTCGGTCTCGGCTCAGTCATGTGATCTCAGAAGGGTGATATGGAACCCCACGTTGGGCTCCATGCTCAGAGTGGAGTCTGCTTCAGGTTCTCTTCTTTCTCCCTCTGTCCCTCCTACTCATGCATTCTCTCTCTCTTTCTCTCCCTCTGTCTAAAATAAATAAAATCTGTTTAAAAAAAAAAAAAAGAAATTGCACTGGCAACATTGATAACTAAAACAAGCAAAATGAAAGGTGTTGGCATTCTCTCATGGCCATCTGTGACTTCTTTGTGCTGGTACTTAGTGTTCAGAGGGGAACTAGATGTTTGAATTGGCTCTCAGTTTTGCAATGAAAAGCGAAGAAAAGCATTCTTCTACTAATACCTGCTTGTATTTTTTCTCTCTAAACAATGTGGTTAGAAGTATAATATTAAATCATTTTAAATTCCATTTTTATGCCACATTTCATTTCATATGTTTAACACCTTGAAATATAATACCTTAATTGTGAAATTACATTTACTATCTTGAGCCAAGCATTCTTTTATTGTAGTGCTAACCTTAAACCTTTAATTTTTAATAGGATTCCCACATTTTTATTTTGCTATGAGAAATAATGAAACATGATCTGACTTGTTTTAGTTGAGTTTCAACATTTTGTAAAAAGAAATAGAAGTGATTTTTATTTCCTTTTAGATGTTACAATAATGGTGCAGTATGATCAGAAATACATGTAATATTCATGACTAGAATAAAAGATTATAGACATTTTAGGGCATGAATATAACAAATATATTAAAACACATAAATCATAATTATGTTGAATCACATGTAATGCTATCTTTAGTAGTATAAAACGTGGTCAAATTTTGGCAAGTTTATTTGGCTCAATGTATATTAGGAGATTTTCTATATTCCTGCTGCCTAGTTTTATTAAGATAAAATTGTGTGATAGTAACTCTAAGTTTATTAGACCTTAGAAGCATATGTAAGTCCTTCTGTGTTTTCACTTAATGCCTGCTTTCAGGCTATTTGACTATGCAATAAGTGTATCTTAAAATGGTTATGAATAGAAGAAGGAAAATAATATTAACTAATTTAGTTACTTAAAATCAAAGTTCAGTAATTTTAAAAATCCAGAAATTATGGTGAAGAAGTCGTTAGGACTATGAGTTAAACCATGTTTGGGGATTATCTGTATTTACTTACATGTTCTACTCTGTCTCTTATCACCAAATATAATGGATATTTGAGTAGGATGTAAAAAGAGTATGTTTTCAGATAAGATCAAGATGATATTATATTTTTTAGAATATCTGTAGATTTTTAGCTAAAGAAAGAAAGTGCTTTGCTATAGGCTGAGTCCTTCTCAGGCTCAGTAGTTGGTCATCACAGTTGTCACTGGCAGTCTGTGTGACATGAGAAAATCCCTTAACCTCCGTGGAAACATTTTCTTTGGTGCACTTACCAATGACTCTTAGTGTACACACAAAATTTATACTTCCTTGCCAACAATTCAGTGGTTCCCAGGAACCCCTCAAAGGCTGGGAACCATTGGATTACAAAAGCTCTGTTAACCCTTCTTGGTTTCACATTCTAACTCTTCTTTTGTTGTTGCTGTAAGAGTTGTTTGTTTGTTTGATTAATTTATTTTTAGAGAGAGAGTGTAAGAGAGAGGACGAGTGGGAGAGGCAGAGGGAGAAAGAGACAGAATCTCAAGCAGACACCTCCCTGAGCAGGGAGCCCAATGCCAGGCTTGATATCATGACTTTGAGATGATGATCTGATCTGAAATCAAGAGCCAGATGCTTAACCAACTCCATCACCCAGCTCCCCCGACTTTATAAAAAGACTTTTATCAATCTAAAAGGAATCAACAATTGAGGAAAAGCAAACAAACTAGAAATCTGAAAACATGAAATTGAGACTAACCACTCAAGCTGATAATTATGTATGAGTTCTTTTCATTTGACTGGTAGCCAGAAACCAGAGACAGTGAAACTGATGAGCCAATGTGTCCTCCTGGGGTTGGCTGTAGTGTGAAAGGAAATAATCCAGATAATTGTTTAATTGGATGCTACTTAAAAGAGAAGCTGGAACTCCCCAAGAATCGTGGTCCAGAGTAAACATCTTTTCAATCATATTGGTTAAATAAAAACCCAAGGATGTTGCATTGATGGCCAACATTTATGAGGTTCCATACTGAAAATATTCCTTTTAACTATTCCCTGCCAGTTCTTGTCAGTCTCTGTCAGTTTTACTTTTCAATGTTAAGTATTTTTGGATGATAATTTTCTGATATTTTACTTGTAGTGGAAAAGGAAAATAAATCAAATCCTTAGCTACACAGTTATAGGAGGATAATATTCAAGAGCTTCCTATGAGAGGCAATTCATACAAAGGTGACACAGATCATCATAAGTCAGCCTGGATGAGAATCATTTTATATCATTTATATCTTACATTTTGTTACTTATAAAGTCTGTAACCCAGGTGAACTTTCTGTGACTCAGTTTCTGCCTTGTAAATTGGGGGTGGTGATAATAGGGTTGTAGTAAGGATTATACAAGTTAATTTGTGTAAAGTGCTTATATCAATGCCTGGCAATTATAAGTGGCACATAATGCTAATAATAGTTTGCTACCATTGCTGTTTCTTTTGTAGTAGTTTCACGTAAAAAAAAAAAAAGTGTTTTTGTATATTCTAACTGAGTCATGGCTCTTTTAAACTGGTGTTCTGATTGAATTATCACAGAATGGTAAAGTCTACAAGTCTTCTTTACCAGAAGTGACTGAGAAAAACAAACCATGTGCAATACATTTCCTTCTATAGCTCTATCTAGAGAGGGGGCTAAGTATCATTTTGGAAGTGGAACAACTAATTAATGTATTTCGGTCACTCTTTTTCCTTTCTTTTTTCCATTTGCTTGAGACTTTATTTTAAGGGGTCTTTCTCTGAGCTGTATGCCTTCATATTTAATGATTGCCATTTTAATTCTTTTCATAGTAGTAAATATTAAATATCAGACAGAATACTTCCTTTAATTTCCATTTGGAGTAATAAAATATTACCAGTAACTTTTGTACTTCATAAAGCCAGGAATACATCTATGAAAAGTGCTTAGAGAATTATATATTGGATAATTGAAAATATATCAAATAAAACAAATATCCAAGAGATGAACTTGGGAAGCTTTCACACAACAGGCATGATAAATTCCAAGTACCAAAAAGTTTTTGGTTTTTTTTTTTTAAGATTTTTATTTATTTATTTATCTGACAGAGAGAGAGAGATCACAAGCAGGCAGAGAGACAGGCAGAGAGAGAGGAGGAAGCAGGCTCCCTGCTGAGCAGAGATCCCAATTCGGGGCTGGATCCCAGGACCCTGAGATCATGGCCTGAGCCGAAGGCAGTGGCTTAACCCACTGAGCCACCCAGGCGCCCCACCAAAAAGTTTTAATGATTAATTTTAATGATTGTATTCACAATGAGATTATTAGCATGAATAAGAATAACTCTTTTGTAAATCTTGAAAGAGATGAGTTTTCTGATAGCTTAGCAAACACTTATTCCAAACTTTTGACACCTAAAATGTGCCTTTGAATATTTAATTTTACATTACCAGTTTATATATTTAGACTAATGGAGTAACGTTAGAGTATGAACTCCTGTGTAATCAACTGTCCTCACAAAATGAGATCCAGGTATATCTCAGGAAAAGTACAGGGGTGATATTTAAAAATATTAAACTGTAGACTTCTGGAGAAGATGGTGGAGTAGGAGGATCCTAAGTTCACCTCATCTTATGGATATAACTAGATAACACCCACATCAGTGTAAGTAACCCAGAAAATGACCTGAAGACTGGCAGAACAGACTCTACAACTAAATATAGAGAAGAAGCCACATTAAAGAGGATAGAAAGGGTGGAGATGTGGTCTGGGGCCAAAGGGACCTGCATAATTATCCCTAAGAGGGAGTGACACAAGGGATATGGTGAGGGGAGAGGAGCAGATGCTCACACCAAGCACCCCAAGCACCAGGGACCCAAGTGGGGAAGACAAATTTCTATAACATTTATCTTTGAAAATCAGAGGGGCCTAACAATCAGTGGGGCTTAAGATCTGGAACATTAAAAATCAGTGGGCTAGGCTCTGGGAGGACAAGAAGGGCAGAGTCCCCACCTGTAAAGAGACAGCACAACAAACAGTCCTGCTGAGATATAGCAGAGCCTGGGGTACACAGGCAGGAGATTTATTTACTAATCTCAGAACAAAGATCCCAGGGATCTTTGGGAGACCCCTCTAGGAAAAAAAAAGAACTGTTGGGCACCATTTCCTTCCATGGCCCCCGCCTATATATATGGACACCTTCAGGAACCAGCACAAAGCAACACTCTCCACCTAGCTTGCTAATAGTGCCTACCACCCATGCTCACATCTGTGGATCTGACCCCTCTAACCCAGCTGGCCTAGCAGGAGTTTACCCTGATGGCTGCAGGTCCCCTTGCTCAGTGGATGAGGATGGACTTTGCTAGCACCACATGTCATGCCTCCTCCAAGATGCCCTTGGTCACAGCCCATTCAAACTGGTGCCACAAGACTGGCAGTAGGCAAACAGCCCCCCCAAAAGCCAATACCACTCCAAAGTGTCTTCTACCACAAGGAGAGTAGAAAATAACCACATATATTTGTCTAACTATAGGCCCGCCCACCAGTGAAAGTTTCTCAAGGGACAACACAGGTAAAGCACCTTGTAGTTCAGTGCTACTGCATTTCTGGCAAATGCCTGATCTGACTCAACTCCAGCCCAAGGCTGGCCCACTAAAAACACAGGGTCCGAACCCTACCCACAATAGACAAAGAGAGCCATTGCAGATGAATGGATTGAAGGCAGATGTGGCTCAGCTAAAACAGTAGGGCCCATGCAGCATGCACAGAGGATACTCCTGAAGTGCTAGGTTCTGGTGAACAAGGGACACTGCACAGCAGGGCAAGACCTATTCCTCATAAGGCCACTAAACTCAAGTGCAGGAGATGTAGCTGACTGCTAACACACAGAAGCAGACACATAGTGTTAGGCAATATGAAGAGACAGAGGAATATGTCTCAAATGAAAGGACAGGACAGAATCACAGCAAAAGAGCTAGACAAAATGGAGATAAATAATAATAAAGTAATGGTCATAAAGATATTCGCTGGATTTGAGAAAAGAATGGAAGACCTCATTGAGATCTTCAACAAAGAGATAAAAAAAATTAAAAAAAAATTTTTTTTAAAAGAGATAGAAAATATCAAAAAGAACCAGTCACAGATGAAAGACTCAGTAACTGAAATTAAAAATACATTACATAGAATAAATAGTAAGCTAGAGCAAAAGAATGGATCAGTGACCTTGAGGACAGACTAATAAAAAGAAATCAAGTTGAACAGGAAAGACAAAAAATAATAACAAATGAAAATAGACTTAGGGAAATCAACAACACTATCAGGTGTAATAACATTTGCATTATAAGAAGCTAGAAGAAAAAGAGAGAGTAGGAAGCGGAAAATTTATTTGAAGAGATAATAGCCGAAAACTTCACAAATTTAGGGAAGGAAACAGATATCTAAATCCAGGAGACACAGAGAGCCCCCAAAAGAATCAGCCCAAGAAGGCCCAATACCAATAGTCATTAAGATGACAAAAGGTAGTGAGCAATAGAGAATTTTAAAAGCAGCAGGAGAAAAGAAAAGAGTCACATACAAAGGAAACCCCATAAGGTTTTCAGCTGATTTTTCAGCAGAAACTTTGTAGGACAGATGGGAATGGCATCATATATTCAAAGTATTGAAAGGGGAAAACCTGCAACCAAGAATAGTCTATCCAACAATGCTATCATTCAGAATAGAAGGAAAGATAAAGAATTACCCAAACAAAAGTTAATGAGCACCAAATCTGACCTATAAGAAATATTAAATATTTGTGTCAAATAAATAAATAAAATCTTAAAAAAAAAAAACAGAAAAGTAGGAAACACTAAAGCATTCAATTAAGTATATCTATAAAAATCAGTCAAAAGAATCACAAAATAAAAGGATGTAAAATAGTACACCATATACCTAAACATGGAGGGGAGAGGAGTAAAGAATGAGTTCAAATTTAAGTGACCCTCAATTTAATATAGGCTTCTAGATGCATAAGATTTTATATATAAGCCTAATGGTAACCACAAATTAAAAAACAACAATATGATAGATATGCAAAAAATGAAGAGAAAAGAATCTAAGTATATCACCAAAGAAAGCCAGCAAACTGTGAGAGAAGAGAACAAGAGAAGAAAGGAACAGAGAAGAAGTACAAAAAACCCCCATAAAACAGGTAATGAAATGCAGTAAGTACATACCCATCAATAGTTACTTTGAATGTGAATGACCTAAGTGTTCAAAACAAAAGACATTGGTAATGGAATGGATAAAAAAGCAAGAACTATCCATAACCTGCCTACAAGGCAATGTGAATTGAAAATGAGAGAAGGAAAAGGATTTATCATGCAAATGAAAGTCAAACTTTCACTATTTGCAGATGACATGATACCATATAAAGAAAACTCTAATAACTTCACCAAAACACTACCAGAACTGATAAATGAGTTCAGTAAGCTCACAGGATACAAAATAAATATACAGAAATTTGTTGCATTTTTACACTAATAATGAAGAGGCAAAAGGGAAATTAAGAAAATCTCATTTACAATTGTACCAAAAAATAAAATACTTAGGAATAAACTTAACCAAGGAAGTGAAAGACCTATACTCTGAAAACTATAAAACACTGAAAAAAGAAATTGAAGAGAACACAAAAATTAGAAAGATATTCCATGCTTATGGATTGGAAGAACAAATATTTTTAAAATGGCCATACTACCCAAAGCAATGTACAGATTTAATGCAATCCTTATCAAAATACTAACAGCATTTTTCACAGAATATGAACAAAGAATCCCAAAATTTGTATGGAACTACAGAAGACCCCAAACAGCCAAAACAATCTTGTAAAAGAACAAAATGGGAGGTATCACAATCCCAGATATCAAGATACACTACAACACTATAGTAATCAAAATAGTATGGTATTGGCACAAAAAATGACACATGAATCAATGGAACACAATAGAGAGCCCGGAAATAAACCCAGGATTATATGGTCAATTAATCTTGGGCAAAGGAGGCAAGTATATGCAATGGAAAAAAGAGAAGTCTCTTCAACAATTGGTGTTGGGAAAATGGGTGAGCTATATGGAAAAGAATGAAACTGGACTACTTTCTTATACCATACACAAAAATAAACTCAAAACGGATTAGAGACCTAAATGTGAGACCTTAAGTCATAAAAATTCTAGAAGAGAGCACAGGCAGTAACTTCTCTGACATTGACTATATGAACATTTTTCTAGATATGTCTCCTGAGGCAAGGAAAACAAAAGCAAAAATATACTCTTGGGACTACATCAAAATAAAAAGCTTTTGTACAGTAAAGGAAATAACCAACAAAACTAAAAGATGACCTATTGAGTAGGAGAAGATATTCACAAATGACATATCTGATAAAGGGTTAGTATCCAGAATATATAAAAAACTGATAAAATTCAACACCAAAACCCCCCAAATGATCTAATTATACATGGGCAGAAGAAATGAAGAGACATTTCTCCATAGAAGACATACAGATGGCTAACACACATGAAGAGAGGCTAGACATCACTCATCTCAGGGAAAGTGCAAATCAAAACGACAATGAAATGTCACCTCATTCCTGTCAGAATGGCTAAAATGAAAAATTCAAGAAGGATATGGAGAAAAAGGAACCCTGGCTCACTGTTGGTGGGAATGAAAGCTGGTACAGTGAACGTGGAAAACAGTATGGACATTCCTCAAAAAAATTAAAAATAGAATTTCCATATGATCCAGAATTACATTACTTGTTATTTACCCTAAGAATACAAAAACACTATTCCAAAAGATATGTGCACCTCTGTGTTTATTGCAGCATTATTTACAATAGCCAAATCGCAGAAGCAACCCAAGTGTCCACTGATTGATGAATGGATAAAGAAGAGGTGGTTTATACATATACAATGGAACATTACTTAGTCGTTAAAAAAAACAAACAAACAACCTTGCCATTAGAAACAACATTTATGGATATAGACAGTATAATGCTAAGTGAAATGTCAGTGAGAGAAAGATACATACCATAAGATTTCACTGGTGGAATTTTAAAAACAAAACAAATAAAATAAAGAGACAAACCAAAAAAGAGATTCTAAACTACAGAGAACAAACTGATGGTTATCAGAGGGGAGATCGGTGGGGGAATGGGTGAAGTAGGTGAAGGGGATTAAGAGGACAGTTATCATGATGAGCACTGCATAAAGTATAGAATTGTTGAATCACTATAATGTACACCTGAAACTAATATAACCCTGTATGGTAACTATAGTGGAATTTAAAAAAAAAAAAAAAAAGGCAGATCCAACTGGAATGTCTTTCTGGGCACTTATTCCTTTCATAATGTCTGATCCTTGGATGAATTTCTGGTGATAGAGAAGCCATCTCATCCTGATAAGGGTGAAAGTCTTATTAAGAATAGAGGAGGGGCGCCTGGGTGGCTCAGTGGGTTAAAGCCTCTGCCTTTGGCTCAGGTCATGGTCTCAGGGTCCTGGGATCGAGCCCCACATCAGGCTGTCTGCTTAGGAGGGAGCCTACTTCCCCCTCTCTCTCTGCCTGCCTCTCTGCGTACTTGTGATCTTTGTCTGTCAAATAAATAAATAAAATCTTAAAAAAAAAAAAAGAATAGAGGAGAAGGATGATAAAAGGAGCATTGTTCTGACTGATAACTATTGGGCCAATATATGCTATTCAGAGATATCTTATTTCATGAAATATATAAACTTTTTACTTGCTTAGGAGAAAGACACAGAACAAAAAACAAAAACAAAAACAAATTGACTTAACCTGGAGAGAAATTTGTTTAAAATCCCTTTATTCTTATGTTTTACCATATAGTATTTGCTATTTCTTTCTATTGAATTATAATAGTTATTTAGGATTCCTCGCATGCTTAACTAACCCATTTGAGTTTCTGGAAATGATCAAAGGTATTCTAAATGGTAGTTGAGATGATCTGTAATTTATATTTTGGAGATCATGTGTGAAATGCTTTTGATAGTTTGCAATTTAATAAAATTATTAAGTTTTATTAGAAATTTTTATTTTTCAAAAAAATTTTAAATATATCTTTACTATTTATTGGGGTGGGAAATCTAAGTGGGGGTCCATTATTTTCATTCTATCAAAGTATAACTTGTTACAGAATAAGAAGTTGTGAAAAGGAAACCCAGTATTTAGGTTTAGAAATCTGCTTTGTTCAACTTTAAAGAGGTGGTCTAGGATGGTCCATATTACTGTCTTTTTGTATCAATTATCATCAGACATCAGAGGGCAAAAACAGTTAATTTCCAAAATGAGTTTGTGTTCTTCTAAGGTGTTATTTCACCTCCATATATTTTTTTCCATTTTTCTTTTCTTTTCTCCTTTTAAAATTTCCTTTTTCCCCCTTTCTGTTTCTTTTTCTTTCCTTTCTTTCCTTCTTTTCTGTCTTTCAATAAAGTTTACTGTATTGAAAGTAAAATATAAAATAATTACTCTTTTTTATTTTCTCTTTTACAATTCAAACATGATCAGGTATGTTCAGGGCGGCATAGCCATAGACTTCTCATTGTAGTTCCAAACAATATCCAGATACCAATATAGCTCTGCAAGCAGAAGCTAAACTACATTATAGGCAATTCTCTGGCAGATTAAATTTTTGCATTTTCATTTACTTTGCACATTACACATTTCAGATTTACTTTGAATGTCAATATTAAAGACTAATTTGAGGAGCTCCTGGATGGCTTAGTTAAGCATCTGCCTTCGGCTTAGGTCATGATCCCAGGGTCCTGGGATGGAGTCCCACAGTGGGCTCTCTGCTCAGCAGTGAACCTGTTTCTCCTTCTGCCTGCTGCTTCCCCTGCTTGTGCTCTCTCTGTCAACTACATAAATAAAATCTTTTAAAAATTAAAAAATAAAGCCTAATTTAAGGACCTGATTTTTAGAAAAATCTTAATTGTTACAACTCCCAAAAACATTCATTGAATTCCATATGATATAATTATATAAGATTTTATGGGGGTTAGAAAGATAAGAGATAAGGTTGGGCCCCTAGTATCTTATAACAAGGAATGGGTAATCAAACCCATTGGTAATCATACCAATCAAATGGTATGACCTGGACAGGTCACTAGGCCATCTATGACCCACGACCTATGAGGAGAAATGGCTACACTGTTGGCATGTAAGTGTGTTCCATGGAACTCTTCAGGCTGTGAGGATTATGATGGGATTGGTCTCACTATCCCTCTCTTTTGTAGGACAATAATAGAATTCTAAGACTCAACTCAGTCACTCACCATCTGCCTTATGCTCTTACACAGGCATGTCTGCTACCTTCAGTAAATGACGCACATGTAATGAGAGCTACACACCAATGTTCTCTTTGGGACACATATTGCACTAGCCAAAGCCATTTGTAATATTTTGGTGGACAATTATTTGTTCTATAATCATTGTCTTCATGTTCTTAAGGGAAGATCTTGGGGTGGATGCTATCATACCTTTTTTTAATTGCTTTTGGAAGAAAGCACTTAATTTACTTCTTTGTTTGTCTTCATTTTGGTGAATATGCCTTGGCAAAGGGTACGTGGCAAAGGGTAGGCACCGAATACAGCACAGATCGCATGCAGTTTTCCCTGTCTACGTCATTATGTCTCATGTTCTTTAATGAACGTCTTGTTCCTTGCAGGACTGTTCTCTTTACTCTGACTTCTGTGGTGGTACTTGTCATTACAACTGACTGGATCAGCTGGGATAAGCTGAATCGAGGTTTTTTGCCCAGTGATGAAGTTTCCAGAGCATTCCTGGCTTCTTTTATCTTGGTCTTTGACCTCCTTATTGTAATGCAGGTAAGCGTTTTCCTGTTTCCCTTCTCTCCCTAAAGCCGCTCTAGGCTTTGTTAACCCATATAACTAACACTGTATGTACAGTGAAAACTCCACAAAGCTAAAGAAGTGGGGTCTTCTCTGATCATGGTTTCATCAGTTTTACAGGGAGGAGATGCCAGCTGGGGTTTTATGAAAGGAGCACCAAAAATCCATTGTATGAACATTGCAAGGTGGGCCCTGAGAAACCGTACAGCGTGGTGATGTTTTCGCCAAGGCTTCCAAACAAGGCAGAACAACAACAAAAAACCCCTGTCATTTAGTAAATGAAAAGCTACAGAGATGAGGATGATGTAAAGCCAGCAAGGCAGGGATAAGCAATTGCCAGAGCAACTTAGGGTTTTATAGCAGTTGAAATGGAATGATGTAAAAATGCTTTTTCTGGTTATGGAAATTATCACTTTCTTTCGGTACTCACTAGGGATCATTCCATTTTCATGTAAACAATATTTCTGCCCTGCTCAGCACCAGACTGTTTGTACAATAGCATTTCTCTAACCACTGCTACTTGTGTGATCTACCAAGGATGCTTTTGGGGTCTTAGGACTCCCAAATGGAGGAATGTTCCTTTGTATGAGGCTGAAAGAAACATTAACTATTTCTTGGCACTTTATCTTGTTCATTAAATGTCCATTCATTGGCTAGACTTCTTATTGGCTTTAGGAGGCAGTTGGGGTTTTCCCCTCTGAGGCATTGTAAGTTACCAGAACAAAGGCCACAGTCGTTGAAGGGAAGGTAAACACCGTTGTGTTCCAAATTTATGTGAGATTTCACAAGATGGCAGATTGGTTTTCTCATTTCTAGAGGCAAAGAAGTGATATTCTGTAGTATCTTAAAAGAGAATAACAGTTTGGTTTTGGTTTGGTTTTGTTTTTTTTGCTATATAATATAGCCCAGGCATTAGGTTCAAGATGGTTCCTAGAGTATATTGCTATTTTAGTGAATAACAATTTAAAATATGTTATCAATTTAAAACATTATATGAAATTGAATGTTTGTCTCACCTAAAAATTGATGTATTTTTTATTTTCTGTGGGCTAGTTTAGCATAGTGGACAAATTAAGAAAGCATGGTAGGTTCCATATCTGTCTCTTACTTGCTATACGATGTCCTCTGGATACTCATAAAATCAAATTTGAAACACTGTGCAATAATGCATGATGCATTACTTGTTTAGAGGCTGTTCTTATCTTCTTTCATCTAATACTCCTAAATGATACACTTCCTTGCGTGAAGTATCTGCTTTGGTCAAATGGCCTAGTCAAAGTTATTAGTAGCCAAGTAGACCATCGTCTTTTAGATTTTTTTAAAAATTTGTATATGTGAGAGTATACATTTCCTGACTTCTTAGTACTATCTGTCACCTTCCACCCTCTTTTACATTGTTTTAATTATTGTTCCAATAAGGTCACTAAAATCAGAGACTCGAGAGGGAAAATGTAACATTGCAATTTACAGGTGTTATGGACTCACTCAAAAAGTACTTAGTAGAGAGGGCTAGAAGAAAGGAAGGATAGTCAGGATTTATGCAGACAGAGTCAGCAGGACTGGGAAGGGGAAGGCATTCTAGATGAAAGAAGGGACATGAACATGTGGAGTCAGTCGAGTGCTCAAACGTTCAGACAGTAGCTCGAGCACCGAGTGACTGAAAACAGTTCGTGCTGAGGAATGTATCAGTTTGGACCATTTTGGCTGCAAGTAACAAATAACCCTGCCAAGCTAGCTCCATCAAAGGGAGAATGTATCACTGCAATGTAAGGATGTCCTACAGAATTAAACAGGAGGGACACAGTTCCTTTTTAGGGACACATGAAAGCAGAGACCAAAGTGTACCAGGGAACCCAGACCTAGCTTTCGTTCTCCATCTTTCCTCTTTTTTTTTTTTTTTTAACTTCTGTTTCGTTTTCTTCTCTTATTCTAAAGCAGGATTTTGAGCTTCCCAGTTCACGTAGAAGAAAGTGGCTACAGCCAGCACCTCAGAGGGAGACCACTCTCTAGTTGTCAGGCTTAATTTCACATTCCTGGGGAAAGGATTGCAAGGACTGGATCACACCCACCAGTGAAATGGGGGTGAGTCCACAGAAGAGCAGAGAGATACTGGGCCTTAAAAGCCAAATTAGTTGATGTCTAATATGAGGAAGAGTCCAAAAGGAGGCCCAAGAGTTAGGGCCCTTAATTCTTTTTCTCTGTCCTTCAGTACCGAGTCAGCTGGCCAGGCCAGTAGATTTCTCTTTTGCTATGTCTCTTGTAGCATAATCCTTCCTTCTCGTTTCTCTACTTCTATTCAGTACTGACTCTCCTCTCTACAACTGTAAAATAACCTCCTGTGGATACTTCTGCTTCCAGAAGTCCCCTTGTCCCATACACTCTATGAGGCTCAGCCTCATAAACTTCCAATCTGAAATTCCATTCTGTCCATGCCTCTTCTCAGCCACAGTGACTCCACATTGTCCAAGAATAAAGTACAGACCCCAAGAGTGTGCACTCAGTGCCTTCCTGATATGGCTCCGGCTGTGTTTCTCTCACCTGTCTCCTAGGTTCTAGCTCTACTGCAGACCAAAGGGCTTGTTGTTTGGCCCCTGACCACAGCACACTTATTCCAGGATGTCTTTTTTTCTCCAAATATGTTTCCTTCTGCTCTGTTCACCTAGACCCTGCCATTGAGCACCGTGCCAATTCCCTCTCATGAAAACCGTGTAATCACTTCCTCCATGGAATTCCTGCAGCACCTTTTACCTGGACTACAAATCACTACGTCACTTTTTTCCTGCTCTGTGGAGCAGGAACTCTAGCTTATAACCATATATCCCTGGAGTCTCCCTACCACAGAGTCTCACATGGGCAGCAGTATGCCCAGAGTAATAACTGCTTGCTGAGGATAAAGAAGTGACATTTGAGCACTGAGTCTCATGCAAACTCTGTCCCCTTTTGGGAGCCTCATGTTGAAATTTTGGAAACTAGTGCATGAGCATTTAAGAAGGAGAATGAGTTTTAGGAAGCAGAGCCTTGGAAGACGTATATGTTCAAGATATTTAAAAATATTTAATACAAATATCCTAACAAGTCCAAAACCAACTAAACTGTGGTCTGCTTCATTCCATATTCACATATTTCAGACAAAAGAAAAATAGAAAAGTAGAATAATTAGTGGAAATGGGGGGAATAGTTTTATTAAAAGATTTTTTTCTCATTAGACTTATTTAAGTGATTTAAAAACAATAGACTTTTCTAAAACTAGAAAAATTCAACATATACTATCAAAAGATATTTAGTTTGGGGTTAAAAAAGAAAAGAAACCTTTAGAAAATGGCACTACTTCTGTAAAGATTTTACCCTAACATAGTAGGTCAATTCTGAAAACTTGTAGAGAACGTATGGTTATTTTTATGACTATTAAGTAGGATTTTTCTACATTTATCATAAAAATCATTTGTTGTGTCACATTTTTCTGTCATTTTAGTAAAACCACTAGAACTAAAGCATAAATAGATGCTAGTAAAATATAATATGTGACTCATATAAATCACACATTTCTACAGAACATGAGAATTGTAAAAATTCTTCTCTCTGAGGAAATCTTATCTCAAATTCTGTTTAATATTTATAATTTTGCCTTTGATTTTTTTATTCCTTTAGTTCATTGCATAAGTACCTAATTTGCAGTTATGTTCCATCCATTGATCTCTCGTTAGATTGAAGAAAAGATATACCTAAATTATGTAATAGTTAAAAATGTAATGTACTGTAATCAAAGAAAAAAAAAAAAGGTGTCCTAGGAGTCCACCTACTCAAAAGAGAGAGAGAGAGAGAGAGAGAGAGGAAGAGGTCAGTGTAGACAGAATAGTAGGACAAAACTTCAAAGAAGAGATGACAGTAGAAGGATAGGCAGCTAAAGTTTGAAAAGACGAAACAAAAAGACAATTTTCTCCAGCAAAGAGTAGTATTATAATCATCACAGTAAGAATTCAGTTTTGATCCATTACGTTCAGAAAACATTGGTGAATTCTATTTTTTATTTTTTGAGGAACCTCTGTACTGTTTTCCAGAGTGGCTGCACCAGTTTGCATTCCCACCCTCAGTGCATGAGGGTTCCTTTTTTTCCACATCCTCACCAACACTTGTTATTTCTTGTCTTTTTTATTCTATCCATTCTAATAGGTGTAAGGTGATATCTTACTGTGCCTTTGATTCACATTTCCCTGATGATTATTGAAATTAAAAATAGAAATATCATATCCGATAATTCCACTATAGGTATTTACCCAAAGAGAATGAAAACACTAATTTGAAAAGATAGACGTACTTCTATGTTTATTGCAGCACTATTTACAATATCCAAGATATGGAAGAACCCCAATGTCTATCTATAGATGAATGGATAAAGAACGTGCGTTGTATATTATGGACTATTACTCAGCCATGAAAACAAAATGAGAGCTTGCCATTTGCAACATCATGAATAGACCTAGATGGTATTATGCCAAGTGAAATAAGTCAGACAGAGAAAGACAAATATCATATGATTTCATTTTATATATGGAATCTAAGAAACAAAACTAAGGGAAAAAAAACAAAAAGTAGAATTAGACCTGCAAATACAGAGAACAAGCTGATGGTTGTCAGAAAGGAGGAGATGGAGATGGGCAAAATGGATGAAGCAGAGTGGAAGATACAGCCTTCCAGTTATAGAATAAGTAAGTACAGGAATAAAAAGAACAGCATAGGTAAATATATTCAATAATATTCAATAATATTTAATAACATTGTATGGTGACAGATGATAGCTATACTTGTGATGAGAACAGTATAATGTAGAGACTTGTTGAATCACTATGTTGTATACCTGAAAGTAATGTAACATTGTGTGTCAACTATACTCAAGTTTAAAAAAATAGCCAAACTCATAGAAACAAAGAGTAGAATGGTGGTTGCCAGGTGTTGAGGAAAATAGGGAGAGGTTGATAAAAAGGTACAAACTTTCAGGTATAAGATGAGTAAGTTCAGAGGATGTAATGTACAACATGGTGACTGTAATTAAAAATACTATCTTGTATCCTTGCAGTTTACTAAGAGAATACATATTAAGCATTCTCATGAAAAAAGTAACTACATGGGGTAATGGAAATGTTGATTAACTTGATGGTGAGACTCATTTCAGAATGTATATATATAAAATCATCATATTGTACAGTTTAAGTATATTCTAATTTTATCAATTTCACCTCAATAAAATTGGAAAAATACTGTTAAAGAATGACATAAAAAAGTAAACAAAACATTTACAAATTCATTCCCACTGTACATCACATCAGGTGCTGGAGACACAGGACAGAGGGAAAGGAAAAAAAGATTAATGATACAGTCCACAGGAGTTTGTAATCACAAAGGAATTCATAATCTAATAGAATGAATATGAGTAGAAAAGACATTTTAGGAAAACTGTCTTTAGAAGAACTTTTTATTGAGGTAAAAAGCAAATAGTCCTACCTTTGCCACTTTTAAAATTCATCTCCCCTACCATCCTAAGATCTAGTTGCTGTTATGAAGGCTTTAAAATAAAGGAACTTCGTCTTCATAACATAAAGAACATTCTGTGCTTTTTAACTAGATAGGAAGAAAGAGAATGAGAGAAGGAAGAGAAGGACTAGTTGGGGGGGTTTGGGGAAGGGGAGATAGGGAGGAGAGGTGTGGAGCCAGAAAGATGGGTATAAGTGGGGATAACTTGAGGAACCAGTAAAATTCTCCAGTGTGGATTGATGGGTAGAGAGAGGTGGGATTAATCAATGGTAATGATCATGGAGACTGATCAAGTGTTATATCTCTTGTTAAGTTTCCATGCAGTCTTTGTCTCTCCTAAATACTTTACATAATTAAACCCTAGGGGATTAGTGTAGGGAATATTAAAAGCTGTTGAGTTTTACAGCTGGATCAGTGTAGTCTAGCATTAAGATAGCATCTGCTGAACAGAGTGCCCAGGAGGTAGAGGAAGCTGTGAGAAGATAAGTTTCTGGGAATTTATAGGTAAGTACAGAAAGGTGTTGCCTTGAACCTCTTCTCTTTAGCATCCTCTCCTCTAGAAAGTTTCTCCTCATCACTTACTGTTATGTGTGCCTTTTAGATTTATGTATATAAATAGGTACATAATATAAAACATACATATATGGTATCAGCTTTATGTGCTTCAAGGAGATGCAAGAAGTTTTCTAGAAGAAAGACTTTTAAAGAGAAGAAGGAAGATTCAAGGATTGTATCTTGGTGAATCCTCACACTGTTGATAAATCTTTTCAATACTTCTCTTTCTTGTAATTTATCTACATACCTGCCTAGTACCTTCATATTTATTTACTTACATATTTCCTGTAACATGTGAGCTGCTCAAGGAGAAAAATATGTTTTTTCAATTTTTTTCACTCCCACAGCTAGCCCTTGTTCAATGCATTAGTTTTACCATATTTTTTGAAGGAAAGAATAAATAAATGAATGATTGCAACATTATTTCAGAAAAGCCAAATAACATGAGATTTTTCAAGAAGCAAAATATTTACCAACAGCAGGAGAATGAGCCATCAATAATATTAGATTAGGTCATTTTCACTGAATTGTGATTTTACTATAATTAAATATCCAAATAAAAATCTGAATGCTCAGTTAAGTGTTCAAAAGGACTCTTTGGTCTAGTCGAAAAGCACTTAGAGAAAAGTGATATTTCCTGAAAAGTAATTCCTAATGCACTGAAAAAATAATTATGAAAATTGCATCCTAGAAACATTTCACCTTGTAACATCCAAAATGTGTGTGTTTTTTGTTTCATGCATGGTTCTCAGAAGTAGGTCGACTAGTTTAATAGAAGACATGATGACTTTTGGCAGACTTTATTTAAAAACTCCAATCACCTGACTTCAGTTGGGCACCGCTTTTGAGGTCACTGCTATTGAAAGTGGAATCAGTCACTTGAGAACATAAGGCAGAGCAACAAGCATGAACCTATTTTAATGAAATAGCAGTGGTATTTTGACAAGTTGGCATATATTTTCTGGATAAGCTGTTCTGACTGATTTTATTTATAGGCTACTTAGAAGGAAAGGGCTGTTTAAATGTCTGGCCACCAGTTTTAACATGGTCTTCAGTTTGGGGAATACTTTATCTAACTTTTTCCAAAGTATTTTAAACACTTCTTCACAATTATTTTCCATCTCCATTTTTCTTACTCAAGGGTTACACTCCTCCTTGAAAACACAGTAATGGCAATTTCTGTTGTCAGTCCCACATGATACCATGGAATAATTGGCTTAGATATTAAGCTATACCTGGATTAGCCATAAATGCCTACTGTCTTCATGATATGTGCCTAAGAGGCGGAATCTTTGTTTTATTTACTGTCAACATTTTTTTTTTAAGATTTTATTTATCTATTTGACAGACAGAGTTCACAAGTAGGCAGAGAGGCAGGCAGAGAGAGGAGGAAGCAGGCTCCTGGCTGAGCAGAGAGCCCGATGCGGGGCTCGATCCCAGGACCCTGGGATCACGACCTGAGCCAAAGGCAGAGGCTTTAACCCACTGAGCCACCCAGGCGCCCCTACTGTCAACATTTTGTACTAATGACATCACCTGACCTAGTGGGAAGACAGATAATCCAAGGGGAATCTCAATATATTATTATTTTTTAAAGATTTTATTTATTTATTTGACAGAGACAGTGAGAAAGGGAACACAAGCAGTTGGAGAGGGACAAGGTTTCCCGTAGGCTTCCTGCTGAGCAGGGAGCCTAGTGTGGGGCTCGATCCCAGGACACTGGGATCAGGACCTGAGCCAAAGGCAGGCGCTTAAGAACTGAGCTACCCAGGTGCCCTCAATATATTGTTTATTGGTAGTCCCCGTGACTAACCTCCAAGGAGTAGAAAGACTTCTTATGGTAAGTCATGTCCACATAGTGTGGGGGAGTCCAGCTAAGTGGGCAGTCTACAGGAGGTACCAGAGAACAATTCTTAGCAGGTGACCTATGGTATCAAGAAAATTTGGCAGAAGGTAAAAGATAAACTGGAAGCACGGGGGTTACCAGGCAGACAAATTTTAGAATCCAGTCATGGGTACTGGAGGGACAAACACACTCTCTTGAAAATGAAACTAATAGTCTGGTTAACATATGATATAGATCACAGTTTTGAAACAGGCAGTAAGTTCTATGAAGGATTATTGTGAGTACAAGAGATCACTCAAGTCTTTAAGGATAATTTGGGAAGAATGTAGCTTGAAGGAATTATAAGATTTGGTTAAGCAAGTGGAAAATAGAGACATTCAAGTTTCATCCCAGTTTAAATGCTTCAGTCCCTGAGGTATTTTTTTAAAGAGAAATAGAACATGATTAAAAAAACTGGCAAAAGATAAATTCTATACTGTTGCACATGAACAGTAATTTTTTCAAAGCCACGTGGAAGCAGCAAGATATAACTCCTTCAAATTCATATTTTTCTAATGGATGCATCATTGTCCTCAGGTGCTATGGAATTATCAGTACTTGATCATCACCCTGAAAGAACATTCCAGCCCTAACCCTTACGCCCATCTTTGCATGTGTATCATGGTTGGCCCTGGAAGTCATATGTAGCAGTTACCACTTGTCATTGTACCACTTGTGTCTGATTAAAAAGTACAATGTTGAAGACATACATTCCACCATCTTACCAGGCTTCCAGCGCCTCTGGGGTAGTTTTCAAACTCAGAGTGTGGTTATACCTCAGATCAGAGTTGTACAGGTGATGATATATATATATATATATATATATATATATATATATATATGCTAATATACATATATATGCTAATATATATGCTAATATATATGGTATATATATACACTATATATGCTAAATATAACCGACAGACATTCATGTCAAATATCCTGTTCCCAGATGAGATGGGCTAATACTCTGTAGCTATTCTTTTTTTTTTTTTTTTTTTAAGATTTATTTACTTATTTGAGAGAGAGAGAGAGAGACAGGGGGAGAGGGAGACAGAAACTCTTAACAGCAGTGGGACTGTGGTTAAGTCACTTCATCTCTAGGTATCCACACTGTCATCTATAGCATGACAATGTATCATATCCCACATTACAGGATGTTTATGACAGGCAAATTAAAAATGCAGTTGAAAGATGATATTTTCATATAACTAAATTACATTATTTAGATAGAATAAAACAGATTAATTTAGTTGGAAAAAGTCTCAGGGTTATGCTTTGAATTATAATGAATCATTCAGGATTGTTTTGATTTTAACTGAGGAAAAATTTAATAATGTGATAATGGAGTCTGCATAACAATGCACTGCAGCAATGATCTGCTAAGACAGATACACATTAAGGGAGTGATTCCCACCCTTACCTGATGAGAACAATCACCAGTACTCTTACAAAGATGTGAATTCTCTGGCTACAGGAACACTGTCAGAAGTTTCTGGTTTAGTAAGTGTGCAGTGGTGCCTGGGAATTACTAGGCATAACAGATGATTCTTGTGACCATGCATTAGAGTCAACTGTATGCTGGTTAAAAATGCAGATTCTTGGGTCTTCCTTTTAGATCTAGACATATTAGAATCATTAGGGAATTTGATTTGTGAGTATTCGTCTTTACTTAGCCCAAATGCAATTTCTCTGAAACTCTCTATTCTAAAGTAATACCCTGGTAATAAGTGAATGTTATTACCTTGATTCAGATGGCTATAGATAAGAGAACCCCCAACAAAATTACAAATTGCCAGATGGTACTTGGAATTTATTATAGTTGATGATGTTTGGGGAGTTGTTCAGAATTATGCATTCTCCTGTAAAACAACATCATTCCTGTGGTGAGTATGGTGAAAAGCTAAACAATTAAAACCAAACACATACCTGCTGCCTTTTTCTCTAATTTTTGATGAAAATATATTTTATAAATATCTCTTCGCAGAAAAATATCTTTATGTCTGAGATGCTCATCATTGATTCAATCTTTGTTAGATTTCAGTAGCTGAGTACTGAACATTTATTTGCAAGTTGAATAAGATCTAAAATATAAGAATATCATGAAACCAAAGAGGTCTCTGTTTTATAATGATGATTTTATACATAAAAATAATGTGTCTGGGAAAAGCTTAAAATCAGTTATTTATAATCTTTGTCATTTTGTCGCATTCCTTCTGAAGGCGATGCCAAGAAATTAACCTTTTTAAAAAAGATTTTATTTATTTATTTGAGGGAGAGAGAGCACAAGCAAGGGGAGCGGCAGGCAGAGGGAGAGGCAAACTCCCCTATGAGCAGCGAGTTTGACTTAGGACTGGATCCCAGCACCCTGAGATCATGAGCTGAGCCGAAAGCGGGTGCTTAACCAGCTGAGCCACCCAGCCCCATCCTCCTTTTGTTGTTGTTAAGGAATAGAATAGAATAGAATAGAATAGTAGATCTGTATACAAAATGAAAAACTCAGAGACCTAGGAGAGTATGCCTGTCCATGAAGTAGGACAGTAGGAGCCAGGGGTCAGAAGGATTGTTAGTTGGGGAGAAAAAAAGAAAAAGAGAGGTGACAGCAGCCACCACTAACAGAACTTGAAAGAAAGAGAGAGAGTGTGTGTTTTGTTTTGTTGAAATTTTTTCTCTACCATATGCAATGTTATATTCTACATGCAACTTCCTAACAAAATTTCAATTAAAAAATTCTCCAGTCCTTTTGGCATTATTTTCCTTTAGTCCTATCCTCCTCGTTTGATTCAAGATGGGTTTCTGGACAAGGTCATTCTGGACATCTGCCCTATTCTCCTTATCTTTTCACCTACTGTCATGGCTTCTAGTCTTCCTTGTAGGCTGGTCTTTCTCAAGTCCAAATGTCTCTTCTGAATTTTTCACCTGGATATCTAATTGCCAAGTGGTTTTCTGCCTAGACATTCCATGGCTTCTCTGATTCATCGTTTTTAAAACCAACCTATCATGACTTTAATCCACTCAATCACTCAAGCCAAAAACCTGGGACATATCCCAGATTTCTCTCTCTCATCTGTCTTGCAGTCCATTGCCAGGCTTATACATTCTTCTAACTAAGTATCTCTTGAGCCTGTTCCTCCTTTAGAACCTAATACATTCAACTTAATTCAGGCTACCATCAGCTTTTACTTATATGAGTATAATACCTTTTCTCTTCTTCAGTCTTACATCATTTGTCCAGAGTAATCTTTTTAACATGAAAATCTAATCCTCAAAATTCTTCAGATAGAAATTCCTTTGCATGCCTTACTAGCCCTGCTGTTATCTAGCCCGTGGCTATCTGCTGGCTTTCTCCTGGCCATCATCCTCCGTTCTTTCCCCTACTTCTACCCCTTACATCTCAAATTAAAATTAAAATTCTGAAATACCTGTTGGTTACTCAAGTCATAATGACTTTCTTCATGGTATAGGCCTTTGCACTGGCAATAAATGGGTTTCTCATCAATGTGCGTGCTTGGATCTCCTCAGCCGTCATTCAGCCTCCAGCTTAAATGCTCCCCTTTCTGTGAAGCTTCATCAGCCTCTCTCAGACAAACTTTAGTGCTCCTTTTCCTATACGTTCATAACAATGTTTATAAATGTCCATTATGGTTATTCCCCCACTGCTTTGCATTTGTTTGTTCGAAGTATATAACCATCTTACTGAAAAGTTGTAAGACTTCGAATAGTTCAGGTCAAATGCAGAGAATAATCAACAGATTTTGGCTAAGCTTAGACCAGCACCTGGACCCATATGTGACAGGTTATTGGGACCCCATAATTGTATTTCACATGAAAGATTTTATGAGAGTCCCAAAAAGGAACAATTTTATTTTTTTACACTGAGGGATCCATGTACTTATATGAGCTACTTATTAAAAATTTCCTATGTGAGAATCATATTTATATTGATCAGACATTGGCAAGTTTGCTTTTAGAGGCCTTATTTAAGGTCCTGTTGACATTAGACAACTTATGAATTAAATTTGGGATAGGCTATCTAAATGTTTGTCATCGAATTCAGTTTTCTTTGTATTTTGCAAAGCACAAGCATCATAAACCCAGAGCAGAGTCTTTGTTCTGAGTCATCCTTATGTTTCCCTGAGCCTCATTTTTGCTGAAGTAAATTCTCCTCGTTGAAACTGGTGTCCTCCATGACTGCCGTTAGTGTGCCTCTTATAGACTGTTGCCACAGAGGTTCAAAGAGTGGTCAAATTTGGGGCTAGGATTGCTCCTCCTTGTACTGTGAAATGGGTAAGAAAAATCTGATTGCAGAGTCATGAGGAAGAGATTCTGAGCATGGCAGACCCTGTTGTATTTTTCTTAATACCTGGAAGAAGGAAAAAAGTAAGAATATTACGACAGAGCTTTGACTTGCCTTGTCACCACCTACTAAGAGAGATGAGGACTCTCCCCCAGAGGTACTTCCTTGTTAAAGGAGGGACAGAGGACTATAATCACTGACTTCACATTAGGAATTAAAAATCCTATTATTATGGGGAAGACTGAATGGATAAGATTTTAAAAGCCAATAATCTTAAATTCAGTCATATAGAGTTTGTGATGCTTTATTAATTTATAAAAATAACAACCATCTATTTCTAACTGCAAACTACT
Source organism: Enhydra lutris kenyoni (assembly GCF_002288905.1). Lineage (NCBI taxonomy): Eukaryota > Metazoa > Chordata > Mammalia > Carnivora > Mustelidae > Enhydra > Enhydra lutris. Next base: position 3,391,519 of record NW_019154140.1, read on the forward strand.
CAATAATAACACTAGCATGTAACAGGTCTTGATAGAGAATCACTCAAAGTTTTGAGCTGAGTAGCAGATGTGCCTTTAAGTATATATTTACTCTATTTTTAGAATAAAATAATAAAAAGTTATAGTTTCTTTTGATGAAGAGAGGAAGAATATTTGTAGGGCTTACCAGTATAAATGAAAGAACATAAAACAGGGATTATCTCAAAATGAGATTTCCACCTGGAAAATCTCTAGCCATATGACCTGGGGAGATAATGAACTAAAACAAGGACATAATGTGATTAGAATAAAATCAGTGATTTATATCAGACAGGCCTTGTCATAGAGAAGACACAGAAGTTATCATTCTTCAGCATGGTCTAGACGTTAGTTCTGTCTGAGTTTGCATAGTTAGACTTTCTGAAATGTTTTCTATTTGACCTCTAGGGTTCTCAATTCAATGTGTATTTTGTGAGATTGACCCGGTGAGTTAAATATTTAAATGAATAATGGAACTTTAAAAAAAAAATTATTAATTCCCAGAGTTATGGTGTGTTAGGCACCCTCACTATTTCTGTTCAAATTCATGGGAGGCTGCATCTCACTGAGAAAACAACTTTTTTTTTTTAATAAAGATTTTATTTATTTATTTGACAGACAGAGATCACAAGTAGGCAGAGAGGTAGGCAGAGAGAGAGGAGGAAGCAGGCTCCCCGCTGAGCAGAGAGCCCGATGCGGGGCTCGATCCCAGGACCCTGGGATCATGACCTGAGCTGAAGGCAGAGGCTTTAACCCACTGAGCCACCCAGGGGCCCCAGAAAACAGCTTTCTGATCCCTCATCTCTCAGAATAAATCTGATATGTTTTTGAGTGTCTTAGAAAATTATTCCCAAATCTGAATAGACTGTAACTTGCTTATGAGGTCAGAAAGAGTAGATCATCACCACCAAACTTGAAGGGCAAGGGCCAGTGTAAATATTTTTCTTTTGAAATATGTTTTCAAGCTATGATCTATGAAAGGAACTTGCAAATGTAACTGGGGTCAACTACGGTCCCATGATGCACAGTAACCTATAGGGACATATTAGTTAGAGTCAACCTGCCAGAAAATTGTAACAATATAAACATCCCCAGCAATGACTAAAAACACCTGCTGTGGTCGGGAGAATAATGCCCCCCCCCCTCCAAAATACCCACATCCAAATCCCTGGAACCTGTAAATATAGGAAAGCAACATGGCAAAGGGAAATTAAGGTTGTTTGTTAGTTGACCCTAAAATATACAGATTATCCTGGGTTATCCAGGAGGACCTGATGTAATTACAAGAGTTTTTAGAGAGGAAGGGAAGGAAGGGCAGAGGCAGACAAGAGGTGGCAGCAGGACTAGGCTGGCTTTGAAGGCAGACCAAGAGAACTGTGAGTCTAGAAGTGTAGGTGACATCCAGAATCACAAAATGGAAGGAGAAACAGATTCTGTCTTTGAGCTCCAGAAGGAATGCCAGCCACCCTGCCACCACCTTGATTTTAGTTCAGTGAGACTCACCTTGAACACCTGACCTCTAGAACTAAGTTAACAAATTCGTATCATCTAAGGCTCTAAGTTGGTGGTAATTTGTTACAGCAGTAATAGGAAACAAATATATCCAAGTTTCTCCACATCTTTGTTTACATGGGGTATTATTGAGCTTTACATCTTCTCTAGCCCAACAGTCAAAAATATGTTATTGGTTGGGGTGGCTGGGTGGCTCCATGAGTTGAGTGTCTGCCTTTGGCTCGGTCATGATCTCAGGGTCCTGGGATGGAGCCCCGCAGGCTCAGTACTCAGCAGGGAGTCCGCTTGTCCTTCTGCCCCTCCTCCACTAATAAATAAATAAAATCTTTAAAGATATATCCAATTGGTCTTTAATTTTTCATGATTTGTTAAGTTGAGTTTATTTCCTTCTGCTAGATCCTTGATGAATATTAAAATTTTATTATGAACATCCATCTTATGGACTGAACCTATTTCATTATTGAAGTTCTTGGTTTTTTGTTTCTGTTTTTTCCTTATCACTTTGACCATTAAGTATCATTTTTGCTCTTGGTGTTTAACACATTAAGAAAAGAACTTACAAAGTTTTTTTTTTTTTTAATAAAGATTTTATTTATTTATTTGACAGAGAGAGATCTCAAGCAGGCAGAGAGGCAGGCAGAGAGAGAGGAGGAAGCAGGCTCCCTGCTGAGCAGAGAGCCTGATGCGGGGCTCGATCCCAGGACCCTGAGATCATGACCCGAGCCGAAGGCAGCGGCTTAACCCACTGAACCACCCAGGCGCCCCAAGAACTTACAAAGTTTTTACCAGGAGTTTATGGTGACTTCTTATAGAAATAAAACAGCTTTTCAACATTGCTAGAGATGATCACAAGCTTTCTTTTAGTATGTTTTTAGCTTTAAACTATTAATGTGTAAGGGCCTATTTAGCCAGAGGGATTCCATCTCGGTTGAACAGCCATTTTGTAGTTCATGCAGTAAAACTTAAACTGACTCTGCGCCCCCCACCCCCCAGGGTACTTACTTAAAAGCAAGTCCGGGAAACCAGTCCCAGGTAACAGAGCCCAAATACAAGGGCAGGTCAGGCCAGGTGGAGACATCCAATCAGAGGACCGTGCATACTGTCTCCGTAGCTACCAGGGAGTGTGGGCCCCGCCTTTTGGGTGCCAATTCTGACCAAGGTGATAGGCTAGTTCAAATAGCTACTATGGGGTGAACTGTAATTCAGTTGGCCACCCGTGTGTGACCTAGCATGACTGTGCAGCTTTCTCTGTGTGTTACAAGGTGGCCAGGCTCAACCACATGGCCTTTGCCCTTTACAAGTTAGTCTGTAAGGCTGGGAGTGGCCGCCCTCTCTGTAAGAGGCAGCCGGGAACGGTCGGTTTGATTCTCAATGCTTGGAGCAAAATAAAGCTTTGCTTGACCTTCGCTTTGTATCAGTCTTGCTCCTTTGATCACGGACCTAACAAATGTAATAAACTATGAGAATAGGCTTCTTACCTTGACCCATTCTTAGATGGCTAGAGTATATCGCACTTTGTGATAGTTCATTGTTGTTTAATAAACTGCTGAATTCAGTTTTGCATGTATATTTATGAAAGAGATTCATGTATCCTTTTTTTTCTGCTCATTTGCATCATGGTTATGTTAGTCCTAGAAATGAATGGAAAGCCTCCGTCTTTGTTGTGCTCTATAATCATTTCAATGTATAGGAGCTATTTGTGGAACACTCTGTGTGCTCTATGCCTTGTTACACATCCTCTTTCCCTACCCCATTTTATACTATGTCAGTAAATTCAAAGGTATTTAGAAAGAAAAGGAAAATAAATATATTACCTCAAACTGCTATGGTTGCAACTCCCCTCATCTCTTAAAATCAGGATTTTTTTGCATCTGGAAACCATTTCTCTAATTGTAGATGGAAAGGGAGGAGAGATACAAGAAAGGCTGTCCTTGGAGAGTTGGCATCAAGAGATTCTGGCTGCCTACAATTTCATTAGATTTCCTTTTCTATAATGTTTTATTGTTATTACTATTACCATCATTATGATTATGCCTTATACGAAACTCGTTTACACCATACCAAATTATAAATATATTGTTTATTCACCTTTTATGATATCAGCTTGGACTGTGTTAACACAAATGTCCAAGATAAAAGAAGTAATACCCCCATGTCACTCTGTCATGAACAGAACATTTAAGCAGAATTGTGTTGAGTTTAGGTTATCACATTAAAAATGCATTGGCTTTCTAAATTACAAAAGCATTACAAGTTCTCCCAAAAACAAATTGGAAAGGGCAGAATAGAAGGAAGAAGAAAGATTATTTACAGTGTGATAATCCAGATAAATTCATCAGTACATATGAACTTTATGCACATAATTGCATATGTATTTTTGCAAAACCAGAATTATCCTCTATATCATTATTGTTTTGTTACCTGTTTTTTCACTTCTCAATATAGTATTAAATAAAGTTGTTCATGTCATGAAATACTCTTTCACAAGGTTATTTTACTGAATGTGTTATAATTTAATCTGTGATGTGATTATGATATAACATTGCCTGTCCATAGAACATTGTGAAATATTTGTTCCATTTTATTACTATTTATGGTGCTGCAATGACCACGATACAATGATTATTTTCTTGAGATGAATTCCCAGAAGTTGAACTGATAACTTAGAAGGGTTGTGCATTATAATGACTTCTCATATACTATAGCCAAATTTCCCTCTAGAGGTTGTTTTATATATCATTCCACAGTAAGTATAGGAAAGTGACCATTCCCCTCACCGGCAAAGAATCTTGGATTTGCCTTAATAGTTTCCAATTTGATTAGCTAAAAAACTATTTCATTTTGATACGCATTTCTTTAAATACACATAACCATAATCACTAGCTCAACAACTTTTTCAAAATTTGCATTTCTTTTTGGCTTTTAGCAAGATAATACAGAGTGGTACATTATGCAAGCATCTCGGGGGCTGGGGAGGTTCTGCATAGCATAGTAGCATAGCAAACTATAAACAAGTCATCGTGCAGTGAGTCAATGACTATCCACACTAAATGGGACACACAGAAACCATCAATATCCTTTCTCTTATCAGGTTTTCGTCACCAAATTAGTGCAGGTCAGATTAGGTTTTGCTGCTGTATGAATACTAGAAAAGTCTTATTTTCAGAGCTCTCCTATTTTAAAATTGAGGACAAGCGATGGTGGACAAGTGGTGAGGTTGGTAATTGTTTTTCTTAAGTCTGTTGGCTGTTTATACTTATTCCTTTTGTGAGTTGGTTTTTCATATCCTTCACTCAATTTTTTATTAGGATGGTTAATATTTTCCTCATTGGCTTGCAGTAGTTCTTTGCACATTGAAGATACTATCTCTTTTCCTGTTACAGATGTTATAAACATTTGTTCTGAGTTTTGTTTGTTACTAAGATTGTTTATAACAGCTGTTGTCAAACTTGAGTCTTCCAGAGAGTAACCTTGTGTGTGTGTGTGTGTGTGTGTGTGTGTGTGTGGAGTAGCTATGCATGTGTGCATGCTTGGGTATCTACATGCCTGTTTCATGCAAAGTCCCGAATGCTGTCCATGGAACATTTGATATAAAAGGTCATGGTAGCTATCATCGGTCATCATACCGATGGTAGCTAACACTTGTGAGCAGAGTATAACATATAGACTTGTCTAGTCACTGTATTATACACATGATGTTATATACTTTATTGTGTATTGAAACTAATATAACATTGTGCATCAACTGTACATCAAAAAAAACAAATATAGGTTCTAATATATATAGTGGTAATGGTTGCATCACTTTGGAGTAAATTAAAAACCATGAAGTTTACAATTTGAGTGTATGAATTCTATGTCAATAAAGCTGCTAACAGAAAACAAAAAGGTCTAGGTAGAATTCTGAAATCTGAATTTTCTTAGAAAGCCCGAATGTGATTCTAATGCAGGTCATCAGAGATTCACATTTTGGCTTATGGTGGTTTTTGTTTAACATGTAGTTGTTTTTGATTTATCTGGTAAAACCTCTCTGTCTTGTCCTTTGTGATTTCTGTCTTTTATGTTAAGCTGGGGATACTGTGTTTCGAAAGAAGCATTGAAAAACTGGAGAGCATGTATGAAGGCTGACAAACAGAATGTCGAGAGTCCCAGAAAGAATAACAAAGGAATGATGGAGGAAAGGGGCATGTTTAGCATAAAGCCTAGACTTTGAGGAGGAATGTGCTAGCTATCGTCCTCCGTCAAGTGGAAAGACAATGCAACTATTCTCCTTTGCACCAAAAAGCTGAACTGGGAACACTGTGATGAAATTCAGAACATCACATGCATCTTCCACGTGAAGTTTCCTTTATAAAACATATCTGATCATGACACTTCTCAGTTTGGAATCCTTTGTGGCTTTTGTTGTCTTTAGGCGAACACTCCATGTCCTGTGAGGTCGCTCACAATCCAGGCCTCATTTGGCAGCCTCCCCTCCCTCCACACTTCTCACCTGATGTGCTACCCAAGTGAATAGCTTGTTATAAAAAAATGCAACAAGTTCACACATTTTTCCTCCTTCTCATATTTGAGTTTCACAATCTATGTGATCTGCCAAAGTCCCCTATCCCATAGGCTGAACCATATGTTGAGCTCTGGTCAGGGTGGAGTCCTTGCAAGTCTGTTTCTGTCATGATCCTCTCTCACAAATGTCACCAGTGGGACCTTATCCAGAAAATAAGTCACTGAAAAACCCGATGATGTATTTATATGCATTTACATATAGTAATACCTAGTTAATATTTATTAGTCATAGGCAAGGTCCTAGGGCAACAAAGATGAGTAAAATATACATCTTCTCTTCTAAGAGCTTCAACATCTCAGAAAAGACGAATTAATGAAAATTAAATGGGAAAGTTTAGTGAATATTTAAAAATTGGAGAGGGGATCAGAACTACATAATTCACATTTCAGTGGTTATGGAAATTCGGGTGAATTTATAATGCATTCAGACATAAAACTATATTTAAGAGGATAAATAAAAGGAAAAGAATTTAACTTGCCGGAGTTACATAGAGGAGTAGCAGCATTGTTTTCTGAACCAAATGCATAATTTTTGCCAAGATGATTAAGTGGAAAATGTTTATGCTTCCGTTGAAAATTTGATTGGTGTTATACAGCATGTTAACTGAAAGACATGCTCATTTTTACTTGGTTAGGAATCCTGAAAATGTTCAATAAAGTGGCTGTATGTTTTTGCATAACAAAAGGGAACGCGCATTCCTGAATGTCTCGGGATAATGAGCCTGTTACGTATTTTAGCATCTGCTCTATTTATATTTCACTGCGGTCATTAGCAGATACTTTTCCCTTCCACTGTCTAGAAAGAAGACATTTTTTTTTCCTTTTTGTTACACACCCATTTGAAGGAGGAGTTGTGTTTTTTTCCAGTAGCACATGACTCAAGTGTATTGCATTTGGAGTCATTCCTTTCAGACCCCAGTGTGCCATGCCGCTGGAGTTCTGGGTCAGGAAGAACCCCACAGCTGCCAAGGTCAGAAGCCTCCAGTATTTTAATCCCATCCTCCACCACTCCCGGGGCAGGCTAGCGAGCTGTCACGGAATGCCCATTAAGGAAAATGCATTCCTCAACATCACACACACAGCAAGTGAAATGGCCAGACCTAGGCCCGAACTTGTGTGACAGGTTACAAATGTGTTTTTCTCTGTGGAGCAGTGAGGCAGCTAAGTAATTTCTAAATAGTACACTTGTCATCTAAATGCAGTTTGACGTTATCTCTAGGTGATCAGAACCCTGCGCTTTTTCTCGTGGTGATTAATAACACTTTTATTCTCTCACCGTGGAACATCAAGAGAGTTGATACTAATTGTATTAGCTAAGGCTGATTTCCTTTGCAAGATCCAAAACAGTGCACAAACCACAAGGCTGAGCTCCTTGAAGGCACGAGCCATCATATTTATCTTAGTATCACCACTGTTTGGCCAGCATGTTGCAGCAAGAGTTTCCATAAATGTGCACTGAGTTGAATTAACTTCATTTGCCATGGATGGATTTCAGCACTAATAACGTTCTTAGTTCTATTTAGGGTTTGAAGCTTTAAGAAGCAGTGCATTTCATTCTGCCAGTAAGTAAACAACTCCATGAAAGATATATTAGCTCTTCTAGTCCATTCATTCCGCTACTTTTGGAAAACTGTTGTCACTGACTAGACACTGCAACAAATTCTAGCCAGGCAGAGCAAAAGTTGTAATTTATAACTAAACGATGTCTTTGGCTGGGATGTGGGCCAATTTTTCCCAATGTTCACCTTAAATATTTGCTACCATTCCAACACATTTCTTTCTAAAGAATTCTAGAATCTTCCTGTAGCAGAAAGGTCTTCTCATTTCCAGGGAAGTCAGAGACCCTTAAAACTCCCACTGAAATGAGGTAAAGGGAAGGTCAGAAATAGTTGTCAAAAGATAGAGTATACAAATAAAAATGTCTTTTGCTGTATCAATGACATCTCAAGTCAGTGACTCTTGAAATTAGGTGAGTTGCTTAAGGAATTTAGGGAACTGATATAATGTCAGAAATAAGAAAACATCCCTTGATATCTCAAGACAAAATTCTATGTCTAGAATCTTAGCCTCCACAGATCTACCACAGGGCCCACTGAAGGGGGAGGCAGAGGCCATAAAAAGGGGAGTGAATGGAACAGGACGGTCCATCTCAATGAGAACACCTTTCATTTCGTTGCAGGGTCCTATAAAATATTTCTCAGAATTCCGCTGTTGAAAATCTTTTGAACGCTACACTTCTGGATCAGTGGCACAAATATAATATTAAATTACATAGGAAGAAGTGTAAGGGTTCTGAAGAATTGAACTGCAAACATACAGAATAGCGGCTTAGTAGCAATAGGCAGGAAACATCTTATTTATCCATATGACTGCCAGAAACACCCCCCAAAAAACAAACAAAAACCCAAAACTAGTGAGAACTTGGGTATATTAAAAGAAACACAGAATTTAAGATATTCAGGTGATCATTCATCTCCAGTCTAAACTGATCAGTTCTACTTACCTAAAACTTTTCAGAAAGATGCACATAATTCTCAGGTGAATTTGTCCAGTATAGTGAGGAGTGATAAAAAATTTGGAAAAAAAGTTCTCAAGGGACTTAAGATAATTACCTTAGAATACTAAAACATTGGTATAAGACAGAGATTTTGTGTTAAGGGACAAGGCCCTGAACTTTATGAGGAGGTGAAAATAAAGTTTTCAGAGTTTAGATCATGAGAAAAAGAGGAGAGAAACTCATGATAGGTATGAGTCATATTTGTTTATATATATTACGTATGATATATATATTACTGTGATGAAATGTAGATAACATAAAATTTACCATTTTAACCATTTTTAAGTATAGCTGACCCTTGACCAACATGGAGGATGGGAGGTTAGGAGCACTGATCCTCTGCAGGCAACAATCCGCAGATAACTTTGACTCCCCAAAGCTACTAGCAAGAAACTTGAGCGATCACTTTGCTGCATTACACAAGTTACCGGAGGCACAGACTGCTCACACAAAGATGATCAGTGTCATAAGGCATTTTAAGTGTATACTTGCAACATCAGTTCACTCCAAAGGCAGTAATAAGTGGCTACAAATTTTATCTTCATTTTTTAAATTCAATTAACACATAATGTGTTATTAGTTTCTGAGGTAGAGCTCAGTGATTCATCAATCTTAATATAACACCCAGTGCTCATTACATCATGTGCCCTCTTTAATGCCCATCGCCCAGCTACCCCATCCCCCAGCGCCCTCCCTCCAGCAACCCTCAGTTTGTTTCCTATGATCAAAAGTCTCACAGCTTGTCTCCCCCTCTGACAGTGTATAGTGTATGCTATAGCTAATTTATGCAGTTATGGTTTAATACTGCCTCTTTACACTTGTTCTCATTTCTCTCAACTGTGAATGGTGCCGTGTACAGTCTGTGTCTGTGTGTGTAAATTTTGATAAATTTTAAGTTTTTATAATAGATTTATGTATATTTTATGGTAGTAAGTGATAAAACAGACTAGTATCTACATATATTTTATGGATTATGACATACCTAACTTTTTCTTAATGTTCTTGATACTTCTAGGATATATAATTTATCCGTGCGTTCTTTCAAATTGTCGCATATCTCAAAAATTTTTCCAATGTATTTATTTTTTAAAATCTGCAAACGACTGGACCTGCACAGCTCAAGCCTGTCAGCTATGTACAGGGCTATGGCATTAAGGCCATTCAGATTGTTTTTGCAATTGACAAAGACTCTGTCTTTGACCAGACCTTAGTCAGGCCTCTCTGAGTGCTCCTCTTGACTCGGCCTCCCTCTTGGGCCTTGTCCTCTAGCCTCCCTAGCTCAGTTGTGGCAAAAACCCTACTAAGTCAGTTTAGAGAGCCTGCTCCACACCCTTGATATCTGATCACTTTGACCTGCCTTCAGCAGGAGTCCTGTTAAGTTGATGTAGTATGAATTGATCTTTGATGTGTCCTCTTAATAAGATCCCACCCACCCACCAACCCAATCCCTCATAACCCCCACCACTCTGCTTGTTAACGATAAATCCCGTTTTCTTCCCTTATTCAGATTTGAGCTCACTCTCTCTGCTTTGTTGCTATGGTGTTGACACCCGTTGCCATAGTCCTGAATAAAGTCTTCTTACCATTTTAACAAGAAGAGAGTTGGGGGAAATTGGAGGGGGAGATGAACCATGAGAGACTGTGGACTCTGAGAAACAAACTGAGGGTTTTGGAGGGGAAGGGGGTGGGAGGTTGGGTGAGCCTGGTGGTGGGTATTATGGAGGGCACGTATTGCATGGAGCACTGGGTGTGGTGCATAAACAATGAATTCTGGAACACTGAAAAGAAATTTAAAAAATAAATAAAAATTTAGTAAATAAATAAATATACCCTAAAAAAAACAAATGCTATTATGATTTTAACAAGAGTGGTTTTTTTTTCTTAATATAATTATCACCACCATCCATCTCCAGAATTTTTCATCTTGAAGAACAAAACACCTCTGTACTCAGTAAACAAAAGCTCCCTATTCCCTCCTCTCCCCAGGCCCCTGACAACAACCATTTTACATCTGTTTCTGGGAATTTGACCACCCCATCTACCTCGCTTAAGTAGAATCATGTGATATGATCCTTTTTGTGGCTGACTTATATACCACCTAGCACAATATCTTCAGGTTTCATCCATGTTGTAGCATGACAGAAATTCCTTCCTTTTTAAGACTGAATAATATTCCAACCATGTGGATATACCCGTTTTGTTCATCTACTTGTCTGTCAGTGGTCACTTGGGTTGCTTGCACCTTGCCGCTATTGTAAATAACACTGCTATGAACATGGAGCTACTAGTACATGTCTGAGTGTGTGCTTTCAGTCCTTTTGTGTATATACTCAAGGAGAATCGCCAGATCATATGGTAATTCTGCTTTTAACTTTTTGAGAAACTATCATGTGATTTTTCTTAGTGATGGCACCATTTTACAATTCCAATCATGTACAAGCGTTGCAATTTCCTACATTCTCCCCAACACTTGTTATTTTCTGAGTTTTTTAGATCACAACCATCCTAATGGATATGAAGTGGTACCTCATTATTGTTTTGCTTTGATTGTCTTAATGATGAGTCATACTTGTTTTTGGTTTTTTTTTTTTTTTTGAAGTATGAACTTTTTATATTAGTTGAAAGAAAGCCTTTATTTCTGACTGAGTTATTTGGAGCTCTGCCTCCTACAAACTGCAGGAGCCCTATAACCTCCTAAATTCCCATGCTGTAAGGTAGCTTTTCCAATAGAAGTACAATGTGAACCACATATATAATTTTAAGTTTTATAGTAGCCACATTTAAAAGAAAAAGAAATATGTAAAATTAGTTTTAGTATTTTATTTAATATATCGAAATACTATCATTTTAACTTATAATCAATATAAAAATTTTAAGGGGGTATTTACATTCTTGTTTCATACTAAATTGTTACTGTGCATTTTCTGCTTATAGCACATTTCAATTCTGACTATCCACATTTCAAGGGCTCAATAGTTACAACCATGTTAGATGGGTCTAAGATCTTGATTGTAATTAATCACTCAACAATGTTATGAGAAATCTTAAGGCAATAACAGCCAATCATTATTACATAATTTACCGAAATCCTGGTAGCTTATGAGTGGATGAGGACATTTTGCTGCCATGCCACCATCCACCTACTGGCCACATGTGTACAGACACCATACATGGAAGGACACCTCCTTATGGATAGCAGCATCAAGAGGGTCCCACCATTTTGTTACATTTTACTATAAGGTGATAGTATTGTTATATACTATTTTACATTTTTTAAAAACTTACAGTATTTCAGCTAAACTAGAAGTGATAAAACATTGTTTGGATAGTCTGGGAGCCTCACCACAAATGCTTTGATTCTCCACCAACCAAAATATATGAATAAAGTTTGGAATCACACCATTCATGAATTGGTCAGTTTCTATATGGGTGACCACTTGAATAGTTGATAATGGCCTTTAAATCAGCTGTATTATTTCTCCTATCAGGATGCTTTAAAAAATGTTTTTCTTCTTTTTTTTTTTTCCCCATCAGATGGGGAATCACATAAGTAGTACCATTTTAATACTTTGATCATCTAACTGTCTTTTTAATCTCCTCACAAGCCAAGGCACTGTAATATAAACAAAGCCTGATGGGTGCAAATCAGAAATTGTCACATGAGATATTAGATCCTCTGAGATCCTTGTCTGCTTTAATAACAGTGACGTTTCATAAGCCAAGAGTCATCTTCAGCTCCAGCCTATCGCTATTAACCATAAATTCAAGCTCATTTCAGTGTTTCTCAGAATTTCCTATTTATTCATCTCTGTACAGCCTGCATGCCGAAGAGTTAAAGAACTTTCAAAAAATTAAGAAGGAAACCCTTGTCAGGTTAAGCTTAAATGTTGACAGCTTGAATCACAAGGTAATTGTTCGTGAATTAGTGATGCGGTGAGCTTCATTGAAATTTAATGGACAGTATTGATCTTTCTAAGCTTCCCATAGAATTTAACCATTTTTAATTGCTCAGGGTGTCCGATACCCCCTTCTTGCACTGGATTTCCCCTTCCAACTATGAACTGGCTACTGGGGGACTAAATCTTGCCTGGTGTCACTCTAGTTAGTCCCTCAGGGCACCAAGCTTCCTGGCAGTGCTCAGTGACACTTGCTAACCCACTGACTGATGGGGAAAGTTGAATTCTTATCACCGTGAGCACATGGATTCTACTTATGATGCCAAAAATAAATTTAGCTAATTAAAATAATAAATATTTATTCAATAATTATGTGAGTGGATGCCAACTACCAACTCTGAGCTAGAGACATCACACTTATTAATTAATCTATCACCTAAATCAGGTGCATTTAGATGGAATAGCCATTTTTCCATTATATATGTGTAAACAGAGGCCCAGAGAAGACATGTCTTGACAGTGCCATGTAACAGCTCCGGCACACTAGATACATTATGTAACAGGGCCTCAGTTTTCCCTATTTATGCGATGGGAGCAATAACACTGCCACTAAGTGTTGCTGTACAAAATAAATTACATAGTGTTTTATTTTAATCTTACTTTATTCTTTTCACTTTGCAGGAATGGAATGAGTTTGTGCAAAGCATTTCACTTTTGATTAGAAGGTGAAAAAATCTTCACTTAGATTAATGAAGCCAGTCTTCACTGAGTTAGACCAGATTGCTCTGTATCAGACAAAGAACGGGGCCAAGTGAAACAAAACAAAAGAAAACTAAAAAACCTAAATAGGCTTATTTAAGGTTAACTTTCAGTATTTTACAATATGACCACTGATAAAAGTGTCCCATAGATCGTGTTGTAATCTAAATTAAAAGTTATAACATTATTAATGTAGAAGTTTTCAAGCACTCACATAATACTATGACATTCTTTTAGGCAGAACCAGCTTTCAGCTAGGGGCTTATGAAAATGAATTAAATGAACTGCACACATACATACAAATATTGAATCAGATCTGCTATGGAAGTACTAATATTCAGTTTAGAAGATTTTAATTTCTAGTCAACCGTGTGTGTGTGTGTGTGTGTGTGTGTGTGTGTGTGTGTACCATTTTAACATGTACCAGAAGATTTAAAATATCTAAAATATCTGTAAGTTTGAAATATCTTTAACTTTAAAATAATTTTGTATAAAAACTACACTTATTCAGTTGCAACTGATATGAAGAGATTTAAATTTTCTTTCTTTTTTTTAAATTAATTATTTGAGAGAGAGAGCAGAGAGAGCAGAAAGAGCACGAGCAGGGGCGCCTGGGTGGCTCAGTGGGTTAAAGCCTCTGCCTTCGGCTCGGGTCATGATCCTGGGATCGGGCCCCGCGTCGGGCTCTCTGCTCGGCGGGGAGCCTGCTTCCTCCTCTCTCTCTGCCTGCCTCTCCGCCTACTTGTGATCTCTGTCAAATAAACAAATAAAATCTTTAAAAAAAAAAAAAAGAAAAAAAAAAAGAAAAGAAAAAAGAAAGAGCACGAGCAGGGGGAGGGGCAGGCAGAGGGAGAAGCTGGCTCCCTGCTGAGCAGCAAGCCCTACCCGGGACTTGATTCTGGGACCCTGGGATCAGGACCTGAGCCGAAGGCAGACACTTAACCGACTGAGCCACCCAGGCATCCTGAGATTTAAAATGACTTTGTCCATAGACAGTTTCTTATCACATTACATATTTTTATTACAACTGATAAGAGTGAAAGACTATTTAGAGAGTGTTTCTTAATATTCCAAACTGATAAACCACAACTGTGTTGTCCAAACTGCCCAGACAACTGGCACATCTCTCACTTCTCTGACACTGTGGTGTTCTTCCCAGGAGTGTCTTGAATCAGCCACTTCATATTTCTTGCTTCAGATTGTATGGTATAAATGTAATTGATTCCATAAGTACTTCTTAAATACCAACAATATACTAGGCTCTAGGCATGAAATATGGTGGAGAAAAATGGCATTACCCTTTTGGAACCTAGATCTGGTGGCAGAGCAGATATTAATCAATGAATCATAGAAAAATACACAAGTACAAGATGTGGTGATTTGTCTTATGGAGAAGTACAGGGACATATGAGAACATTGAAAGGGGGAACCTGGCATAGTCTAGGGAGCTTGGTTAGATATCCCTTCTCTGACCAATCAACCAGAGGGGGATGGAGGGAAAGAACTCGGGCTTTGAATACATATAAGCTTTAGTTTCAAATCTGCCTTCTGAGGTAATATGCCTGTCCTGAGGTAAGCTGTTGTAGCTCTCTGAAATCTAAGTTTCCTCACTTATAAAAGAACTGTATTGTATTTACTTCAATAGAGTTCTGAAAGACTATAAAATGGATTTGTTAGTGACTGGCACATAGTGTGTATTTAGCAAATAATATTGTCCTTTCTCTATATTGCTCCTTGGATGACAAACTTTGACTTAATGCTAATAACATTGCATTTTTCTTAAGTATTGTTCCAAATTCTATCCAGGTCAAAGAAAAGTAATTATAATATAGAATTGTATCTGCTGTGCAAATACTGATATTCAGTTTAGGGCATTTTATTTCTAGTCAAGTGTTTGACCAGTAATGTAATTAAGGGAATGGATTCATTGACTTTGGGAAAATAGCATGTGTTATGCTTAGCATTAGCTTGGCTGAGTAAAGCCATGTGATTTAATGGAAAACCTACAAAACGAAGAGTTGAGAGTACGTGATTGTAATTGTGCTTAAAAAGTTGTGGTGTACCTCTGGGTCTCATAGGAATCCTAAATCCCTTTTAGCTCAAGTAGACTTGATGAGGTTGAAAATGTGAAGAAATTGGTGGTGTTGAACATGAAACCCACATGCTCAGAATACAGTTCCTAGAAATTTAGGAGAGATTGTAGCAAATGAACAGAGTATGAAAGAGGTAAGTCTCTGAACAAAATCATTTTATATTTAATGTTTTAAATTTCTTTTTTCTTTATTTTTAAAAATTTTTTAATTTAATTTTTTTCTCACCATAGCACATATCCTCCCCAATGTCCATCACCCAGCCACCCCATCCTTTACACCCCCCTCCCCTTCAGCAACCCTCAGTTTGTTTCCTGAGATTAAGAGTCTCTTATGGTTTGTCCCCCTCTCTGGTTTCATCTTGTTTCATTTTTCCCTCCTTTCCTCTATGATCCTCTGTCTTGTTTCTCAAATTCCTCATATCGGTGAGATCATATGATAATTGTCTTTCTCTGATTGACTTACTTCGCTCAGCATAATACCCTCTAGTTCTATCTATGTTGTTGCAAATGGCAAGGTTTTGGTTTTTAATGGCTGCATTATATATAATATATATATATATACATACACACACACACACACACACACACACACACATATATATACATACATATATAATATACATACACATATCTTCTTTATCTATTCATTTGTAGATGGACATCTAGGTTCTTTCCATAGTTTGGCTATTGTGGACATTGCAACTATAAACATTCGGGTGCACGTGCCCCTTTGGATCACTACATTTGTAGCTTTAGGATAAATACCCAGTAGTGCAATTGCTGGGTCATAGGGTAACTCTATTTTCAACTTTTTGAGGAACCTCCATACTGGATTCCATTTCTTTTTTTTTTTTTTAAGATTTTATTTATTATTTATTTGACAGACAGAGATCACAAGTAGGCATAAAGGCAGGCAGAGAGAGAGGAAGGGAAGTAGGCTCCCTGCTGAGCAGAGAGCCGAATTGGGGCTCGATCCCAGAATCCTGGGATCATGACCTGAGCCCAAGACAGAGGCTTTAACCCACTGAGCCACCCAGGCACTCCCAGTTTTCCATTTCTAACCCACGCTCATTTCTTCTATCTCATCGCTCACCAGAACAGTTCAACCAGGTAGGTTAGTATTCACAGAGGTAGAAGAAGGTGTTCCAAGAAGTTAAGTGGTGTGTTCAGTGTCGTCTAGTTCATTAATGGCAGAGCCAGAATTAAAGGGTTCAGTTCCTGAATTTCAAATCTCTATTGTTAAAGTTAAAACTAAAATTTATCAAGTGGTAGCAATAGTTCAGGTTTTTTTTTTTAGTATATTGTTTAAGAACATTATACCATAATCCTATTGAAAAGGTATAGGTTTTTGTGGGTGAGGGTGTTTTGCTTTTGGGTTAAAAATATATGCGTGTTTGTAAACCTACACACCAGCATTAATGAAGAGCATTGGTCAGATTTTTCTGGATAAATGAAGTTCATACTACCCATGTGTCATAATACTCTAACAGTAAAATGTGTTCATTTAGCTTTTGTGTCAAAAACCCATAAGCAACATTTGCCATTCAAACTGCATAAACTATATCCTATAAAAGGAAAATATTCGAAGAGATAGAACAAGAAATTGAGATTTATTACAGAGGCTGGTTTTTTTATAAAAGAGACATGATATGTATTCTGTAAATAGAGCAAACTTAGACTATGGCAGTCAACATGTGTTTCACTTAATTTTTTGAGTGTTGTTGGTTGATTCATACTCTTTGGCCATAGGATAATATATGTGATCATTTATTGCTAAATGCTTCTGGAGGATGCTGTGTAGCATTGAGTTCAAGAAGACAGATTCTAAAGTCAGTCCTTCCATTAACTAATTTGTTATCTTATGCATGTTTCTTAACCTCTGTAAGTCTACTGTCTTTGTCTAGAAAATGTGGATAATAATAACTAAGTGAAATTTATCTATGATACTTTTAAAGTAGGGAAGGTTAAAGAAGTGATTTGCTGGCAAGTAATAAAATGTTTGCATGCTAGCAAAACAACCATTTTGGATATATCTTATGCAAAGATACAGACATACATTTCCTTTTTGCCATGAAATACTAATTTATATTCTAGAACATGTCTAATCCATTAAGGTTCTAACTCTTCACTATAGAAGTGTTAGCATTAGGTTTACAGGAAAATGGAATGCAAGCATTTATGACATTTTACTGATTTTTAGTGGCCTCTGGTGATTAATGGAGCTTTATTGGAAACCAGAAACAAATAATTCCTGGATTCCTGGTTTTATATTTTAAAGCAATTCATTAGGCATTGAGAAAATGCCTAAAAGTTGCATTTTAAAAGCTTTTATTTTTAAACCAAAGATTTTTTTTCCAAATAAACTCTATATCTAAGACATGTTATCATTCAGAGTAAGTACTTTCTAATGTTTAAATCTTGAGTTTTCTTCTTTGCCATTCCTCTCCTCTAGTGCTATAATCTGCATCTGTTACAAAATTATTGTTCAGAACAATGTGAGTAAACCACCAGTAGGACACATTGTTGGCTAATAAGGGTGGGATTATGAAGTCAGACACTGGAAGAAGCGAAACTGACCTTTTAAAATATTATTTGAACCTCAGTGACTTCAGTAACTTCTATTCCTTTCTGCTGTGCATAGTATTTCTTTGCAGTTGGGGAAACTTACAGGAAAAACCTGGTGGCATCTAGCTGGGCAAGAATGTGGCAGAGCAGCTGTAAGGGTATAAAGAGATCCAAGGAGATGAGGGGGTGATCCTGTGTCCAGTGAGTCATGTCCTACGTCCTTCAGAGACATCCCCTGCTGTAGACTGAACTCCTGATTACATTCTTTCTAAACAGAGGACAAATCATACAGATGTCTGAGAAGAAAACTAAAGAACGTGTCTTCTACTGAGCAGAGGACAGCCAGCCTTGCAAGAGATCCTTAGGGGTCAGTTTACAGCTTTTGTAATCCGTTCTGACAGACACACTTCAGCTGCAGACACATCTCCTCGCCCATGGATGCACTGAATGCATCGGTTCTGTTTCCCTTTGGTCCTAAATGATTGTTAAATTAATTGTTAGTCTAGCTTATAATTAATAGTTTTTTAGACTTGATGAAATATGGCATTTTTCTTACCAAGAGAGATTGAGGTTGGATTGACTCCATGGCAACTCTCTGAATCTCTGTCTATAGATATAGATATAGATATATAGATAATACATTATATTATAATATAATATATATAATATAATATATATTATATTGTGTATATTATATTCAATATTATATATTCAACATTACTGGTATTTTAAATTTCCTTAAATTAATCATGTATATGAATATGCATCATGTATTTACATACCCATGACTTTTTTTGAAACTGACACTTCTACATTTAAATGCATATGCAAAATTAGTCATAAACATCTGAGCCATATATTAATATATAGAGTATACTATATATATTATAGTATTTATACAATATACTCTATGCCATACATTATACACACACCACATACACACAAATATTAGAGGATACTATATATGTGTGTGCCTGTGTGTGTGTATATATACACAGACATATATTATACACATATGCATTCAAAGTATTTTGGCATTGAATTAAGGGATCCAGAATACTTTGGGCAAAAATGTATAAATCAAATATCGATAAAAGTAAGTGTAGTCTTAACAGTGTTTCTTTTCTCTGCAAACCATAGAACAGAGAAAGCAGCAGTGAATGATTCTGAACCATTGACCTATGGTACGGAATGATGACTGAATATTTAAAGTAGAAGGAGAAGCACTATTTCTGATTTTCAAGAATATTGTAGGCTTTCTATCAGACCTGAAGTTTGCAAAATTTGTCTCTAAAATATTTTTATGAGAGGTATTTTTTTCTAAGTTCATTAAAACAGAATTTTTTTTGAAAGCAAGATCTTGACCGTCTAGGCAATTGATGAATTATTGGAGAGGTTTAACACAATGTCCTGATCTAAATAAAGGTAAAGATATTTGGGATAAGTATGAGTATAATTTGATGATTCAGAGCTGATTGAAGATTTTACAAAAAAAAAATGCTCTCAAAAAGTCAATGTCAGTCTATAAAGTGATTTCTAAAGCTTTTACTTTCAGTCCTGTCCTATTTAACTTTTCCATTTTCAATAAATTACATAAATTGTATTGTGGTCAAACTTATACATACAGCAAAGATGGAAGGTATAGACAATACACTGAATAACAAAAACTCTAGGCTATGTCTAAGAAGATGCAGTGTGACAGAAATAAGGTGTGGGTCCTAGTCTCTAAACACATACACATACACATACACACACAGATGGTGAGAATCAGCTTAAAAATAACATGTACAAAATATTTTTTAAAATAGTAGGTGAATGGTGGTTGTCCATTGACTGTAAATTTGCTATTAGAGCAGGAAGCCAAGGAAACCGAAGAAGGAAAAAAAAAAAAACACATAAAATTAGAACTGAGAAGAGTAAGCAACCATGGCTATGGAGGAAATTAAGGGAAAATTTCAAAAGCATTTTAAAAACATTATGAAATATATTTGTGTACACAAACACATTTCAAAAGCTAACAATTGTTGATGCTGAAATATTAGAATTCTTAATACATTCTCTTTCAACTTAGAAACAAGATAAGGGTGTTCTATCCAAGTTGACTGCAGATCTCAGAAACCATTCTAGCTAGTTTAACTAGGAAGGGCCATAGGGCAGAATTGATTATGAGATTGTTGAAACTTTCTGGAGCAGGGTCTGGGCTTAGCTTCCAGGTATATCTCCTAAATAGCTTCCCCCCCCACCCCCACGCCCCCGGTGTGATCATGAAACCAGGGAACCTGGCAGCCACTGCCCCAACTACTAGCTCCCACAACCACACCATCTCAGCTCTGACCTAGAGCAGCAGAATGAATGCCCTTCCTCCTGCTTCTCTTTAAAACTGGGAATTTAGCAGCTCTGGCTGGCTGAGAAAACCCACAACTTCTACGATGATGCTCCTGGTTTGTAGAATCAACAGATTGGAGGAACAGCCTCTTGCCTCACTTCCTCCCTCCAAATAACACAAGGAGATACCTGCTTCGTGTGAGCTAGATTACAGGAGCAGCCAAACTTGAAGCAAACCTGGGAGATGTCTTGATTTTCCAGCTCTAGAAAGCCAGAGGCCATTCTAAAAGGAAAATGAAATGGCTGTGATTGAAGTTATCTAAGACATCTGCCATCTTATTACCCCAGTGCTCTGGAAGAAGCAGCCAATAGAATTAAACAAATCTAAAGTAGGAAGCAAAATTACCATATTTGCAGCCAATATGGTCATATACTTAAGAAACCAAAAGAATCAGCACAAACACTATTATAAAAAATTAGGTTTCAGAAAGATACCTGGTTTTAAAATTAATATATATCACCAGTAACTAATTAGAAAATACAATGAAAGAAGTCATTCTGTTTACAAGAGCAATGATAAAACAGATGTACCAGTGACATAAAGAAAGAAAAATATGTACGTCTTATGTAGAAAAACCCTTGAAATTTCCTCCTAGAGTATATAAGAAAAAAACAGATATAAAGACATACTTTGCTTTAAGTAGGAAGATTCAGTATTACCAACATTTTAATTTCCCTAAATTAATGTGTATGAATATCTATGTATCGAATATATTCTATGTATATATATATATATATATATATATATACATAGAATGTATCTATGTATCAAATATATATAGAAATCAACATGACTTTGTTTGAACCTGACAATTCTACACTTAAACGCATACACAAAATTAGTTATGAGTATCTGAGCCAGATAGTAAAATATATCATGAAGCCACAACTGAAATAGTTTCTGCATTAAGAAGAAATAGAAGTTCACTGGCTGAGGGTCGAGATCCAAAATGCATCTAAAATACATATAGAAATAATTTAATGTGGGTGCCTGGGCAGCTCAGTGGGTCAAGCATCTGCCTTCAGCTCGGGTCAGGATCCCAGGTTCCTGGGATTGAGTCCCGGGGTTGGGGGTGGGGGTTGCTGCTCAGTGGGGAGTCTGCTTCTATTTCTGCCCACCCCCCCGCTTGTGTGGAGACTCTCTCTCTGTCTCTCAAAAATAAATATATAAAGTCTTTTTAAAAAAAGAAATAATGTGATGTAAAATGAGGGTGGTATTTCATATCAGTGGAGAAAAGACAGATTATTCAATAACTATTGAGAGAACTGGCTATGTATTTGGGGAAAAAAAATGAAGTTGAATCACAACCTAATTCCTTACACCAGAATCAGTTCTAGATGAAGCAAATATAAGAAGGTGAAAAATGATAAAGAATATGAAGAGACCGTTGATAAATATAAATGAGTAATAGACTTATCAAAGGAGGTTCAATCTTACATATAATTTAAGAAAAACCAAAGTAAAAATGTTATCATTTTTTTTTTAATCTATCAAGTCTAAATGCTGTAAGACTGTCTATAAACACTGTGATGTGGCTGTGCTCTCTACTTTTCGGGAAAGGTTAGCCAGCATCACCACAGCTCAGTTTTCAGTAACATCTGGGAGCCTACCTGCTCACTTTGTAACCAGTTTCTAGCTATAGACATCCTTTCCTGTTAAAAATGTCTGAGACTTGAGAAAGAAACTTCTCAGCCTTTCATCCCTAACCATCTAATTACTTAACTATACACATAAAGATTTTGTTTTCTGAAAAAATGCCTACTAATTGCCTTTGCAAGAGATGGGTGGGTGGTGGTGATGGAGGACAGGAAAGAATTGATTGTGGCATTATAGGCATCTCTCTGCCTAGAGGCATGTTTGAATTTCTAACCACGTGGACATTTTCATATTTTAAAAGAAGTATAGCATCTAGAACAGAGTTGGTGTTAGTCATGCTCTGCCCTGAGGTGGTGAACTGGTCCTGGGATGGGTTCAGATGTAGGTACTATCTCCTGAGAGAGCTCTGTGAACCAGCTAGAACATGTTAGGAGAAATAGCTGTGGCATGAAGGGAATTTGCAATCACATCAGAACAAGCACCTGAATGGGATATATCAATGGATAAAGAACTTGGATCAAAATTATAGCAATATCCACAGTAAGAATCTGGAAAAGGTATTAAAACTTTGGCTATGAGCTCAAGGAATATGACTGAATCAAGGAGGACATTAAAGAAAATCACTTGAAAAAAAAAAAAAAGGAAATCATTCGCGATTGAGGAAAGAAGGGATCGCTAAGCAGCAGGTCTCCAGGGAAGCTGCCATGGGCAAGGAGTGAATTCTTTCTTGGAGAGAGCTGTTCCAAACTCAGCCTGTTGTCAGGTTGCATAAGGGAAATGAAGATAGAGATTAAGCTCTGGGCTTCGTAGAGGCTATCGTAATCCTTACTTGTACTCACTGTTCTGAAGAGTCCGCAGAAAGACAAAAAAGGAATAATTCTATATAATTTTTTTAAAAAATTTTAAATAGGTTGTAAAGTCAGCCACCTACTTTCTTAAGAACTATCCTGGGGTACCAACCAAAGCTAATCATTTGTCACTTCTAAAGGCCACAGGACCACTTTTTATTACCTTTTCGATTTGGCTTTGCTCTCTGCTTTTTTCTAAAGGTTAGCCAGATTTACCACATCTCAGCTTCCAGGAAAACCTAGGGAATCAGTCCCCTCTTTTCAGCCAGCTTGATGGATTCCAGGCAACTGTTTCTAGATAGCAAGAATAGAAGTGACCTTGGGATGAAGGTGGTAAAGCAACTTTGATCTGACCTTTCTTTTCTGCAGACCACCAAGTCCTGAAAGTGAATGTTTAATACACCTGGGAAGATTTCTGGCCTCCATTCCAAACAATTACTGAACTAATCTAAATTACACAAACACAGACCATTTATCAAGGTCAGCCTGCAACGATTTGCATATCTAGGCAAAGTGTTCCCAGTACAGAGAATAAATAAAGCAGAAATGAGGTGCTGATTAGTCAAAAAAAAAAAAAAAAAAACCTCATTAACTATCTAACAATGGGAGAGTTTGCAGGTCAGTTAACTGAACAGTTATTGTTTTAGTAATAAAAGATAAAAAGGCATTTTTCTTCTTTTGTAATGACTCACCTAAGAACAGACCCTTTGTAAGTGACATCTGACAAAGGATTTTAGCATTTCTGTTGACAAATAAGGTTAGAAGTGGAGGGAAAGAGGCCTAGCCAGCCTGGTGGAAGGGATGATGGAGAAAATACTTCTAACCCCACGACCAGATCCAACCCTCCCTTTCAGGCCGTATTTCCTACAGCAGTAAGCAAATAACCCTAAAACTTAGGGGCTCCAAAAAGACTGCCCTCCCATTCCACACACTCAACTGAAAGATTTCTATCAAAAGTGAGTATCAAATAAGCCTGTCCCCCAAAGGCAAATAATGTATGATTCCACTCACATGAGGTGCCTGGAGTAATCAAATTCATAGAGACAAAAAGTAGAATCGTGGTTGCCAGGGGCTGGGGGGAGGAGAGTGGGGAGATGTTGTTTTATTGGGGACAGAGTTTTAGATCCAGCGGATGAGCAACGTTCTGGAGATGGATGGTGATGAGGTTGTACAACAATGTGTATTGTTAACTTACTGCATTTTACTGTAAATTGTTACTTACTGCAACTGAACTATATACTTAAAACTGGTTAAGATAGTAAATTTTGCCCCACAACTTAAAATAAGCAAAAAAGTTAAAATCAATAACATATTTATAAAGAAGTAACTATTACAGTGATCATATTAAAAAATCCACAGTTTTGGGGGCGCCAGGTGGCTCAGTTGGTTAAGTGATTGCCTTTGGCCCAGGTCATGATCCTAGGGTCCTGGAATCAAGTCCCAAATCAGGCTCCCCCAGCTCTTCAGGGACTCTGCTTCTACCTCTCCCTCTGCCTGCCACTCCACCTGCTTGTGCTCTCTCTGTCTGTCAAATAAATAAATAAAACCTTTAAAAAAAAAAATAGCATATAGTAGGGGCTTCTGGGCTGCTCAGTTGGGTAAAGTGTCTGTCTTCGGCTCAGGTCATGATCCTAAGGTCCTGGGATTGAGCCCCTTGTCAGACTCCCTGCTCAGCTGATAGTCTGCTTCTCCCTCTCCCTCTGACCCTCCTCCTGCTCATTCTCTCTCTCTTTCTCAAATAAATAAATAAAATCTTTGTAAAAATCCCCAATTTTGTATCTGCCATGTGACAGTCTCCTCTAGAATATTATTTTTAGTCAAAGAAGCTTGACATTAGGTTTATCATCCTTGACTGTGTTTGCCAAAGTCAACAAGGAAGTCAGGGCCGTACCCACAGGTCATGAGTTCAGAGGACTGGATGGGGTCAGACAGGGGAGGGCAGCTTGAAGGGGTAAAGCTGTTTGCCTTGGTCCATGCTGAACAGAGGAGTGATGAGGGGGGTAAATATTAAAGTAGATCTTATAATAGTAGGTCTTATAAAGTGGTCTAATAATAGAAGTAAGTAGGAAGAAGCAGGCTTGCATTAAAAAAAAACCACACTACAACATTGCGGAACTATGGATAACTTATTAATGCTACCTGAGAACTATAAATTATGATGAAAACCAAATGTCTACTGCTTTGCATATTTTTAATAAGAGAAACACAGCACAATTTTCACATCCTCAAAGGAAAGCCAACCAGGAGTATGTTCTTTACCGAGTAAAGAGCAAAAGAGTTGCTACCAGCTTCATAGGCAAGCAACCAATGCTGTCACACAGGCTTCCACACTCAGAAGGGCCCTGCACTTGGTTTCAGGCAGTGCTGGGTTCTCTTGAAATCTCTAATGCTTTTTGAACAATGTCTCACTTTGTGCTGAGTCCTGCAAATTATGTAGCCAGACCTACTGACATTAGTCAGAACATCAAACTACTGCCTAGGTTAAAATATGAGGGCAAATCAAGGAGGTGGATTTGATAGCTAATGTGGGCAGATAAGGTATATTTTAAAAAGGACCTGGGGTTGATACTGACCACCCAGAGGGTAGGAACCTGGTGGAATCAAAGAAGGAACCTAGATAGGGCAATGTGTGGTATTATATGAATATGGGACTCTAAGTGTGCCTGTGGGTAAACTGCTAGGGAGAGAGTTCTGTGGTCAGCCGGTGTCACTACACCATCTTGAAACTGCACATTGTTTCTACCTTTCTACTCATGCCATCATTGCTGCATGGAGGAGATCCTGGTTAGGAAAAGGCCAAGGTTCTGTCTCCTATTCCCGAGCGAGCTGGCTTAGGATTGCAGGGTCTCCCATACCTCCCACCTGGATGTCTTATTGCTTAGGGGTAAACCCAGAGAGAGGTGCATTAGACCAGTCATCAGGCATTAGACCAGAGAGTTCAGATAACTGGATATTGGAAAGGGGAATGGGATTTCTGAGCTGCAGACAGGACTTAGGGGCAGGAGGGAGAGAGTAGGGCTCCCTGGGTGGGATGGCATGATACAAAGGAAGATCAATCCGCTGTGTAAGAAGGACTGTTGTCTCAGCAGAGTTGTCTGAGCTTAGGTGTCTGGAGGGAATCTCCGGGGAATTCCATTAGTTCTGAATTTTGGTTCAGTTCTCCAGGGCCCAATGAATACTCCTGTTGGTCTCTTAGGGGAAAGAGCAGCGCCCTGACGGCAGTGTGAGCTGAATTCAGTGCCTGGAATTGTCATGTAGTAGATGGGACACCTTAAGTAGGTTACTTTACCTTTCTGAGCTGAGTTTACATTTCCTCGTGTTATAAGACAGATTAAAACATTCATTCATATTGTTACTGCGAAGATTAAATATGCTAAGTATAGAGCACAAAATAGATCCTAACTGACTCGTATCCATTATTAATAACATCAGTTTTATGATTATTATTCAGATAACGAGAACTAAAGACCTATCAAAGGAGCACATATGTCTATAGGAATTAAGGCGAACAGAAAGATAATTGCTATTTGTTTATACAGTCAACATATCATTATTTATTTATTTTCAGGTTGTTATTTTCTGTGGACAGATGTAATTAACTATGCATTTTAAGACTGCAAATATATCTAAATAGTTATTAGTTCTCTTTTATATGGCAATGCAAATAAGATGACAATTAGGACAATGGAACTACTTCTCCTCCACTAAGATTATTCATTTCTTTTCTAAAGAAACAGAGTATTTTATAGCTAAAAGGGACCATACAGATCATCTACTAATGTTTCTTCTTTACCAAGTGAAGAAATCGAGATATGTGAAACTGTCTTTTCAAGTATTGGACCATTTTTCCTTAAAATTTTATCAGTTCAATGAAAATAGAATTATTTTATTTTTTCATTTGTTATCTTTAAATAAGTTAACTGAAATCATTTCGATCTAAGTCTTAGCTAGGAAACAAGACTTCTATTATTTGTTCCTACTGCTCTCCTCTTATTATGCTCCTGAAATGATTATTTTGGACAAATGCTTGGTAGCACATTTCATTTATCAATGGCATGCTGCTTTAGTAATGGTGTGTATCACTTGCAATATTCTACAAATGCGGATCTAAATGAATTTACCTGCACAGCATTTCATTCCTGCATAATAATGCCTATTCTGTGTCTGTCATTCATAAAACAGGTAAGCAGGGTTGTCTGTCATCTTCCTTCAAAATAGAGTGTAGTCATTCAGAATCTCTGCTCCAAAGTACACAGACAACATGGGGTACACAAAGTGCACATGGGTCTGTCTCCCTTTCTCCTCTCTCTCTCTGTCCATCTCTCTTCATTGTCCCTCTATCTCTCTTCTTTGTCCATCTCTCTCCCTTTCTGTCTCTCCCTTTGTCCATCTCTCTCTCTTTCTGTCCATCTCTCCCTTTGTCTATCTCGCGCTCTTGCTCTCTTCTTCCTCTTAATAGGAAAAGTACTTAGTCTCTCTGTCTCCTACACTCCTGCACACACTGTGCTCACTCGGTTGGAGGCAGCAGGACACGTTCAGTTCCTTGTTTCACAGACGGCGCCACTTTAGCATGCGTTGCTGGGTTGTTCCTCGTTGTGTCAAATGCAGCCTGACCAATTCCCTTCAGAACACAACTTGGATCAACAGAGTGATTTCAGAGTCGAGTGCTTACTCTGTAGTTGACAATCTCTATGGATTTTAACTGATGAGCTTTCCAATGCAGGCGAAAAGATGCCATAGGCCAAATATAAGTAAATTCTTCAGCTCACTGAAGAGGCATAATGGTGGTGCCTTTGCACATGGTTGTATGAAGTAAGCATATCATTGAAAATAATGCCCCTCTGAGGTATGCCATGCGAGAAGAGATCATCTTTCAGTGCCACTGAATCAATGCTTTTTTTCTGATGAGGACAGTGATTTGCTGTTTGTTTAGATAATTCAATATAATTTATTTATAAATCTTCTCCATCTTGATTTTATCCAACTGTCTTTGTAGACATATATGTACACACATGCACACACAAATTAGTAAAAAAGGGACTTTTCTTTCATTGTGTAATCTTGCAATTAATTCACTACTACCTGTTTCATGATCTTTATTCCATGGCAAATAGTCTTCTAAATTAAAAGTTTGAAATTTTTCCCACAGGTAACAGATTCTGGAAGGATTTCAAAAGCCATGCATTTTAAACCTCTACTTAGGCTACAAAGATGTAGAAATAAATTTGAGCTCCAGAAAATTCACAGCCCGTGATAGAACCATAAAAATCTCAGGTGTGTTCCCAAGAATACTCTTCAGTTACTTAAGGACACTTAAGGACACTTAAGTTTTAAATATTTATAAATGAAAAAAATTATTAGTTTCCGTGAATTATTCCTACCTTTCAATATAACCTCATAGTTTTGATGGTATTTGTGTGTTCTGTTATTAAGGAAGTTCTCTCACATTATAAACCCCAAATTTTCCATATATGAACACAACAGAGTTGTGGAGACACAATCGCTGAGATAATTGGCTAATTTTCTTATATTTAGCTCTGTTCCCAAAAGAATTTAAGGTGGTAGCAATCTTCAATTAAGATACTTAGTTCCCTCTTAGGGAACTTGCATTTTGCTTAATAATAAAGGTGGGTTTTTTCTCTTTTTTTTCCTCTATTTTTAAAAATTTCTATTCTATTTCTCTATTTTTAAAAATTTTAATTCCACTGTAGTTAACATAGAGTGTTATACTCGTTTTGGGTGTTCAATATAGTGAATCAGCAGTTCCGTATATGACTAAGTGCTTAGTGAGGTAAGTGTCCTTTTAATTTCACCCATTCACCACCTACTTTCCCTCTGGTAACCATCTGTTTGTTCTCTGTAGTTAAGATTCTGTTTTTCTGTTTCTCTCTTTTGTTTTCCTTTTTTTCCCCCTTTCTTTTCATTGATTTGATTTCTTAAATTCCACATAAGCGTGAAATCATATGATATTTGTCTTTCTCTGACAGGCTTATTTTGTTTAGTGTCATATTCTCTAATTTGACTCATGTTATTGCAAATGGCAAGATTTCATTCTTTTTTATGACCAAATAATATTTCATTGTGTATATAGAAACACACACACACACACACACACACACACACACACACACCACCTCTTCTTCATTTATCTATTAATAGACATTTGGTCTGCTTCCACACTTTGGCTATTGTAAATAATGCTGCAATAAAGATAGGGGTGCATGTGTCCCTTCAATTTACTGTTTTCATATTCTTTGGGTAGATACCCAGTAGTATGATTCCTAGATCATAAAGCGATTCCACTTTTTAACTTTTTGAGGAAGCTCTATACTGTTTCCCACAGTGGCTACACTGGCTTACATTTCCACCATCAGTGCATGAGGGTTCCCATTTTTCCACATCCTCACCAACACTTGTTGTTTCTTAAGTTTTTTATTTTATCCATTCTGACAGATGTGAGGTTATACAGCATTGTGACTTTGATTTACATTTCCCTGGTGGTGAGCGATGTTGAGCATCTTTTCATGTGTCTGTTGCCCACCTGGATGTCTTCTTTGGAGAAATGTCTGTTCGTGTCTTCTGCCCATTTCTTGATTAGATTATTTGTTCTTTGGGTGTGGAGTTTAATAAGTTCTTTATAGATTTTGGATAGTAGCCCTTTATCAGATATGTCATTTGCAAAAATCTTCTCCCATTCAGTGGGTGTCTCTTTGTTTTGTTGATTGTTTCCTTTTATTTTGATATAGTCCAAATAATTTATTTTTGCTTTTGTTTCCCTTGTCTCAGAAGACGTATCTAGAGAGAAGTTGCTAGGGCCAATGTCTGAGAAATTACTTCCTGTGCTCTTTTCTAGAATTTTTATGGTTTCAGGTCTCACATTTAGGTCTTTAATCCATTTTGAGTTTATTTTTGTGTACGGTGTAAGAAAGTGGTCCAGTTTCATTCTTTTGCATGTAGCTGTCAAACAGAGGTAATTTTCTTATAAGAGTTAGCAATCATGGGATCAAAGTGAGAAGACAATGTTTTTATTTTTACTTTTTTTTAAAGATTTATTTATTTATTTGACAGACAGAGATCTGTCAGAGAGAGGCAGAGAGGCAGGCAGAGAGAGAGGAAGGGAAGCAGGCTCCCCGCCGAGCAGAGAGCCTGATGCGGGGCTCCATCCCAGGACCCTGGGCTCATGACCTGAGCCGAAGGCAGAGGCTTTAACCCACTGAGCCACACAGGCGCCTCGAGAAGACAATGTTTTTAAAAAGTCAGAGAAACAGCCAAAGACCATTAACATCCTCTACCATCAGAACTTTTCCTATAAATTTTTCTTTACTCAACCTTATAGCAATGATTTCAGATTGGGCTACCCATTAGAATTTCCTGAGCTTTTAAAAAACTCTATCTGAGTCTCACTATAGAGCAGTTGAAATAATTCTGACTCATGGAACCCCATGAGTCAGGAGTGAGCACCATGGCTTAGAGGGGTTTGTTTATGCTTTAGTAAGAGTGTCGTACACAAATAATGACCATACAGTCATAGAAAGTACTTTACCTATCTTCCAGTTGGACTCCTACCTGGGCATTGTGATTAAAAAAAGAAGAGGAAACTTTGGGAGTAAATTGTGTTTCACTTCAAGAGGCTATAAAAACTGTTTTTTTACTGAGATTATCTTAACAGCAACAGTATCTTAACAGTATCTTAACACAAAGAACACCACTGATGCCAACTTTAAAACAGAACAGATCAGATGAGTTCTTAGTGCCTCGGAGGTGATGGCATTAATTACTATAGTTTCAGTATTGTACACCTGAAACTAATATCATACTGCATGTTAACGATAGTGGAATTAGAATACAATACAATAAAATAAAAATATTACTGTAGTTTTAGAAACTTAAAAAACTTTGTTTTTGTTTGTCTTTGGATTAGGAACAGGGGCATTTGTAACTGGGCTAAAATAGACTGATGGCCAGAGGATCAATTCAGGATCAAGAAAACCCCAAGGCACAGATGGGAGATTGAGGGTAAACACTTGGGGCCAAAAGAATGGAGCTCTTCTCCCACCAGCATTTTTTTTTTTTTCTATAAAATGGACTCTTTTCTTAGCCTTCAGAAGTATTGCTTTTGTTAGAAAGCTGATTCCTTTTTACCCTAGTCTGTATCTCCAGCTTTAGAGTTCTGGTTCAGTGAAATAATTAAAGCAATGTTCTTTGTTGGAAGTCTTTTCCAATCACAGTGAGTACTGAAATGACATTATTATTATTATTATTATTATTTTATTAATTAAGCATGGATTTTTAACAGAGATCCACTGGTATAGGAGTTTGAACAAACTGCATTTTTGCTCCTCTTAAAATATTACAGACTGATATCAATAATACATCTTATCATTTTCAAAGCCTTAGATCATAAATTATGATGGAATGTATAGTGTAGCTTCAAACTTTTGCAAATCTATGTTTAATTTTTTTCTGTGAAAGTTAATAGATATAGATCAATTTAACACATTTTGGGGGGTTTCTGTTACACAAATTATTTTCTGTTATTTAAACAAACAATAAGGAAATTTCTTCATTACAACCACATTATTTAAAGAAAGCTACTTGTTCAGTAAAAGATGAATGAGGTAATTATTTTAACATCTACAAAAACTTGAATCAAGTTGAGTGTTCTAGCAGAATTCGTAATGGAGGACATTAGGCCTCTCGAGTGCATGTTGGTTTAAACAGCGCAAGCTGCTCCTTTCTGAGCACTGGTGTCATCCCTCCATTATGAATCACAGCGTGGCCATTGACATTCCTGTCAGATCAACTTCAGAGTGCCGCTTGCTGGTCTGTGTCACTCCATGTGAGAACACAGTCTGGAATCTGCATGTTTGGTTCCTGGAGAAATGCTGAACACTCTTCTGGAAGTAGCATCCTTCTCTCCCCGAGGGCTTAATCTGTCAATTTTTCCTAGTTTAGAAAAATGCAGCTGCCTCATGGAATAGATTCACTCACTTTCTCACTCACTCACCCATTCTTCCAATAGTCTCTGTATTCTCTTACTGTGTTCTCAACACGGTATCAGGTGCTAAGAACATAATAGATGAACAGACATAGTATCTGACTTCAAGTTAGTACAGTCTAGTGGAGGAGAAAGACAAAGTCAAGCTTGCCATGTGCAGAGTACACCTCATTCAGCCAGGAAAACAAAGATGGCATCCCAAGAAGGTCATGAGGATCTCTTCAACTGTCTATGGAAGGATGAAATCCAGGATGGGTAGAGAAAGCCAGGCAGTGGGTTGTGTTTTTCCCTGACCTAGTCCTTATCTAAAACATATGCCCCTATCATTGATATTTTTGTTAAAATTCTCAAAATTATTTTCTGTCTCCTATAAAAAGTTTATTGCTGGGACTAGCCTATCTTCCTTAGGAAAGACATGCCTGGCACTGGTTTTTTATGCATTCAAGTCCTATAAGTAAAATCTGATTCTGATACAAAAATTGGATTTGAGTTGCACAGAAAAAAAATTAATTCTCTGTAGCTTTTTAATTTCCTTATAGCTTTTTAATAAAATTTTTAAGTTTACATCAAACTCTTGCACTTGTCAAAATCCAAGTGAGTTATAGTAATAAGAATGAAGTTTAGGGGCGCCTGGGTGGCTCAGTGGGTTGGGCCACTGCCTTTGGCTCGGGTCATGGTCTCGGGGTCCTGGGATCGAGCCCCGCATCGGGCTCTCTGCTCTGCGGGGAGCCTGCTTCCCCCTCTCTCTCTGCCTGTTGCTCTGCCTACTTGTGATCTCTCTCTCTCTGTGTGTCAAATAAATAAATAAAATATTTAAAAAAAAAAAAAAAGAATGAAGTTTAGAGCATTTTTGACAACTTATCCCAAGTGATGTCTGAAAACTGAACTGCTTTTAAGATGACAGTCCTGTTCTCTACACAGCATTGGCATTGGTAGATATATCGCCATGGCATAAAGAAGCTGAAATTGCATTTCCCAGCAATTGCCCTCAGTAAAGTCTTTTCTGCATTGGGGTCAGATAGGAGACTGGTGAACAGATTTATCTTCCTTTCATTTTTATTCACTTTTCTTGCCTTTTTCCCTCTTATTTCTTCTTCAAGGAAGACATATATGCATGGTAACTACAAGTTGTAAAAAAAAATTTTTTTCACTGAAAATAAAGTGCTTTTAATTTAGGAGACAGTTTTTAGTAGTATCAAGCTGTAAAGATAATTAGTCATAGGAAGAAATTTTATGTTTTCTCAATTCTTTTGAAAATTCCATGCAGAACCATAATCATTGGGAAAAGAATGCAATAGAATTAATCTGGCCAGCATACTTATATAATTTTATTAGTATTAAAAATAATAAAATCAGCAGACCCAAAGTAAATGGATATATGGTGCTGTTTTATTATTTCCAAAGGCTGAGGTAACTAAAATTTTATGCATGATGTTGTAAAAATTAAATGGTGCACAATAATTTGAAAAATGAGTTTTTTCTTATACAAGTTGGCCTTTTCAGCTCCGTGTACTTGTTTAGAAATCACTCTCTCTTCTGGTTGATATTACTTTAGAATGATCAAATTTCTGTTTGAATTTAATAGTGACACAGTGTTTTGAATTTTTCAAAATGAAAGTCTGAGACATAAAGAGCTTTAGTTCCGTTTGATTTGACTATTCCTTTTCATTGGCTTTTGAAAGTTTTGTAGACTCTGTTCTGGTTAGTCCACTCGAGGTATATGGCATTACCCATAATCACCCAATCTGTATTGAACCTGGAGTCGGATATAATCAAACATGTATGGAGAGCCCTGGAAGATTGGTCTGTCAAGATTCCATTTGCATGATGGAAAGAGGAATATTTTGGGAAATAATCCATCCTACAGGAATAGAATGTTGACATAGAGAAGCTTCATAGAAGTAGCCTATATATAACACCAGAAGACCGAGGTACCTAGAACAGAAAGAATGAGGATGGGTCATCCTTGTACCAGACCCAGAGGGGAAGCAGAACTAGAAACCTCTTCAGCAACAGTTAGCTGGAGGCAAAACCAGCAGTTGTAACAGAGGAGGGAGAGGTTAATGAGAATCCTCGGTGGCTTTCCAGTATGTTCCTAGCAGGCTCATGGACATTGTCCTCTGTAGTCAATATATGTTGTGAGTCAGAAAAGAAAAAAAATAAATAAAGGAAAAGGCAGATACTACTTGGTAAAGAGAGAACTGAGTTTATGTGCATTTGTGATACCCACTGGTGACTTCCCAATGTATGTGTGGGGTATATGTGTGGCGTGACAAGGCAATTTTTTAAGACTAAGAGGTCCTGAAATGCCTCAAGTTTTACTCTTCTTCTAGAGGATATCTGAGGGAAGATAAATTCATGTGCTAGGATAAGACAAGAATGACAAATTATAAGATTAAATATAAAACAGCTAAACAAGAAGAATGGAATTTATCAAACCACATCTAAACTATACATAAATGCAAAATTATGAAGAGCATAATGTAGTTAAATTAAGTTCCTTGCATTCATTTAACATTTATGTTATTATCTTTTGAATGAATTCATGGTGTCAATAGCATCTTAGGAAGAAATAACAGAATTTTAAAAAAGAGGGCAGGGCACCTGGGTGGCTCAGTTAGTTAAGCGTCTGACTCTTGATTTCAGTTCGGGTCGTGACTTCAGGGTTGTGGTTTCAAGCCCCGAATCTGGCTCCATTGGGAGTCTGTTCCTCTCCCTCCGCTCCTCCCCCTGCGCACTCGCTCTCTCTCTTTCTCTCTGTCAAATAAACAAAATCTTAAAGAAGAAAAAGAAAAAAGAGTAAGAGGAATCACAGTAGTGCCTGACTGAGTATTCTACTGAGTTACTCTAAACTGTTTTGTTCTATTATGTTATTTGGAGTATTTTTTCCAGTGTATTTCCAGCTCTGACTTCCTTTCTAAGCTACAGATCTGCTTCCAGTTGTCTTCTGGACATCGACTTTTCAGGATCCTATAGAAACCTCATCCTTAACAGTCAGAACTTATTTTATTGCCTTACCATTCTCCTTAAAATTGCTCTCCCTCCTATATTTTGTTGTTGTGGCTGTGGTTGTATTTCATGATGTCACTATCCATTCAGCTCTCCAGTGAGGAAAATAGGTTCACCTTTTGCTTCTCCCACACTTTGCTTCTCATATCCAATATACTGATTGGATTATGTCTTGCCTAGACTTTTGAAGTAGCTTCTTAACACGAGACCCTCCCCACTCTAGCCAAAAATCTACCTACATTATTATTATAGTTATCTTCCTGAAGATAGATCTGTTCATGCTGTTCATTAACCCCCAAATCTCTGTTGGGTCCATTGCATGTGGCATAAAGTCCAGTCTTTTAAGCATTGAAAATTAAGCTCTCACACATTGGCCTCTCAGTCTCATCCCTTCCACTCAGATACAGCCACAGTAAACTCACCTTTCCCTGCCCATTTGGATCTATTCCTATGTTCTTTCATGGTTTCTCCAGTTGGAAAAATCTCAGCCAGCCAGTCTTAGTCATCTTTCCTTTTTCTTTTCTTTTTTTTTTTTTTTAATTAACATATAATGTATTTGTTTCAGGGGTACAGGTCTGTGAATCATCAATCTTATTCAATTCACAGCACTCACCATAGCACATACCTCCCTATGTCCATCACCCAGCTACCCTATCCCTCCCCCTTACCCCAGCAGCCCTCAGTTTGTTTCCTGAGATTGAGAGTCTCTTATGGTCATCTTTTCAACAGAGAACAAAATCACCCTCTCTGGGAAGCCTTCTTGAATGTTCTCAGGCAGGATTACTCTTTTCCTGATTTCTGTCCCTTGACACTTTACTCCCTACCTGCAACATAGCACTTACTATATTTATGATAATTTATCTCTCTTGATGTCCATGTCTCCATTATACTGTGAGATGCTCTAGGACACAGAAGTGTCATAATCTTTGTGTCCCCAGAACCTTGCAGGGCATTGACACAGTGGCTACAGAGTAAGTGTGACTGACTTGACTGAATGAAAAAGCATAGTGGAATGACTGAGGACACATAGTGTCAGAAAGCAAAAGGACAGGAGGACAGAGTGTGGCTAAATGTAAAATAGAACATTCTAAGTGTCAGAGCTTTTTTAGGAAGTAGCAAAATAACATCTCTAGAAATGCTCACAGAGCAGTTGACTGCTTGTCAGAAGCTGGACAAAGGGTTCATGTATAAGGTAATTCAGTCAGAAATGAGTATGCTTATAGGTATAAAACCCCTGAGGTCACCTTGGGATTTCTAGTAATCAGTAATATCTGCCTTTTAACACTGGCTTTTTAAGTTTATTTCCCATAAATAATTGGGAATGTATTCAGATGGAACTAAACAGAGAAAGGAGGAGTGATATATCAAGTAGATATAAATGACTACCATAATTTTTAGAATACTGCACATTAAACCGCAAATACCCTGTTTCTAAGATTGAGAACGCCTGGGGATTTGCATAGCGGTACTCTCCAGTATAGGGAGCAAATTCCTCCCGCTCTGGGAATCCTGCCTTCTAGTTTGGCATTAAGGGACATTGCCCAGCCTGTACTTGGAGTTAGTCCAAACCTGTCTGCGTCTGCTAAAATGTAACTCTAATATCCTTTGTGTTTTATAATAACATAAATAATTATAATGCACTGTTTTTATATAGCACCCACCTCTAAGGGGCAGAAAATGTTGCATGGACATTATCTCATTAAATCTCACAGCACACTGGGGTCATTGAGAGAACATAGGTGATATTATATCCCTTTTGAACCCAGAGCTGAAATGGAATTACTTCAACCAAAAGTAAATAAAAGTAAGATTGAATAAAAGCAAGATTTATAAGAGGATATAAGGTTAGAGTTTAAAGGAAGAAATTGACTCTGTTGGAATTAAAGAGAGATATAAAGCCCCCCCCCCCAAAAAGAAGTTGCTCAGAAATGGGAAAGTGACTGGAGTGTGCATATAAATATTTGTATGTACAAAAATAATATATGAATACTTCAGAAATTTGAAAAGCAAGAGATTTTTAACCATCTGTAATTTTACACCATACCAGAACAAATTTGGTGTATTATCTCCATGTGTTTTGC
Source organism: Enhydra lutris kenyoni (assembly GCF_002288905.1). Taxonomy (NCBI): domain Eukaryota; kingdom Metazoa; phylum Chordata; class Mammalia; order Carnivora; family Mustelidae; genus Enhydra; species Enhydra lutris. The sequence continues at coordinate 3,428,399 of NW_019154140.1, forward strand.
TAGCTTTTATTTTGTTTTGTTTATGGTGTGTCTGCTCTTCCACTTGAATTATAGTGCATATTCAATTCTGTATTATGTATTTTTTGCTTAACAATGTATCATAAAGTTTGCATAATTATAATTCTGAGGAGCTATATAATTTTCTGTGGAATGATATACCATAATTTGCTTCCTTCTTCTCTCACAGGGTTGTTTCCTCTTTTTCACCTTAATAAATAATAATACAGTGAAATCTATCTTTAGGCCTAGGATTTTTCATTTTGTAAATTATTTCTTTAGCACAGAAGATTTCCAGATGTAGAATTATCAGATTAATATGGATGTGTAAGTACATTAAAACATGACTGCATAAACATGCTCCCAAATTAACATGTAAATGAGAAAAAGAAATAATAAGAAAATAACTTTAGATAAAGACCAACTGTATTTAGAAGTTGCTAGAGCAGCTCTTTAAGAACAAAAAAGCAAACAATTTTTTTGTCTATGAAACAAGTGGCTTGCTCTTATTTTCCATCACATTTTCATTTAATTCAATTACTTTGACAGTGTGAAGCCAGATAAAAAAAGAAAAAGTTGAATCTAAGAGAAAACACTAATTCGTATCAGATGTGGAGGAGCAGATTTGCTTAAACAACACATAATTTCTCTGCCCTCTTAATTTTAATGTACATGGTTGAATGTTCTTATAATTAAGAAAGTGTGTATGTGTGTGTGTATAACAATACTTGAAGTCCTGTTCAAGAAGGTAATGAGGTTTTCTTAGTACTTATAGAGGCATTGGGAAAAAATGGTATGTGCATAACTGTTTTCTGTGGTGAGTTGTTATATGGTTATCTGATTTATGCCATAGTCATTTACCGAAGTAATTACCTCAAGAGTCAAGGATAAAAAATATTGGCTTTGGTTAAAGTAAACATTAAAAAATATTGATGTGTGATGTAAATACTGACCAAGGAAACTACCTGGCTAATGTTACTCCCAAATGGCATTCAATCTAAATGATGACTAGAGTTTGAAGTCAATACTAGCTTAAATATGAGTAAGGCATGCAGCCTTAACCATGGACTTAGGAATCTTGAGTATTTAATCACTTTTCTCAATAATATTCTTGCTGATGTTAGGTCATATGCCCATTTGTATCTGTTTTATGGTGAAAAGCAATGTTGCCAATTGCCTCAGGGTAAAGTGGGACACAAAAAAACGTTTCTGCTAGCTCCCAGAAATTTTGCAAACCATTCCCACTTTTATTGTTGAGCAGTGGTATTCAGATGATATGCATTGAGCAATGTGGCAGTTCTCTAGGTTGCATTTTCTATTTGACTACATATTCAGTAAGCAGGGCCTATCTTGGGGAAATAGGACTGAAGTCAAAATGCTGTAAGAAAAGTCGATCTGTGAAAGATGATCTTTAGATAACCTAAACCTAGATAAACCAAAGTTACTGGGAAAAGTTCATTTGTTCTGTGTTTAAAACCAACAACTCCACAAATTATAGCAAAGACAAGCAATGGATATGGCTATCTCCTATTCCTACAGCATGGTGATGACCTACATACTCTCAACAGCCTGTGGTCACTGTAAAACTCACAGTTTGAATGAGGGACTACTTCTCCAGTAGGTCCATGGGAACCTGCCATATGCCTGTGTTACTGTCCTTCCACATTACCCTTAAGTACTGTTTAACTGTTTACCTCCTCTGTTAAAGGGTGAGTTTCTTGGAAGCAGGAAGTATTTAGTATTCAGGGCCTTGTACAATTTCTGGCAGATTGTAACCACTTAGTAAATATTGGTGAATAATCAAACAATTGAGTTTTTTGGTTTTTTGTTTTTGTTTTTTCTTCCTACTATGTATTCAGCATTGTGTTAAGGACTGGGTATACCTTTAAGGAGCATATAATCAAGATGTAAATGTGAAAAGTTGATGAGCACCATGCAGCAGTTTATCACTGAGCTATAACAGAAGATTCTTTGGTGCTAGCACTGAGGAAAAAAGCCAGAAAGAGATACATATACCAAAACTGTGACACTGTGTTGGTTAAGTGATTGACGGGTGGGCATGATCATACAAGTTAATCCAGAAGTACCAAGGTCTGCTTCCACCATTATTTGATGCTTGTCCAATTTAACTACTCAGCTATAAGCTCCAAGAAGTCCGAGTATACTTGAGTTTTTTTCACCATTGTATTCCTAGGGCCTAGAAGAATACCTCGCATGAAGTAGATAATTGAGTACTTGCTTCACTCAGTAGTCTCTGGTGTGTGATTGGATCATTCCCACCCACAGTTGTCAGCTCAGGTGTTAACCTCTACAAGATACCTCCTCAAGTGCCCCCTCTGTTATTCTTTCTCAGTCCCTAATTTACTTCTTTTGCAACAATTATTACCACTTATTTAACTTATTAATTCTTTTTTTTTTAAAGATTTTATTTATTTATTTGACAGACAGAGATCACAAGTAGAGAGGCAGGCAGAGAGAGAGAGGAGGGGAAGCAGGCTCCCTGCTGAGCAGAGAGCCTGATGTGAGGCTTGATCTCAGGACCCTGGGATCATGACCTGAGCTGAAGGCAGAGGCTTTAACCCACTGAGCCACCCAGGTGCCCCTATTAATTCTTTTATCTTTGTTCCCACTAGATGAAAGCTACTTGATGGTGGGGACTCTCTGTTGATCTAATTTGACCCCTGTGGCATCCATAGCATGTATCACAGCACCTGGTCCTTTCACTGAAGAGGTTCTATCCTTATAGAGATCTTTGCTAACCTATCTAAAGTAGCTTCTGCCACCCAGTCATCGTGGTTTATTTTTTTTACTACTAAACATTTTTCTGACATTAGTCTGATTATATTTTTATCCTACATTCAAGCTGTGAACGCCACAAAGGCAGAGCCTGGAATCTGATCTACTGGTTCACTGAGATATCGTCAATGCTTAGAAGAGGGACTGACACCAACAAATGTTGAGTCTACAAATTTTTAGCAAATAAAAGACAATAGCATAAAAAGGAAAGACAAGATAAGTTTTCTTTGAAAAAGTCAAAGAAATTAGCTATTAGCCAGGAAGCCAAAACAGGTATTAGCTTAGAAATGTTGGAGATAGAAGCAACATCTAGTTTCAGTGGAAAATCCTAACTGGAGATCAGGGTAGTTGAGGGTATGAAGAAGAAACAAATGAACAATTGTGGGCAAACATCTCTATGCAGTCCAGTAGTTTCTTTTGGGGCTTGATGACAGAAACACAAGAAACTGTGGCTAAACCAAGACAGTGAAAGTCATTTTGAACAAGGACAATGTAAATTCCTAATCACCTTCATGAGTGCAGCAGAAAGAACACTGGGTATATATGTGTATATGGGGCTGGACAGAGCCTACATGTGGCTCCTACTCTTTCACTGTATTTAGCTGTATTATAGTGGGCAAGTCAGGCACCTTCTCTGCACCCCAGTTTCCACAATTGCAAAATGGAGAAAATAAAAAGTCCCTCATAAATTTTTTAAAAATAAAATAAGGAAATGTATGTAAACAGCTATGCTTGGTACAGAGATTATTTCATTTAGCTCACTGAATGGCGGCTGTTGTCATAACTGTTCACCAGTCATAGCGCCTGGGGAGAGATGTGGCAAGCAGAATATTTAGTAATATTAATAAATGGAAATTTATTTCCTTTCACTGAAATAACTTTAGAGGACATCTCTTTATTTTGGATCATCACATGAGTAACCTACTGACCATGCTATATACTTGTCAATGAGGGCATGCTGAATGATAAGCCATTGACTTGAAAGAGAAAAATTCTTAAAAATTGTTAATTATAATATTCTTTCACATCGTATGTCATCAAGGCTTGGGAAGTACAAATGAAGAAATCTTTCACTGATTCTGAGTTAAGTGGCATTACTTGCAGGTGCTTTTCATGAAAACAGCTTAACATTGTTCATATGTACTGTTCACCAAGAAAGAGATGTAAAGAAGTACCCATTTCTGGCCAAGACAATCAGGTATCTGAATTAAAAGACAAATGATATGTGATTAGTAGAAATTTTTAGTCTGTGTATCACTGTTAAAGAGTGCATTTACTATTTAAGAGAAATGCAGTATTAAAAGTATAGATATCTGAGTTAGAACTGGGATGGAATTTAGTCAGCAAATCACATCTTTATAAAACAATTTGGAAACTTTATTCAGAAAATTAATTTCTGAACAGAGTCTATCACCTGAATGGTTCATAATGATGTTTATTTGCCAACTTCTTCTCTAGTGAGAGGTAATGAATCAAGTGTACTTGGGTTTATATAAGAAAAATAACATATTAATTGATTTATGTATATATGTTGCACATATCCATAAAGGAAAGCCTTTGGCAACTGGCAAATGTAATAATTTCACATTTACCTATGACTCACCAAGTATAATCCAATGCTTGAAGGCAAAATCTTATGTTTTTATGTTTAGTTTCTATGATTGCTTTCAGATAGCTTTTCTGTGCATTAAAAGTCAATTTTCAGAACCATAGGCTTACCAATTTTTATGAATAAAAATTTTATGAGATATTACCCTGAGGTAGCATATAATCATTTTCTGATAATTTTTAACACCTTCCCAAAGTCCACTGTTACTTTGTTTCCATATATGCTTGAGGATATTGCTTGGAACATTTCTAAATATGACACATTTCATTAGAAATCTGACGTATTACACAGAGATATGAAGCTCCAACCTCATAATGTTACAATGTACTTGCTAATATTGATTACACTGGCATTCTATTTAAGATCAAATATGAAAAAGGGCTTTGAATAAAATCACTAATAATGTTATATTTATGGAAATTGTGTCATCTTCTACTGATCATAATTGTGAACAAGAAGAATTAGTCCATGAAGTAAGGGGTTCCCAGTAACACAATAACTTGAAACAGTTCATTGACACACAGAACAAGGAAAACTTGTTATAAAAGAGTTTGTGAGATTGCTATGCAAAAATACATACATTATCCTTATAGTTCTCATTCCTGTGTTTCAGCTCTGCCTCATCACCTACATAGTATAAAAGTTTATCATTTAATGATATGCGCAGCCACAATATGTGAGGAGCACAAATCTTACCTTCATACAAGTTCCAAAGAAACATAAAAGTTGTCTTTTTAGGAAGTTGCAAAGTTTGATAGCCATCACTAGTGGGCACTAAATCATTCCCTAATCCATCCTGTTTTCCCATGCAGTGATATAGGAGTCTGCCATCAGAGTGCCTAAGCACTGAAAAATAGCTGTGAATAATTGCCTCAGGTGAGAAAACTGAAGTGCAGAGAGGTTGGGGAGATAGTATTCATTACTAGAAATATTCTAAGTTTAGAGCCAAATCTATGCATTGGCAATAAAAATTCTAAAATGGTCATAAACCATCTAGAGTTAAATGCACATCTCAGCACACTTTGTAGGCTTTGTCAATGACTTGCAGGGTAAACATAAACCCACCACCATGCCTTTACTTTACCATGGAAGTTAGGTAGCAAAATAATTCTGGGAAAATATTATTTCAAGATAAGCAGCAACATACCATTAAAAGCATGAAACAGGAACACATATTAGCATGACAGCTGGCTTTTAGATGGGAAGATAATTGTGACATTAGAGCCTGATGGGGAAAAAATGGAAAAGTTTGATATACTGTATAAAAATGTCTTTGGGGTCAGACTGACCTAGGTACAAATCATTTTGGTGTCAACCATGCAATATTGGACAAGCTACTTGACTGCTTTCTGATCCTCAGTTTACTTCCATGTAAAATGAGAAAAAGCCCACCTACCATATATATTTGTAGGTGGTTCAGAGTGGATCAGATACTTGACATAACGTAAGCTCATGACCAATGTTGGTTTGTGTAGTCTGAACAGAAGATAAAAATTGAGTTGATCAACAGGTGTTTTCTTTCTCCTAAATTAAGAGTTCTCAATTAGGGGGATGTAATGAAAGATAGTTCACAGGTTACTGATTAAATTATATCTGTCTCTCTTTACCATTAATCCATTGGGTAACATGGGTGGAGTCTTGCAACCTCTCTGTCTCTCATTGCCTATAACTGTAAAAGGGAAAGGTTAGCGTATTACTTTATTACTGCTATTTGATATATTTTGAGAATAGATGCTTTGCATATAGTGGGCATTGAATAACTGCTGAATTAGCTGAATAATAGTGTGATGCCATTCTATGGGAGACTTGAATGGGCTAGTGAGAACTTCTGCAAGAAATGTAGACTTACCATTCTCTCTGTAAGTGCTATGTGAAATCTACAGGCCAAGTCCACTTTCACCACCCCTGCGTTCTCTGGATGGATTATGTCAATAAAAAGGCAGGCTAGTACTAACATGCATGTAAGTCTTCTTTACCCTAGCATATAAACTTGTTCTCCAAAAGGACCCCAAGGGGGAGAATACCTACCCCATAGATAGTTAACAAGAAAAACAAGGTATTTTAGGTTTTTCTTGGGCATTGACCTTTGGACTAACAATAGTTTCCAAAAACTTGTTCAATTCACAGAGGGTATAATTCTCCAACAACATTCTTTCCATCCCTCTACCCTGCCCCTACATACCTTGTTTTCCCAGTCTTTGCCCTCTTACTTGAAGGTTGATCATTTGTCTCTAGAACTCAGAGGATGAACATTCTTGACCTAAAACTCATTGAAGAAAGGCCTGAAAAGTCCAACAGTTCAAATCCATTGCTCTAAAGGTTTTTCTTTCTGTTCCTTTTATCACTGGGTGGTCCAGGGGGTCAGAGGCAGAGACTCTGTGATTGCTCCAAAATCCGAAGTCTTTACTGAAAGGTAAAAATGGGAGAAAACCACACTGGGTACAGAGCAGCAAGGATCCAACTTCTTGTCTCTAAAACCCTGCTGCATTCTAGACACAATGAACTTGGCCCAGTGTCGCTTTGTTTTGTTCTGTTCTTCAAGAAAACATCTATTTCAACTTTACCAACAGTGATGGTCATAATATTTATCAACTGGCGCAGCAGAGGTACTGACCAGTCAGAGTAGACATCAGCTTACAAACAACCAGAATACCCATATTGGTGGACACCAGATTTAAACATTCGTCTTTAAACATAAAAAAAGGCATCTTAGGTCTCAGATTCCCTTATTCTACCAAAATCCAATTTATGTTACACCAAAAAAAATTTATTTGAGATTAGCATAATCATAGTTTCTTAGCAGTTACTGATTTTTTTTTTCCTGTTCTCACTAACAACTCCTTATAAGAGTTCTGTATTATTGCCTTTACTTCTCACCCCCTATTTGCTTTTGAACAGACTCCAGTCAGGCTTTTGTCCACAATATCATCTTCCTCTGGAGCTCAGAGGTCCTGTCATGATCAACAACCCTCATATTGCCAAGTACTGTAGTTACTTTTCAGTCTTCCCACTTGATATTTTAGGTTCATTCAACAGAATTAATTACTACTTCCTTCTTGAAACGCTTTCCACCTGGCTTCTAGGATTCTAGGAGGCCACTTTCTCTTGTTTTTCGTGTCATGTATGCCATTCCTTTTCAGTTTTCTTTACTGGCCTCTCCTCTTCCAACTTCTGAATGGTGGAGTGCCTCAATGATAAGTCCCTGGCAAGTATCCTCTTCTCCTGGCTTCGTATACTCTCTTTCCAGGTGATTTTATTCAGTTCTGTGGCTTTAGGTCAGTGCACTGCTGAGTCCCACATCTATATCTCCAGTTTTTGCCTCTCCCATAAGCTCCCAACTACCTACACAATACCTCCATTTGGATGTCTAATAGTAGCATGTCCTGAATAAATCTCTGGATTTCTTACCCACTTCCCTATCTTCTACAGGTGTATTGGTTCCTTGATCTTTCCTCACCCAGTGAATGCTACTGGTTGTTCTCACAACTGGTAAATTCATGTGTAGTTGGTAATACCTTTAAAATACCTGTTGATCTGAATACTGGATCACCCTCATTTACCCACCATCAACTCACAGCTAAACTATTGCTCTGGTCTCCTAACTGGTCTTTATTCAACCGATAGCCAGCCCACCACATTCCACATCACTCAAATGCCTACCAACCACCCTAAGCTTGCTGTTTCTTGAGCACACCCATCTCATTTCCTCCTTAGGGTCTTTGCATTTGCTGCTGGTTCTAGCTGATCAGCTTCTCCTTCAGAACTTTGCAGGACTTCTTCTTTCATACCAATCAGTACTCCATACAAATGTCACCCTCAACAGAGAACAAACTGAGTCGCTTGATGGAGGGAGGCTAGTGGGGAATGGGCTAAATGGGTGATGTGTATTAAAGAGGGCACTTGTTGTGGTGAGTATTGGGTGTTGTATATAAGTGACGAGTCACTGAATTCTACTTCTGAGGCCAATATTGGATTATATGTTAACTAAAATAATTAAAACAAAAACAAAAATCAAAAGACAAAAGTCTTCCTTGAAGAAGTTTCCTTTTGACTAACTAAACTAACACCCACCCCCAACTCACCATTCTTCATCCCCCAACCCTGCTGGATTTCCTTCAGAGTACTGATTAACTATTTGATATCACATTATAAGGTGACTTGCTGATTGACAGGTCTCCCAACTAGAATGTATGCTCTGTTAGACATTCCTGACAAAAAAAGAATAATAATCATAGAAATGAACCCATTGCAAGAAATCCTACAAGTAATTTACCTTAACTACCCACCTGATATTTAGATCAACTTCACACTCTCTATTTGTGAAGTGAACATTTTTATATTGAATTATATTTACCCACTGATCTCCACTATTACTGTTTTTTTTTGCACAGAGAAAAATGACCTCAATAATAAATAAAAATTTTACCAAGGACAGTAATATCTATTCCTTTGACAGCATGCAATTAATTTTTCTCTATAGCCCATAGAAAGAATTAGTCATTCAGACAACTGCATGTGACCATTGCTGGCAGCTTGCACAGAGTCAGAACAGATATTGGAGTAGTGACATTTTGTACCCAATGTGCAAATACAATAAAGCACAGAGTAAGCAAAGGGCTATGTGCTATTGAACTGCAGCCAGTATCTGAAAAATAACACAAAAGGGTGTTGTCTAAGAACTTCCTTCCACTAGATTTCCCTCTTCCCTTACAAGGAGAAAAGGAGTTATTAGGAGCTCTCCTTTAAGTAAAAAATACGCCAATCTATTATGTAGTTAATAATCATTGTTCTTAAGAAGTGCAAAGCCAGTCACATTGTTTGGTAACTGATGTAAGATTTCATCCAAAAGGACTTATTACCGAGTTATAACAATGTGCTTCTTTAGACCTTGCGCTAACTTTGGTTATCAGCAACTTGTCATAGGCAGGGGTTTGGTTCTTTCCATCCCCCACAGAGGAGTCTCTAAGAAGTCAAGTACTCTCTCTTGTGTACTGGTGAACTGTATTGCCCTAGTGAGGGATATTGATTTCCCATTATATCTAGATGCCACATGATGCATTTCTAGTAGCTGTAAACACTTACAAGACTGATTTTTATTTTGTCCTTCATCACATCAGTCTGCCAAAGCCGGACCTCTGTTAATGAGGCCCCATGCATTTCATCAGACACTCTTCCATCTTGGTGCTTAAAGGCTTTCAAAGGGTATAGATTTAATAAAGCTTGTTTTAGAAAACTAACTGCTGTTTTGCCAGAACCTCATAGTGGGGTCCTTTAAAAGTAACAAAAACTATACTTACTTTTCAGATCTACTCTGGGATTGACTTATTTGCCTTTTCTACCTGCATTAAACCACCATTTCTATCTCACTGATGTGTGTTGGCTTTAAAATTAGCCTGGAAAATTCTTATTGGCCTTTGGAAGTAAGGAAGATCATTGATGAAGAAAATACATGAAATAACATTACAAAATAGGCCCTTAGGATAAATTAGATTGTTTGGGCAGCACTTTGAGAGTTAATTGGTATCTCTGAATATACAAAAACACATGAAAGAGTCAAGTTCTTTAAACATTTTAAGTAAGGGTCTACAGTCTGACTTGGGATTTGTTCTAGTGATGAATGAGATCTGCCATCTCCATCTACTGCTTGTTGACAAAAGCTTACTTCAACCAGAAAGCCAATATTTTTCCTTAAAGATTTTAAATTTTTAAAAATTTTTAAATAGCATATAAATTTTTAAAATAGCCTCCTGAAAGAAAACTTCAAAATGTTACAGAATTCATTTGCCCTTGAGGGGAAAAATAGTAACTATTAAGAGAAAATGAAGGAAAAACATATAAGAAAAAGGTATTTGTCAAAGGGCATCTGAGTAGCCTTCTGGTATTTCACTTTTGTTCATCACCCACTATGGGAAATGACCCTCTACCCTGCTTTGTTTAATCACATGTTGGTTTATATTCTGTTCTTTTTGTTCTTGGACTAGATTGGATGTGTCTCATGAGTTTCTTTAATTTACTAAATATAAATACGATAACTTAAAAGAGTATCTTGGATCATCCCAACAAGCGTTTTTGGTAATTCCCCAAACATTAACTCATCTCATAATATGTACATTTGACAACTTTCTTTCTGTAATTATCCACTGTCTCCTGTCTTCTGGGATCTTTGGCAAATGGTTTAATCTTTGGGTTACCCTCCATATGACTGCAGTATACCTAGTTTATAGGGGAAAAAAAAAAACAACCAATGTTTTGTTCATAATAATAAGTCTCAGATTGATGTGTAATATTATTCACAAAAACAGGTACTTGTTGTGTTGCCTCTGTTTACCTAAATCCATTCTGTATTACCATTTACATGAAGCCAAAAAGGGACTCTTGTACATGTTTAACTTTCAGAGAGTTACATTCATCAATTCAACAAATTTTTGAGTTCTTACTAGATGCTAAGTACTATTTCAGGTCTGGGGAATAGACCAGTGAACAAAGAAGGGAAAACTTCTGTAAGCTCCCTAGAGCTTATGTTCCAATGGGAGAGGCAGGCATGGAAAAAACAAATAAGCAAAATTTACTATATGTCAATGTTTTCAAGGATTTACTCAGCCACTCAACCAAGTGATACCACAGCAATTTTGCCAATTAGAAGAATGATAGAATTGATGAAAGAAATCAGACAATTGAGATTCTTAATAAGAAACCATAATATCGCCCAGAGATGAGTACAATTCTTCAGGCCACCATGGCTCACTGTTACCTAAAATCCTAGTGCTAGGACGCTTGCTAACATAGAAAAGCTAAGGACATTTACAAGCTGGGGAAATTTTGGTCAACTGATGTTCTGATATTCATGGGACTAAATCTGTTTTTGAAATAGAAGAAATAGAGATTAACAAACAGAAAACAGAGCATATCTGTAAAGTTTGCTTTTGAAAGCATTTTAAGCTAAATCATCTAATGTGTCTAAAGAGGAGATATATAACTTATTCCATTGAAAAATGTTGCTACTTTTTATTAACATTTAAAAATCTATAGTCAGTTCTATTCTAAATGGTTATCAATACTCTTCAGTAAAATCTAACCTAATCTATCTCTTAATTTCCTAAAAAAACAGGTGGCCAATATTTGCCGCCCCCCAAATATAACTTTTGTCCTGATACTGTGGCTTTAGTTTTGTGGGGTAGAGCAATCAGTGTTATTACATTTTTATCCTCTAACGCTTTTCTAAATAGAAATGAAGTCTCTTCATTTGATTTGGAAAATTGAATGCTAGTTGGGGAATTCAAAACATTGTTGGTTTCAAGCTTGAGTTCCTCTGCATAGTACCAACTTCTTTTTCTTGGCCCCAAGGCATGCGTCTCAATGAGAAAACATGAGGGAATGGTGAATCCAGCATATCCCGAGACCATTTTGCCTATATACTGAATGCTGCCTTAAAATTCTGTCCAAATGTGGTCCATGAATGATAGGGCTGCATTTGGACAGAATCAGATTTGGACGCCTTAGTCCAAATTACATGTCCAAATGCGATTTTTATTGCTATAGGCAGAGTAAGCCATAGTATATAAGAAATAAGCTTAGATTTATGCCATGGCACTGCTCATTTACACTGATACGGGAAATATGCCCATCTGAATGTAAATTAACTATTTCTTATATGAAGCAATATACAAAGTTGGAAGTCTGTTCATCACCATGAACTGAGGAGAACTGGAGTAGCATGTATATGACCTGATATGCCAAAATAATTCTCACCTCACTGAACCACAAACGTGACAGACTTCTATAGTGATTGTTAGATTTAATAACAGAAAGAAGGCCACTTTGAATTACTAAATGTTGATAACATTTCTTGAAGAACAAAATAAATGCACATTTCATAATAGGCACAGCATTAACTTATATCTACTGTGGTCTTAGTAGCTAAACACATCTTGCCTTGTCATTCTCTTAACATTTTGATCTTGTGTTCAAAATACATATTTTACATTTATGCAGCAGGAAAGAAAGCCATGATTCTCATGACATTTGTATCCAAGCTTTTCACCAGGACCTAGAACCAGCTTTACATGTGATTCTGAAAACAGACCCATCTGCTTCCTCTGCTTCACTCTCAGGATAAACTTGACCTTGGGATCATGTGGGGAAACCAACCATGGTTGTTGGCCATTTCCCTGTCTCTTTCCTCTGTCTCCAGCCCCTGCTCACTGCTGTCCAAGCATTATCTCATCTTCCCAAGGAGCCTGTGAAGTTACTGTATTTAACCCCAATTTTTAGATGAAGAGGCTGACACCTAGGGAGATTCAGAACTCCATCCCCCTCCCCTTTTACCTCCTTTAAGTAAATACCTGGGCTATCATCAGCCTCAGATATCCCTATCCATGAAGACAAGCTTCACACTTCCTGCAAATGGAAGCAATTATTATTAGCATTCCAATCTAAGCCAAGTGTGGTCAGAGTTTACACTAACCCAATAATGAGTCTGGAGAAGTATGCAGAGTAGGAATTGAAGTACTAACACTGGAGTAACAGAGAGAGAAGGAGGGGGGCAGGGAGTCCAAGACTAAGGAAAAGCAAAATATGATGATTATACAAAAATAATGTAGAACAGATAACTCTAAGAGAATGTAATGTCTTTTTTTTAATTAATCCTCTTTCCAAAAACTTTTCTTACTAGACACCAGCTACTTCTATCACACATTCCCCCAAACTCCCTATACTGATGACCTCTTTACCAGGGAAAAAAAAAGAAGAAAAAAAAGTAACACCATTATCCAGATAAGGAGCAAGACTTTCTCTTCTCATTTGCCTGCACTCTATTTCCTTAATTCATCTTTCTTTCTCCGACTACAGGTGGGAAATCATTGAGGAACTATTTTTTCGTGAATCAAGTTTTGATCTCATTCTACAAGAAATCTCTAGAGATCACTTTCAAACTAAAACCAATTTCATACGCAGTAGAAAACTTTCATTTCATGGAATAAAAAGCTAAATGAGAATAGTCCAAGAACGTATTTCCAAAAAGAAGGTACACTAAGTATACTTGCCCAATTACTACCAAGAAGTATTCTCTTTCATAAACCAAGAAATAAAAAAGAGAATTACTCTGTTGGTAATGCTTTGTGTTATCTAGGGCAAGTGAAAGACTCTCTGGTCATCAGTCCTTTTATGTGTCAAGCATAATTTTTCATGGGAGATGTCAGTTATATTTTAACAAAAGACCAAATTCAGGGTGCCAGGGTGGCTCAGTGGGTTAAGCCTCTGCCTTCGGCTCAGATCATGATCCCAGGGGCCCGGGATCGAGTCCCGCATCGGGCTCTCTGCTCAGCAGGGAGCCTGCTTCTCCTCATCTCTCTCTGTCTCTCTGCCTACTTATGATCTCCGTCTGTCAAATAAATAAATAAAATCTTAAAAAAAAAAGACCAAATTCAATTCCAATTCTCTTACCAAGAGTATTTTAAGTAACATAAGAAGAACAAGGTATTGATGAAAAATAAAGGAAAATGCATTTTTTTAAAGATTTTATTTATTTATTTGATAGAGATCACAAGTAGGCAGAGAAGCAGGCAGAGAGAGAGGAGGAAGCAGGCTCCCCACTGAGCAGAGAGCCTGATGTGAGACTCGATCCCAGGACCCTGAGATCATGAGCTGAGCCAAAGGCAGAGGCTTTAACCCACTGAGCCACCCAGGCGCCCCAAGGAAAATGCGTTTTTTAAAAATGCAATAATTCACAAGTATTACTGCCAATCTATTTCCTACTAATAGTTTAGATCAAAATGTTCTAAATTATCCAGCTTGTGTTTTGAGTTTTCTGAATTTTCCAAATTACGTGTCTATTTACTGCTGAGGTCTGAAAAGCAAGGAGAGGTGAGACCAACTAGTTATCTGCAATAGAAAAAGATGATGTGGTATCATTTCATTTTTCTTTTTGTGTCTTTAAGAATTTCTTATTAGCAGTTTGGAGTGATCCATAGATCATGAAATTAATAGACATTGAAAACTTACCTGGTTACCATCACTTTCATAGGTTCCTTTCCTCTGAAACCTATTCCCCCTTGGCCAGAATTCTCAGCAGATAGGGTAGTGGTGAGGTGCCAAGGTGGCTCAATGGATTATGTCTCTGACTCTTGTTTTCCACTCAGGCCATGATCTCGGGGTCATAAGATCGAGTCCCGTGTTGGGCTTCTTGCTGGGCAAGGGGCCTGCTTGAGATTCTCTCCTTCTCCCTCTGCCCCCACCACCCCCCAACCTGCTTTCAATCTCTCTCTCAAAAAAAAAAGTAAATAATAAATTAGGGGAGTGGAATGGACATGGACACTCCTATGACGTTCAGGCACTTTATCATTGGCACATCTGTATCAGCTGAATATACAGAAGTCTTGGAGAAACTTTTTAAATTGAAATAATGTATTGAAATCTGAAATTCATATTTCATCACTTTTTCAATAATATTTTTAAAAGAAGTTCACTAAATATAGGACTGATAATTTAGTGATTATTTAGTTATTAAAAGCGGAAATACATGTATTAATGCCTGTGGATCCACCTCAAATGTTTTTTCATATTTAGTCTTTTTTTTTTCTTCACATGTTAGCTGTGAACTTTGGTGCTGTACCCAAAAGCGAAGAGCAGATGAGACACCTAAAAATATCCTCATTTGCAACTGTTTCCCTTCCTTATGAGAAGGAGGGTCATCCCTCCTGATCTTGCCTTATAACAAGAAAATAACTAAGACAATTTGGGAATTAATTCATTGTTCATCTCTCATGCTAGCATGTCAGGCCCTCCATCATTTTGGTTCAAATTGATGCTAAATTGCAAGAGAACAGAATAGGAGTCTTTGGCATTTTTCCACTCCATGTAGTTACTAGCAGAGATGATTAATAAAAGTCCCTTGGATGTGACTTGAGAAACTTGGTTAAGTGAATTAGATCCTCTTTACTTTGTCTTCTTACACAAAACATAATATTATGGGGTTCATATTTTTTAAAGGTAGTGAGACAAAATATAACAAAATTACCACATATTATAAAATATGGATTACTTCCTTCTTATAAACATTTAAGATCAGTTCTCCAAAATGAAAGAGATAAGCACGTATAGATGCAAATCAATTCTATATTGGTTTCTTACTACCACATTAAAGAGAAATCTGAGGATGTAAGTTATGACTTAATTTTGATTTTGAATGCACACAACTACCTAATGTACATAAAATAACCATCACAGAATGAAACAGATACATCTAACAGCTTGCTGCATTTAAATGATCTTAAAATAAGTGCTTATAAAAAGTCAATTTTTGGTATTTTGCTGCTTAGGAACGAAACAAATCACAAATATGTTTTTATGTTGATTTTCTTTGACAGGACTGGGAATTCCCACATTTTATGGGAGATGTTGATGTAAATCTTCCTGGATTACACACTCCCCACATGCAGTTCAAGATTCCTTTCTTCCAAAAGATCTTCAAGGAAGAATATCGTATTCACATAACAGGTATGCTGTAACTTTTTTTTTTTTTAAAGATTTTATTTATTTGACAGACAAGAGATCATAAGAAGACAGAGAGGCAGGCAGAGAGAGAGAGAGAGGGAATCAGGCTCCCTGCTGAGCAGAGAGCCCAATGTGGGGCTCGATCCCAGGACCCTGAGATCGTGACCTAGCCGAAGGCAGAGGCTTTAACACACTGAGCCACCCAGGCGCCCCTATACTGTAACTTTAAACACGATTTGACTGTCTCCTACTTAGAGTAATACTAGCTGTTATTAAAAAAAAAAAAAATTTTAGAGGCATGCATACATGTAGTTTTATTTCTCACTTAATAGTGCAAGGTGGTCCTGGATTAGTTGGGGTTTCCAAACTATCGTTCTGGGACTTAGGCTGCTAGGGGCTTTTCAACATCCAGCAGGCAAATGGGAATGTTGAGAATGGAGAAGAGGATGAAGAAGGCTTATCTTTTTCTTAATCGCCTTGACATGGGAAAAAGACATGTGCCCTCCAGTCGCATATCATTGGCAGTAATTCATCAGATAGCCCATCTTAGAGTCAAGGAGGAAATATGGTCCCCAGCTGGACAGCCACTTCGGTTGACATCTACTGTACTTGCATCTGCTGTTCTTGCAGGAGGCCATGGTTTCGGCATAGATAGTTAGCTACTCTGCCATGCTCCAGACACCTGTCTACCTTGGTTTTCTTCATTAGATTGCTTGCTTTCTCACAACATACAGCTTAGTATGTTTTTTCACCATTAACACCCTTTACACTGTGTTCCTCAATTCCTGCTGAGATTGGAAGAGTGGTACCCTAGAGCACCAATCAGACCCTATGCCTTTAGGGATTAGGCCACTTCTCATTTGATCAAAGCCTCCTTTTGTGGCAGAGCTCATGTTTCTCTCAGGTCTCTTGCAGATCCTCACACTGGTGAGTATCTTTCATTCGCAGAGATGCCCTCTTTTTGAAATGGCTCTGATATGATTTATCATAATATTCCTTCATGACATCTCAGTCATTCTCACCTGAAAAGGGTCTTCCTAAAGTTATGTTTTATACCTTTTTTTCCCCTAACCAGAAGCAGACAGCCAAACGATCACATAAAGGATGGTGTTAGTTCCCAAGCACGTTCAAATGCACGAAGTGAATGTATGCGTGTGTGTTTGTGTGTGTATGTGTGTGTGTGTGTGTGTGTGTGTGTGTGTGTTTTAAGGACAATGGCTTAGGATCCCACACCTGCTATAATAAAAACTGCTGAAGAAATCTGTGCTTACCCTACCGTCTGTGCTGCTGAGTAAAAATAACCCAAGCACAGAAAACGTGAACATCTGAGTCCTGCAAAAAACCTTTGCTTCCCAACTTGAAGGCTGGTTTTCGCTTTGAGCATGAAGCGACCTTCCTAAATTGGAGAATGAGCTCATGAATAGGGAAGATGCAGCAGGTTTCTTTTCCTATTCAAAATGAATAGACCCATCTATTAAATTCACTGGGTAAATCAATCAATTTGAGTTCAGGTCACATAGTGTGGTTTCAGAGTCCCCACTTAATCTCTGAAGCATGCTACTCTCTCGGACTTCTCAAACAGCTCTCACACACATGGCATCATCATATCCCTTTGGGTGGGCTTTTGCCTGGACCATCTGTTCCTGCTATCAGCTCTTGTCCCAGGCCATCACGGCACTAATATTGTCTCTGAATGAATATCGTAACCCTCGTCAAAAATATACCGCTGCAGTGCACAGTATCAGGTTAAAAGGGGGCTGAATATTCAGAGGAACGCATTGGTAAGAAAAAAAAACCCAAACTATTAAAAATATTTAATTTGGGGCTATTTGGCAGGGCTTAGTCATATATGCTATCATTTATGGACAGGGACAGGTTCAGGTTCTGTGGTGCCCAGAGCTTACCCAATTTGGAATGCTCTGAGAATATAAAAGCAAAATTATGACTAAAAATTATTTTAAGTGCTTGGAAGAAGGACATGCTTACAGGAGTCCTTGAAGCTTCAGTGTAATTCGCTTTGAGATAAAGCCTCCTATGCAGTTGAGCTAAAACCTTTATTCTTACAAGTGTTGTTTTCTAGAAACTTAAAAGAAGACTGGCTAAGTTCTTGTAATGGAGACTGCACATTAATAAAGTGTGTGAGAAGGTGGAAATATATTGTAGTTAAGGTTTTGATGCAGTGTTTGCCAAATGATAATTATATCATTCAAGATACGTATCTATAGATTACATATTGTTGGGCCCGATTCCTAATAGCTCCAACTCAAGAAGTCTGGGCAGAGGCCGGGAATGGGACTTTGGAAGAGCGCTCCCAGGTGATGGTTATTGGAAACTGCTCCTTGGTGCTGGAGAGCCACAGGGGAAGCCAATAGAGTACAGGTGGGCTATGGGGTGAAGTGTTCCACCATAAACAATTTAAACCCCATTTTGTGGTAGGATGATCGTGTGCCTCCCCAGATCCGTGTTAAAAAATTCTAGGAAAATGGTGGCAGGTTTGGAGGCTGAAGAAAGTCTGGACTGTTCCCCTCTCATTTTGTTCTGTTACTCTCTTTATTCTGTTAATCCCTGAATATGTGGCTGAGGACACCCTCAAGTAGCAGCTAGTCTCCTGTGAATGGCCTCTTTATCTGACTTTGTAAGATAATTGTTTCTGAGGAAACCTAGATAAAATTTCTAAAAACATGGTACATGTTGCACTGTAATATGCTCAGTTGTCAGTAGCCTGCAAATTTCCAAGTCACCTACAAACTCTGAACAAGCTAACTTGATCAGCTCCTCCAAGTTCTGCTGCTTTTTGTAGGGAAACTCAATGCTTTTCTTGATGAGTAAATATAGTATTATCACTGGGTTATTAAGCATGAAACTCTTTCTATTTATCAGTGGTTCTCAAATTTTAGTGTGTAGGAGAATCACCTGGAGAGTTTGTTAAAAAGATCCATTAGCCTCATCTCCAGAGCTGGATGCCTGAGATAGGAGGTGCAGCCTGGAGGCTGGGATCCAGCCTTCTCTTAAGCATTGTCAGTTGATGCCTCTGCATGCTGCCAGAGGACCACTCTTTGAGAAACACTGCTGATAAGAAATACTTTCTACAGTCAAAATTCCTCTCATCCCAGCTTTTATGTTCATATGCAACTCAAAAATCAGAAGCCACAGGACAGAATGAAAATTCAAATAGAAATGAGGTGTTAGTGGGAAGGGCACAAGATAGAGTCCTGCTAGGAGATGGAAAGTCAGAGCTGGGGCCAAGAAAAGAGGTTCCAAAGCAGAGTATGTCGGGAAGGATCTGGGTGACCACAGAGGAAGCCAGAGTCAGGGGTAGGAAGAGATCCTGTGGATCCCCAGACAGCTCCAACTGTCGCATTCTCTGCCTGTGTTTGTTCTGTACTAGAAGAGTCTGTGCAAAGACTGGTAGGGCTTCCTCGATTCAAAATGGCTCCACCATGGCCTCAACTATCATTCCTCTGTGTTCTGGAAATAACGTTCAGTGCATGCTGAGAAAATGGAAAATGGTGCCTGGACTCTAGCTCCAACACTGACTGTTGGTATGGCCCTTGTCAAGCTTCTTAATCTCTTAGAGGCTCAGTTCTCTCATCTTTTAAATGGGAACTGTAAGGTACTTGACCATGGGGTTGTGAAATTTAATATGTACAAGGCACTTAAAACACTGCCATTTGGTAAGCACTCGGTAAACTCTCACTACTTTTACCTGAAGCTTTTGCTCTCAGAGTCCTTCCAGAGTTTGTTTTCCTATTTAATTCAAAAATATTAGGTAGCCTAAGAGGGGGCTCTTTTATTATTTATCCACTATTCTGAATTCTCTACTATTATCTACTGAGTCAAGAAGAAGGCTAAGAAAGGAAAAAAAAAAAAATCTCTCTTCCAATGAAGAGCTCTGTATGTAGAGGGTTATCTGACACTGATGAGTTCCCATTGACATTTTAAAAATATTTAGGATTTGCGTATTCTCTAATCCTGATTCCATGCTAGTTTTATTTATGCATTTCAGAAATGACTTGAATTGTTGCATCTGTTTAGCTCATCTGGATCCCCCTTGACAGATGGTTTGCTGCAGTGTGTATGAGCTTTCATTTTATAAGCTGGGCTGCAGCTTATAAAAATAAATCATCTCTATCCAAGGGTGTGTTAAAATATTTTTTTCTGGAAATTTTGACTTCAGTAACAAAGGGGATAAATTGTTAATGATTAGGTCACATCAGTGCTTTTAGCCCAAGCTCATTGTTCTTCTCTTAAACATAAATGCTAAATGTAACCATGTAATTATCTCCTCTGGCCTCTTCCCTTTTACCTATGAGGTGAGTGCAAAGATGGATTCAAAATGTGATGTACTAAGTCTCTGGAGGCGAGAGAGGAATGGCCTCTCAATTCACTCTCGGAAGCTCCTCTGAGTCCTATTAATGCCAATCCCGGTGGAAGCTCTGCCATCTGTCATCCCAGCCAGACAAAGGAAGTGTCCCATTGGTGGCCATCATCTGAGTAAATTAGGAGGGGGTTGGGGGAAAGGCCAGAAGGAAGGCCTGTGCATCTGTGAGGAGAGAACTCACACTGTTGGCACGATGATGCCCACGGGAACCCTTTCGGCAAAAATGGAAAATGTAGAAGTAAACAAACCTCCATTGCGTCTGTGTTCTATTTCAGTTTCCTGAGTGGTGTGAGGGCACAGGTGCTTTACAATGGCAAGAGTGTGGAAAATAATGAACCCTCCATTTTATTTCCATAGGTGTATGATTTCTGGCAAATGAGTTCCCAGAGATTGTTTTTTAAAGAGCTCTCCTGTGCCAGTTGGATCGTGGGAAGTGCTGGGGAGGGCAGACCAGTGGTTCATCCAGAATATTCTGTCCGACAAAATTAACAAGGGGCTTGTTAAACAGGGAAATATGATGCATCCTGCTCACTGTGACAGTCTCCAAAGATCATGAATTTATCCAAAGTACACAAAGACCTTTTGCTTTTCTCTCAGTTGTGAATTTTTCTAAACCTTTCCTGAAGCAGTTTCTATTTTCAACACATTTATACAGCTCTAAGAGTTAACTATGTTTATTTCTACATAAAGCAGCAATTCCCCATATTTGATTTGTCCAGAACTCATCTTCTTCAAGGCCATGGATGCTTTGCCTGAAGGTTGTCAGCCCTTTCTGTCCCTGAGCTGGTTTGTCATGTACAAACTGAGGTGTCCTGTCTTCATTTGTGCATATATGAGTATTTTTGTTATAAAACTCACACTCTTCAGGAATAGTCTTTACAGCTAGAAGAGAGACTTGAAATATATAATGAATTACAATCTTTAAGATATGAACATTTTCTTTTCCCAATTTTCCAGATTATATCTGATTTTAGCAGTATCCTAAAATTCACCAGGTCATTGTGACACATATATTTGATTTGGAAGACTATAACTTCTTGTTATTTGTCTGGACACATTATCTCAGCGTTTGCCTATTGGTTAATGGACATTTTCTGCATTAATACGTGTCTAAGCTAGGATCTGGGGAATACAGAAATAAACAAGATACAATTCCTACTCTCAAGAAAGTCAGAGTCCAGTAGTCACCTAATTCAGTATAATCCCATGGCTTTCCCCTCTCCTTGTATCATCGCAAGTTTCTACCCCTACTCATCATGTTGGATTATGTCCCACTTAGGAAATGACAATGACAAGAGAGGCACTTAGAGGAGCTATATTCATTTGCTTTTAAGTCTTAAGATGAAGCTTTACTAACTCAAATAGCTCCTATTAATTCATAATTTTTTTAGTAAGTATCTTCAATTTACTAAATGTTCTCCTTATGACCCAAGCACTAATGTGGTTTCCAGATATCCCTAAATTACCTAGGGGTTACTTGAAGAGATGCTAACTTGGTGAGCCCTGTTTTCACTGCTCATGTCTGGAATGAAAAGACATTGAATATGGCCAAAAAGCCTGTTACAGCAAACTGTTATTTCTTTAATTATCTAACATTTACCTTTTTCAAGGCCATGTTTGCTTGCTGTCCCATAATGGATATTAAAAGGCTTTGTGGAGCATGACTATTTCATGTATCTGCAACATGGGCCAGAGTCTGGCCAAGCGGTGGCACTAATTCGGTAGGAAGGTGCTCACAGCACAATTCAATCTCAATGCTAACTGGCAACCCTACTGGGTTAAAAAAAAAATTATAATTGCAAATCTGAATAATGAGAGGCTTCTTATATGACGGAACTATCAGTACTTTATACTCTTTTATCCTTAGTTGAAAAAATTATATTTTCCCCCAAATTGTTGTCATTTCCTATGCTAAGTGATAGTGATATTTAAAGAAGAATCCTTTTAAAACCAACTAGCCCAGGATCTGTAATCTCCCACAATGTAAAAACATAAAATTACCATTATAATATCATTTTTGACAATCAATAGGATTCATTAAAGGCACAAAATACAAGAGAGAGGTAATCCCACCAACACCATGCAGTGATTTCTCATTAAAGGAGACAGTGAGCTATTTCAACAGGGAGATTAATAGAAATAATGTATGGATTCTTACCCTCCCTTCTTGCTGATTTACATTATGCTATGTAGTTGAAACAACAGGAGGAAATGCAAAATCTCTCCTGTGATTAATGCTGAAATACTAAACCTCTTGTTATGGTTGATTGTACATTCACAACAACACACTTGGGAAATGGCAAGAGAGCATTTCTGTTCTTTTCCTTTTTGTGTCTGATATCCGTTCCATGTGGGTTGTTTCAGGGACTCAAAATTATTTTTTATGGAAAACAGTGTTTCTCAGAATATACAATTCTTAAAGGAAAGCTTTCTCTGCATGAAAATTGTGTATTCCATCTTTTTTGCCCTAATGGTGAGATTTCCTGGCCCACCATAAAACGTTAAGCTTTAGGTGATATTTATCTCACTGGATTCACCAAAGAGATTTTTAGGGCTGGGGAGAAACCTGAAAGATCAATAGCTCAAACCCCTCACTTGATAAACGAGAACAGTGACACTGAGTTGTCTCCCATGATTTCGCTTTCCGGTTTGCCACATCGCATAGGGCAAAAGTAATTTTTTAAAGAGGAGAAAGCATTACAAAATTAACAGAACACGGTGTGGGAAAATAGAAGGAAGGATATTAGCTAAAGAGGAACATCATTCCTCTGTGCAAATGCATAAACGGGCCAGCAGTTTATGTCATGTGGGCTAGAAAGCTAGAAACAATCAAAAAGTAAGAAGAGCCATTTCTTCCACATTTTACCAGCTTCAGGTTTCAGCTGACTCGCTTTGACAGGGGGTGGGAGGGGTGTAGACAGTGCTACATCCACAGAAGAAAAGAAATAGGATGTCAGTAGGAACCTGCCTCACTCTGTTCTCTCCCCTCTGCACTTTCCACCCCGACATGGCCTTGTCTGTGGAGGGGACACTATTGGAGACACTATTACCTGTCCTTTAGCTTCAAAATCTATGTATATAATAAATGACCTATTCTCAGGACCATTCTCCTGCAAGTTGTAGACAAATTACCAATTGCTAAGAATTTTCTTTTTTTTTTTTTTTTTAAGATTTTATCTATTTATTTGACAGAGAGAGATCACAAGTAGGCAGAGAGGCAGGCAGAGAGAGAGGGGGAAGCAGGCTCCCAGCCGAGCAGAGAGCCCAATGCGAGGCTCAATCCCAGGACCCTGAGGCCACGACCCGAGCTGAAAGCAGAGGCTCAACTCACTGAGCCACCCAAGCACCCCTGCTAAGAATTTTCAATGTGTTAAATGTCCTGATTCACAAAGCATGTTTGCATGTAACTACATGCTGTGTCCTCTTAGATAACTGGTTCAGTTATATCTACCCAGCGATGTCAGTGCTCAGTGATTCCTGCTATTTTATCCAAAGTGAGACATTTGATCACTTTTAGGATATATCTTTGTTAAACGTATGGTGACTAACACAACAATTAAAAAAAAAACCAAACCCTTACATGTTCTTCTCTCCCTCTATCACCAAGATCCTATATTAACTGAAGACACAGAAGAAATAAATTATAGAAATAATACTTTTTTTGGCAAACTTAATATATTTTAGAGAACTTATTCGAATATAACTTCTCATTTTATCCTCACAATCATCCTTTGAGGTAGTTATGTTGATATTATTCTCTATTTCACTGCATAAAAAATTGAATTCACATAGCTAATAGGGGTATAAGGATTTGGGGGAAGAGGACAGAATCATAGAATGAGAAGTCATCTGGTTCAGTTTCCTCAATTTGAAAATAAAACTATTGAGATCTGGAGAGGTTGAACAGGTAACTCAAAGTTGTATTATTTAACTTGAGTGTCAGGATGAGATTCATCTGCTGATTTCTAGTCTGCAGTTTTTTGTGACTGTGATTCTCCCTCTCCCAGATCGGTAAAGATGTGTCAGAGAAGGGAGAAGATACCCAATAACTGATGTCGAGCAACACTTTTTAAATTTGCTCTTCTTCCATCTCATCTAAATATCCAGACTCCAGGTCATGTGAGAATAACATAAAGTGACTCTTTAGTGTTAACATGTAGTGGTCAAACTCACTCAGCACCATTCAACTTGTGGGAGGAAAATAATATATAAAGTTTGAGGAAGAGGTTCTCCTATCCTCAGGGTTTCTTTTTAATTTATTCAGTGTACATTCACTGCAGTTTTTATACTCTGATTTTCTTTTTCTCCTTGTCTGTTAACATTCTCTAAGCATCTGTTCCCACCAGAACAGCACCTTACTCCAAGCTCACTGAGCATTCCTTTCTTCTCCCTGATTCTGTGATGCTGCTTATCACGGTTTCTGATACCCTGTTACCCTAGATACAGGGACCACTTTATGAGGGACCGCCCTATTCATGAGTTAATAAAAGTGACCTAGAGAGTACGGGTTTCTCTGAGGGACCTTTGTGAGTCAGGAAGGCAATGGTCGGTCATACAGATTCAAGGACAGTCTGGCTTCACAGCACATGCAGTTTATAGCAAGATGATAAGTATGAATCTCCTGCAACAGGGAAGCACCTGAATGAAGCCCCTCTCTCAGGTTGCTTTCCATCATGGAAGCTACCAACTCTTACCTCCTTAATACTGGATGAGAATCTCAGAACTTTTTCAATTCACTTGTCTCTCGTTCCTCTCCAGCTTTCTCTTCCTACAATATTCTCCATTATTTTCTCTCTCTCCTTTCACCCCTTTCATATCACCTCATCTTTTCCCACATGCTATTTTATGCTATGTCTGAAAGAAATGCACCATTTTCCAGACTGTTCTCTATCCTTCTTTTCTTTCAGGGACCACATGAATTGCTACTCCCTCCAAAATTCTTTCTGCAGATACTTCGACGGCCCTCAGTTTTTATTCCGTTTCCCCAACATCTTTGGTGTTTATAGTTTATATCACTCACCTGGCACCTCTCCAATGTGGCCTCTTTTTATTATTTATCCGTTGATGCCGCTGTTCTGTTTCCCCAACAAGACTGTGAGTTCTTCCCTGGAAGGCAGAATGGTCTGTGCTCAGCAGCTACTAAGGCATCCCACAACAGAGACTAGTACAAGCACAATAAATGTTCAATAATGATGTTCTCCTTTATGTTTGACTGAATTTCTCTGGCTTGAGCATTCTTTACTTCTTTTATGGTTGATGCTTAGTAAGAATCTGTTGTAGTTTTGGATATGACTCCAGGAGAGCAGGAGTGGTTAGAACTTAACAGTGCCAGATGTTATAGTTTATCATATATAGAAACAACATTCCCAGTGTTTCAACTTACCTTCTAGAGGGATATGTGAAATAAATCATTCCAGCAAGAGTTTCCACTACAAAGACTGTAACAATTGTAGGGTTGAAATTTCAGGACAGGCAGAGTTATAATTTCCAGTCAGTGAGTTTACATAAATTCTCCGGATGGAGAAGAATTGTACCTTCCCAAGCAAATGCATTATCATGGCTTAGGCAAGGCTTTGATGTTAATAATAGTAACAATTACTGGGTTTCTTTTATGTACCAGGCACTCTGTTTAGCATCTAATGATCTTATGAAATACTAACACTAGTAGCTTTAATAAGTATAATATTTTCTGCATATAAATAAACTGAGGTTTAGGAAATTTAAACAACTAGCCCAAGATCACAAAGCTAGTAAATTTTGGAGCCAGGATTAAAACTCTTCAGTTTTGTATATAGTAGCAATGTAAATATGTAAAAATGATGATAAAACACTTTCCTAAACTCTTCACAAAGTTATATTTTTATATAGCTATACATTGTTAGAATACATATTGCAAAATTCATTTTTACCATTCTTGGTTTAATAAGTTTGCCCAAGATTCTCTCTCTCTCATTTGATATTTTATCTTCAAATACAAAATAAAATTAATTTGATGTTTTATATATATATATGTATATATATATATATACATTTATGTATGTATATATGTATATATATATACATTTATGTATGTATATATATGTATATATATACATTTATGTATGTATATATATGTGTATATATATACATTTATGTATGTATATATATATAACATTTATAACTAAGCTTTTAGAACCCTTTATATGTATCACCTAATTTGCTATAGCAAACCTGTGAGGTGAGTACTACTATGTTATGATACACTTGATACTGTAAAGTTTGCAATAAATTGTGTTTATAATAAAAATTATGATGGAATCTAGTATCCCTTGAAAGTTTCCCCATAGTCTTTTCATTTGCAGATGTAAATTTATTTTTAAATTCATTATCATTAGATAATATGTCTCTAAACAATGTCTTACTTGTATGAAAATTTTAAATACTACAAAGAAATTGTAGTAGTTTAACAACCTCTCCAAATCCTGTCTTCTAAAGCAGTTTGTCAGCTTTGGTTGTATTTATATGTCTGATAAATGGATTCTGTTCAATGAGAATTTAATGCAATTATTTTAAAGTCTTGAATGCTCAAGAATTATTGATCTGAATCACATCAACTAATGGTTTAATCAACAGGTCACCTACAAACAGCAATGTGAATTCATTTGATATACTTGCAGTGTTTGCACTGTAAAATGATTTATTTCTTGCCTACACAGAATTATAAAACTGTAAGAGATGTTCAATCATATGTTAGACTTTTCTATGAATGTCATTAGAACTTTGTTTGTAAACATTAACTGAAATGTTCTAGAGAATAACCTATATGGAATCAAATTTGAGTACAGCTGTGGTGCCTATCAAACAAGGAGGTTTAATCTGGTTAGTGTAAGTAGCATAAATTATTGACTCTGGGACCCACAGTCACATTTTCATGTGTCTAGAATACAATCAGGAAATATCTTTTGCCAATTCACTTAATGGCAGCATAGCCATCTTGAAAAATTGCTAACAGGCCTAAAACGTTAACAATTTATACTTATACGTCATTGTCTCCATTTTATTGGAGAAAGCCCTATTGCAATTTTATAGGTCTTTGACTAATATGAAGTATTTCTTTTTTTTTTTTAATGCAGGTAAATGGTTTAACTATGGAATTATCTTTCTTGTCTTGATTTTGGATCTTAATATGTGGAAGAATCAGATATTTTATAAGCCTCACGAATATGGACAGTACATTGGCCCAGGGCAGAAGATATATACAGTGAAAGACTCAGAAAGTTTAAAGGATTTGAACAGAACCAAACTTTCGTGGGAATGGAGGTCCAATCACACTAACCCTCAGACTAATAAAACATATGTTGAGGGAGATATGTTCTTACACAGCAGGTTCATAGGGGCTAGCCTTGATGTCAAGTGTCTAGCTTTTGTTCCAAGTTTGATAGCTTTTGTGTGGTTTGGATTCTTCATTTGGTTCTTTGGACGGTTTTTGAAAAATGAGCAAGGCATGGAGAATCAAGACAAGACTTACACTCGCATGAAAAGAAAATCACCGTCAGAACATAGCAAGGACATGGGATTCACTCGAGAAAACACACAGGCCTCAGTGGAAGACCCACTGAATGACCCTCCCTTGGTCTGCATCAGGTCCGACTTCAACGAGATTGTGTACAAGTCTTCCCAGCTCACGTCAGAAAACTTAAGCTCGCACTTGAATGAATCTACCAGTGCGACAGAAGCTGATCCAGACCCAACGACTTCGAAAAGTACACCTACGAACTAGATTTCACTTACTTGGAAATAGCACAAAAAGCAACCTTGAGTGTAACTTTAAAAAAGTTAGTCTTTCCTTTTGTAAATGTAAAGTTTACGTAGTGTTAGGTGAAGAAACACAAACAATGCCACAACGGTGCTCAACATGCTTTTTCTAGGACTCATTGTTTTCTATTTGTATTATAATACACGTGCCTACGTATATCTAACAGTCCTCTAGAGATTGCTTTTCACAATTGCACAAGCTATTTACTGACTTTACAGCATAGTAGAAGATTAGCTGATTACCCGTGTATCTGATGTTCAACCATAGTGGTGCCTTGAGACATTAAACTGTTTTTAACTGTACCAGAACCGAAGTGTGGAACAGTCCTCGAACCTACTTCACATGGGGTTTTTTGTATACAATTATTTTGATCTACACTTGATGTCTTAGCAGGAAACAGATATAGCCAAGATGTGGCTTAGGAAGTATCTCTTGTTTCCTATTCAACAGTGGAGTTTGTGACTTTGACAGTGGGATTGCACAGAGGCCTGGTGATTACCTTTGAATTTGTTTTGGCTATCTGCCAAATACAAATAGTGATTCAAAATTCAGTACTAGGAGAATGATAATCCAGCATGGGTCACTACTTGTGAAATGTGGCTTTCTCCAACCAGTAATTGCAATTAGATGATAATACCTAATTATGTTTTCCTAATTAAAGATAAATTGCTACTTGATTAAAAATCCTGCCCTTCACCTATGAGAACAAAGGTTAAGAGGCACAGTTGGGTGAACTCTCAAATTTATTGGCATTTACACAAACCACTAGAAAACCAAGGAACTGAAGTTTTAATCATGTGAGGGTTGTACAGCCTACTATCTACAATATTTGTACATCTTTCTGTAAATACGGCTCTGGAAAATGAAAATTGAAAAACATATGCCAACCCTGAATAAGGGAACTCCTCTAAAAATCATGCAGCAGAACCTTGTGAGGTAGAAAAAGATGTGCATGAAACAATCTATTCAGTAGCTTGTTTTGTGTGTGCATTTTTTTGCTTTTTTTTTTTAAGAATTAAACATCATACATTAATAAATACAAATTATATATCAGTAATTATGTGATGTAGTTTTTTGTTTGTAATAAAGGGATTCACTTGTATCTTAGTTTAACTGGCTCACTTAATTTTTTTTAACTTGATGCCAAATGAGTTAAAAAATGGAATACACCCAATGTGCTTTTAATTTTGTTCCATAAATTGTGATTACATGTTCATGAGTGGTTAAGGGGAGATCATTTTAAGGCAAAATTATTTTTCTGTCATATACTGACATAGCTGTATTTTGTCTCTATGATTTTTAAAATATCTGTTTTGATCTGCTTTTAAGCTTGCAGCATGCTGAATTTAGCATGCATAACAGAAATATGCATTTATCTGTCATTTGAGAGCCAGCTTTAATAAACATCTTCCTACAACTGTTTACTAAGCAATTGGAACCATGCCCCTGCTGTTTCTTTTACCTTTAATAGCCATGCCTGGTGCTGCTTAGAATCATAAATATCTCTGACACTAAAGATGCAGAGCTCAAGCTCAGCATGGTAACCTATTGACCACACTGTCTGAAGAAACTTACCATGTTATTGCTTATATATGGTAACATTGGCCATTACCAAATTTGCACAGTATAAAACATTCAACTATTTTTTAAAATTTTATTTATTTATTTGACAGAAAGAGAGATCACAAGTAGGCAGAGAGGCAGGCAGAGGGGCAGGGGGAAGCAGGCTCCCTGCTGAGCAGAGATTCCTGATGTGGGGCTCGATCCCAGGATCCTGAGACCATGACCTGAGCCGAAGGCAGAGGCTTAACCCACTAAGCCACCCAGGTGCCCCAAAACATTCAACTTTTGACTCTAGGACAAGTAAATAATACCACCTAGGACTCTCTGTGTATTTTATTCTTAAAGTCGTCTTGTGGAATGTAGAAGGAAGTTGATTTAGAAAGCAGGTGTCCATAATCAATATGCAGTCCTTATAAAAATATTAAGAATTTTTAGGTGGGTATTAAGGAAAAATTGGTTCAATGATGTAATCTAATTAGCAGAGGATGGGGAAAAAAAACAAACCCTAGAGCATTATGCTTATGTGTTTCTAGGGATTGACTAGAAAAGCTGGCTATCAGCTGATATGAAAATATATCGTTAAAGTTTCCCTAAGTTTTAGTAAAAAATAGAATAATTTCCAGTAAAGGCAATTTTTTCCAGCAATGGAATTTTAATGGCATTTAATTGCCTTTAAACAAGACCCAAATCTTTGAAGGCTTCCAATAGTTATGTATACCAATCTTGACATATTTATCTACCCATGGGTCTCCTTCCTTCTTTTGCTACCTCTTTTGGATAGCACATCACATCAGCACTTATACCAGCTATGGATAAGCAAATGAAATGAAAGTCAAAATCACATGTACTTATGTTTAGTCTTGAATCCTGAGTCATATACCAACAGACTATGACGCTACAGAGCTTTTTGAATACTAGACCTTTTGGACTATCAAGGGCATTACCAAAAAAAAGTGTAGTAACCCAGGAAATGAAGAGTTAACAAAAGGATTAAAAAATCACTAACCACAGATTCTAAAGAAAGCATAACAAATGTGATGCCTTAATTGCAGTGATGCTTAAGGACTATAAACAATTACATTTCTACTGTTCAATAATTACAGTATTTTCTTTCAAGCAGTATAGAATTTGCACTAATTTGACACAGTTTTAGCATCCTACATTATAGAGTACTTCATTAGTAGTTTAAATGGAAAATTAAATAAACACTATGAATTTATGCCTGATAATATATGCCTAGACACAAATCTCATCACCACATGCCTGTTTATATTATATAACCATACTTAGTTATACTCTCCCCATGCTGGCCACTTACATGCTTGCTTATCTTTTAGCACAGCTAAGATCACCAGTGAATCCTATTAGAAATGTTAAGAATTATTCCTTTTGCCCAAAGAGTCAGCCAGGCACAAAATCTCCTTACTTTTATAGCATCAGATTTCACAATAAATAATTCCCACAAGCACTACTCGTTGACAGGACAACGTCGAAGAAGTTGTGCAACACAGACGCTCAGAGTTGAGGATGGGGAGTCAATACCACTGTCCTATCTCACAACTGGGTCCCCTAAGCAATTTTGGTACATTATTTGCCTACCCTGGGGGTCACCAACACAACCCAATATGAAACTTGGCAAAGGTAATGCTAATAAATCACCCTTAGCTGTATATCCCTGGTCACCTAAGACCTCAGCACCCCATCATTGCTTATCACTGTCTTCACTCTGAACTGATCCCTATTTTAAATTAAAACTCTTGGCTTTGCAGCCACAAGCTGGGTATTGTGCTTTTATTGGTTTCTTCCCGCTCACACTGTGATGGCTCACTACTCTATCCAGCCTGATTTCTTCCAGCTTTGCCCCTCATAATTCAACTCTAACCTATATTAGCTAGCCCTGCCATTAAATGGGGAGAGCAGGTCAATCAGTTTTGCAACAGGCAAACTGACACTTCTTTCATTTATCCAAATTTTTATTTTTAAACATTTATGTGCATAGGGTTATGATTAATGGGAACTGATACAGATAAGAGAATCAAGGCCATAAACATTTGGCTTACTACCACTGAGACTAGACTAGAACTGAATTATAATCGGAACTAGAGAAGTTTAGATGTGGTATTTATAGCTCACAAGTCACTCTTGTTGAAGCTAACTGGAAAAAGAAGTGTATATTTATAATGGAAAGAGAAGGTTAGGCAGATGGTAGAACATGAATGCAAGTCGCTGCCATGAAGTCTTGGAAATGGAAAATGGCAGTTTGAGTGTGAATGGTGTTTAAAACCGTGGGCAGGGGAAGGAGGCCTGTGGAACTTTAGCATAAAGTTATCGTGAGTCCAAAACTCCTACCTAATAGGAGTCCTAACAGGACTCAAGAAGAGATGTTCAACATATCTGAGGGGGTTACACGAAAGGTTGGCTGGTTGATTGGTTTCTTAAACATTCTAGCACTCACATTGCTCTGTGTCTGCCCCAAGGAGAATGGTGAGACCTAGGAGAAGGGACATGGGGCCCATGAAACAAAGAACAGAGGTAGGTATGGGTGGGGTGGGCAACATGAGAAGACAAGACAAAAACCAACATGTAACATTCATAAAGACTGGAACATCCTTGAGGGAAGAACAAAGGTGGGGGCAAAGTCTGTAAACATTTTATCAGCATATAAAAGTTGACATCTTGTAAACAAAAATGTCTTCCAGATGCTTTATGACAGACATTCTGAACAATTTCAGTGAGAAACAAAATTAGTGTTATTCCTAATTTAATATGTGTAATATACCACAGGTATTATTTTTTAATAGTTTTTTTATTATTTAGTCACCATACAGTACATCATTAGTTTTTGATGTAGTGTTCCATGATTCATTGTTTGTGTCTAACACCCAGTGCTCCATGTAATACATGCCCTCCTTAATACCCATCACCGGACTAACGCATTCCAGCACCCTCAACCCCTCTAAAACTCTCAGTTTGATTCCTGGAATCCATAGTCTCTCATGGTTCCTCTCCCCCTCTGATTTCCCCCCTTCCATTTTCCCCTTCCTTCTCCTAATGTCCTCCATGTTTCCTTATGTTCAACAAATAAGTGAAACCATATCATAATTCTCTTTCTCTGACTTATTTCTCTTAGGATAATCTTCTCCAGTTCCATCCATGTTGACGCAAATGGTGGGTACTCAACCTTTCTGATGGCTGAGTAATATTCCATTGTATATATGGACCACATCATCGTTATCCATTCATCTGTTGAAGAGCATCTCAGTTCCTTCCACAGGTAGGATATTGTGGACATTGCTACTATGAACATTGGGTGCATATGGCCCTTCTTTTTACTACATCTCTATCTTTGGGGTGAATACCAGTAGTGCAATTGCTGGGTCATAGGGTAGATCTATTTTTAACATCTTGAGGAACCTTCACACCATTTTCCAAAGTGGCTGTACCAACTTGCATTACCACCAACAGTATAAGAGGGTTCCCCTTTCTCCACAACCTCTACAATGTTTGTTGTTTCTTGTCAATTTTTGCCATTCCAACTGGTGATTTGAATTTCCCTTATGGCTAATAATGTTGAACATTTTTCATGTGTCTGTTAGCCATTTGTATGTCTTCTTTGGAGAAGAGTCTGTTCATGTCTTCTGCCCATTTTTTGACATGATTATCAGTTTTTTGGGTGTTGAGTTTGAGGAGTTCTTTATGGATCTTGGATATCAGCCCTAGCGTCATTTGTGAATAGCTTCTCTCATTCTGTGGGTTGCCTCTTTGTTTTGTTGACTGTTTCCTTTGCTCTGCAGAAGCTTTTGATCTTGATGAAGTCCCAAAAGTTCATTTCACTTTTGTTTCCTTTGCCTTTGGAGACCTATCCTGAAAGAAGTTGCTGTGGCCAATGTCGAAGGGGTTACTGCCCATGCTCTCCTCTAGGATTTGGATGGATTCCTGTCTCACATTGAGGTCTTTCATCCATTTTGAGTGTATCTTTGTGTATGATGTAAGAGAATGGTTGAGTTTCATTCTTCTATACCTAGCTGTCCAATTTTCCCAACACCATTTATCGAAGAGACTGTCTTTTTTCCACTGGATATTTTTTCCTGCTTTGTTGAAGATTTTTGACCAGAGAGTTGAGGGTCCATCTGGGCTCTCTACTCTGTTCCATTGGTCTTTCATTCATAATTTTATTAATTTGGGTCCTTTCTCTTTTCTTTTGCATAAATCTGGTCAGTGGTTTATTGATCTTAGTAATTCTTTCAAAGAACAAGCTTCTAGGGATGCCTGGGAGGCTCAGTAGGTTAAGCTGCTGCCTTTGGCTCAGGTCATGATCCCCGGGTCCTGGGATCGAGTCCCACATCAGGCTCCTTGCTCACCAGGGATCCTGCTTCTCTCTCTGCTTCTGCCTGCCACTCTGCCTGCTTGTGCTCTCTCCGTCCCTCTCTCTCTCTGACAAATAAATAAATAAAATCTTCAAAAAAAAAAAAACAAGCTTCCAGTTTCGTTGATCTGCTCTACTGTATTTCTGGTTTCTAATTCATTGGTCTCTTCTGTAATCTTAATTATTTCTCTTCTTCTGCATGGCTTAGGCTTCATTTGTGGCTTTTCTCCAGTTCTTTAAGGTGTAAAGTTAGTTGATGAATTCGGGATTTTTCTATTTTTTTGAGTAAGTCCTGGATGGCTATGTATTTCCTCCCTAGGACCACCTTTGCCGTATCCCATAGGTTTTGGGACCAATGTATTTTTGTTCTCATTGGTTTCCATGAATTGTTTAAGTTGTTCTTTGATTTCCTAATTGACCCAAACATTCTTAAGCAGGATGGTCTTTGGCTTCCAAGTGTTTGAATTTCTTCCATGTTTTTTCTTGTGATTGAGTTCCAGTTTCAAAGCATTATGGTCTGAGAATATACAGGGAATAATCTCAGTCTTTTGGTATCTGTTGAGACCTGATTTGTGACCCAGTATATGGTCTATTCTGGAGAAAGTTCCATGTGTGTTTGAGAAGAATGACTATTCTGTTGTTTTAGGGTGGAATGATGCAGTGTGTCATTCAAAGGTCTTGTTTGTTTGTTGATTTTCTGCTTAGATGATCTGTCTATTGCTGAGAGTGGAGTGTTTAGGTCTCCTACTATCAGCATATTATTAACAATACTTCTCTATTTTGGTTAACAGTTGGCTTATGTAGCTGGCTGCTCCCACGCTAGGTCCATAGATATTTATAATTGTTAGATCCTCTTGTTGGATAGACCCTTTAACCATGATATAATGCCCTTCTGTATCTCTAAATACAGTCTAGGCTTAAAATCTAATATGTCTGATATGAGAATTGCTACCCTAACTTTCTTTTGAGGTCCGCTGGCATGAAAAATTGTTCTCCATCCCTCTACTTTCAGACTGGATGTATCCTTTGGTTCAAAATGAGTCTCTTGTAGACAGAATATGGATGGGTCATGTCTTTTTATCCAATCTGTAACCCTGTGCCATTTAGGCCATTCATGTTTAGAGTGATTACTGAAAGATATGATTTTATTGCCATCATGTTGCCTGTGAAGTCTTTGTTTCTATAAATTTTCTCTGTAAATTTCTGTTCTATATCACTCTTGGGGTCTTTCACCTTTTATATGACCCTTCCCCCTCAATATTTCTTGCAGGGCCTGCTTAGTGGTCACATAATCTTTCAGTTTCTACTGGTCTTGGAAGCTCATTGTCTCTCCATCCATTCTGAATGATAGCCTGCTGGATAAAGTATCCTTGGCTGTATGTTCTTCTCATTTAGTACCCTGAATAGGACTTGTCAACCCTTTCTGGCTTGCCAGGTCTCTGTGGACAGGTCTGATGTTATTCTGAGATTCCTCCTTCTGTATGTAAGAAATCTCTTCCCCCTTGCACTTTCAAGATTGTTTCCTTGGATCTAAGATTTGCAAATTGTATGTCATGGCATCAGTCTGTTCTCATTGATCTTGGGAGGGGTCCTCTCTGCCTTTTGGACATGAATGCTTGTTTCTTTCCCCAGATTAGGGAAATTCTCAGCTACTATTTGTTCAAATATATCTTCTAGACCTCTCTCTCTCCACACCCTCATGGATCCCAAGAATTCTGGTATTGCAACCTTTCTTTGAGTCACTAATCTCTCTCAGTTTGATTCCTTGGGTTTTAATTTGGTTTTCCTATGCCCCCTCAATTTCCTTCTTCTCTATCATCTTATCCTCTATCTCACTAATTCGTTCTTCTGCCTCGTTTACACTGGCAGTCAGAGCATCCAGTTTAGACTGTATTTCATTCATAGCATTTACAAGTTCAGCCTGATTAGATCTCATTTCTGCCCTTAGAGATTCTATATTGTCATTAATATCGTCTAGATATCACCTTGATAATTGCTACTCTGAAGTCAATTTCTGACATCTTGGTTATATCCATATCCATTAATTCTGTGGCAGAGGCCACAGCCGCTGAATCTTTCCTTTGTTGGGCATTCCTCCTCTTAATCATTCTGTTGAGGGGTAGTTGAGGGAAGGTAAAGAATCCAAATTATTGACGGCAACCCAAGCATGATGCACTCGTTTTATAGGGACCTTAGGATTGTTGGCCTCTTGTTCTTCCAGCCTGTCCTCTAGGGGAGGGGCCTGCCATGTTGTTACTCAGGCAACCCTATTTGGGCATTTTGCCCTGCCCCGTGTGTGTTGGGGGAATGGGCTCAATGAAAACCGGTTTTGGGGGGCTTTTGTTTTCTGGCGGCTTTCCCAGGCAGCTTTCCACTTCTCTTCCTAGAGTCAGAGCAGAAGTGACCATTTGCACACCTCTGTCTCAGAACAGAGAGATCACTGTTCTTCACTGAGCTTCCCAGGCCACAATGTCTCCATTTCTTTCTGTGCTACTGAAACTGCAGCATCCTGGGTTGTGTGCCCCATGGCAGGACTCTCAGCCCTTGCTTCCAGGTCTGGGCATGTCTTTGTCATTTGTGCTTCTAGAACTGCAAGCTGCCAGTTTGCACGTGTGCCCCCGAGTTCCAGGTTTCAGCCTTGAGGGGCTGCCCTAAAGTACTTTCCCCACTGCTATTAGTCTGCGAGTCTGTGCCCAGTCCCCAATGTGGGAGGCTTTTGTGGTCTGGCGCAGGATCCTGGAGGCTCCCTCCCCCTTCTGTTATCTTCTGATATCTGCCTGAAGAATCATGGTTCCCTGCTTCATACCCCAAGACCACCTCTGGAGATGTTCTGTTTGTAGAGATCCAAATATATCTTCTTACATCTCAGGCTGATTTCGTGGGTGTTCAGGATGGTCTGGTAGATATCCAGCTCAATTTAGGGGACCAGCTCAATCCCAGGACCCTGGGATCATGACCTGAGCTAAAGGCAGACGATTAATGGCTGAGCCACCCAGGTGCCCCTAAATTACCGCATTTAATTCTCACATTAACCACTGAAGGTAAATATGGTTAATTTTACTTAACAGATGAGAAAAACTAAGATGCAGATAGGTTTATTAATTTGCCCATGGTCAAAAGGCTGACAAATAGACTTAAGATTTGAACTTAGATTTATTTAATTCCAAAGCCCCATTAATTCCCATTATAATCTTCATTAAGATCCATTCAAACTATAGTATCCCTTTCAAACAGGATCTTTTGGTGAGGATGATCTGAAGAACATTGTAAAACTGTTCAGATGCTTGATTTCTAGTAACTCTTCTCTCTCAAGAATCTGAGCCAAATAATTTCTAACAGGTGTCTGGATGGAATTTACAAGTTACATCTTATGACTGAAACAGATAAGGTTGAATTAAATGACAGAGCATTCAGTTCATTGCCAAGTTTTCTGATTTAAACTACATTTATAAACCCACAACACAGATTTGTCCTGACACAATTTCCAGCATTGGAATTGGCTTATTTCATGACTTCACTTTTCCTGGGGGAGGGGAAAGAACTGACCTCTTTTGAACACACCCCAGGTAAATGTCAAAGTGTGGGATAGTTAAGAATATTCAAACAAGGGAAAAAATGATCCGTTAATGGACAGATTTTTAAAGCATAATTTGAATAGGGGCTCTAGAAATGACTATATTTTGAAGAAACCATCCAAATTTTATTATTTTTAAAAATCGTCATCAAGGTGAGCAAACTGTATTGTGATAGACAAGCACTGATTCTGTAAACATGTCCCTTGAACACTATAAACCTTAGTTTCTTATCCTCCAAACAGTAATACGTCACAGAGTTTTGAAGAGGATGAACTAAAACTCTTTGTGGAAGAATTCTGTAAACTGCAGTGATTTGTGCAGATCTGAGGTAATATCACAGGTGTGGGCACCCATCCCCTCAGTGTCCACCTTTCAATGGAACCCACTTGGTTTGCCTTCAGCATCAGCTCTGGGCTGAGGCTACCATTGAACACAGTTAGGCTGTTTGCTCCCAATTTCCTCTCTTCTGAGCTCTATAAACTACAATGTTAACAGATTTCACTTTGAATAGGAGTTCAGATTCCTTAGTTTAAAGCAAGTGGCTAAGTTGTCTGAAATCAATGGTGGTAATCCCTTGGAGATGCTGGGCCAAACTTATTTCTCAAAGTTTTCTCTGCTCTAGCATTCTTAAATTATTTCTTTCCTTTTATGATTGCTTTAGCAGCTTCTCTTATCAGGACTCTCTCATTGTGCCAGTAATCCACCACCTTTCAAAAATCCTGAAGTGTCTTCAGCATTTCAAAGAAAGCTGACAGGCACACCTGAGCCCTGCACTTCTAGATCTTCCCAGCTGTATTTGGATGCAGTCAAGAAAGCCACTTTTAAATCAGGGTGTCACTCCAGTCTTGCCTTTTAGGAAGAGCCTACCTTCCTATACCCATGGAATCCAGGCAACACCTCAGCCATACCATGGTCATTTCAACAATGACATATTAAAACAGTATTGTGGTTTTCCATTCAGAGTATAGACTTATTTGCTTTGAATACCTTATTTTATCTGGATAGTCCAGGTGACTTCAACCTAACCACCCGGGAAAATGTCTGCACTTAAAAATAGTCACTCTTGACTGAACCAAAATGTGTAAGGTGAGACAAAGAGCAATAACCAATTCAGGAAAGACAACTCTAACAATCACTATTCAGATTTTATAATGATTAAATTACTATAAAATTGCCTTTGAACAAATTAAAATGTTCTTGAATTTGAAGAGAAATATTTAGAATTTTCAATATGCCAGAAAACTAGGAGGCTCTGTCATTTGCATATCCAGTGGTCTCTTTCCAGTGGAGACAGACTGTATCCACTTTGTGTCTCATCAGTCTACTCTCCTGTCATTATTACTGCCATGCAGAGATCTCCTCATCTCTTCCCAGGATAACTGCAGTGCAGTCTTAACTGATCTTCCTTTCACCTGTATCCAATGCAATCCATTTTCTATATTTTTATCAGAACAGTCTCTCTAGGGTCTAAATCTGAACATGTTACTTCACTCTTTCAGTTACCACTTATTGCTCACCAGTGGTGTTTTATTTTTTTGTTTAAAGATTTTATTTATTTACTTGAGAGAGAGAGGGAGAGCATGAGTAGGGTGAGGGGTGGAGGGAGAAGCAGACTCCCAACTGAGCCAGGAGCCTGATGGACATGGGGCTTGATCCTGGGACCCTGGGACGATGACCTGAGCCAAAGGCAGATGTTTAACCAAATGAGCCACCCAGGCGTCCCTCACCAGTATTTTTAATAATATTGTCTACTACTTCAGTTTCCCAGTAGCTTTACAATAAAATTTCCTCACTTGCTCATGTTGCAATTAAATTGGGCAACCCCGGCTGGCTTTCCATACAGTGACTTGAGGTTTCAGACATATTCCATTTAAGTGAGTCCTTGACTCTGGGATCTTGGTCTTCTGTGTATCCAGCTGGCTGGTGAGGAAGGAGAGAAGGCAAGGAAGATCCTATAGGAAGTTTTAGGAACATATATGGAAGTGACATATATCACTTTTTGCATTCCCCTGGGCAAAATTCTGTTGCAGGGTCTAATTGCAAATTATGGCAGAAAATGTCATTCAGCTCTGTGTGCATAAAGAACAGGGAACAATTTGGGAAATTTCTAGTCAGGGGAGTATTTACAAAATATAGACCTAATCAGGTCTCACACCTGGAAGTTCCAGCTCAGTGGTTTGAGGATGGAACTAAAGCTGAGCTGAGTTTTGATTTCTCTTGGTGATTTCCTAACAAACATCAATTCTGATAAAATGCTGAATCCTGTCTCATACTCAAGACCCTCTGACTTCTTTTCTGCTTTTTTCCCCCAATGTCCAATGGGTCTAATCATCTAGCCATGTTTAACTACTCACTGCTCTTCTAATGAGCTACTACACCATTTCACTCTGCTTTTGCTCATATCTTCTGTTTTGAATCCCCCCTTTTCCACCATGACCCCCAGGATAAACTCAAGTATCACCTCTTTTAATAAGTCTTTCTTCACGTTCCAAAGAAGAACTCACTGCTCCTCTACTGTGTTCCTATATGACCTACATTTTATCTATTCTAGTATCTTTAACATTCTATTCCTCTATATATTTACATGTCTGTATAACAACGTCCTTGATTCTGCCTATAAGGACAACTTGAGGTGGTGAGAGGAATTATACATTAATTGCATCATACTTTCTAACTCAATAAAATTTGAATGAATATGTATATAAGGAGTGAGGCAATGTATTTAGAATTGTTTCATTTATGTAGCGTGGCATGCTCAAATTCTCTGATCTCTTCCATTATGAACACTGTAGGGGAATGGCCTGTGACAATAAAATCAGTTAAGTTAGGTAGGAGACAGGATCATTACTTACATTCTGTATGGGGAATGAGGGGAATATTAATCGGGGTTCTCCACAGGGTCAGAACCAATAGGATGTGTAGATACAGATATAGGAGATGCAAATAGATATCGATATAGATGAAGGTTATTATGAGGAACTGTCTCATGAGATAATGGAAGCAAAGAAGTTCCACATCTGTCCTCTGCAAACTATAAACTCAGAAAATTCAGTCTGAGTCTGAAGGCCTAGAAACCAAGGGAGTCAATGATATAAATGCCAATCCAAGGACTAAAGAAAATGACATGTCCCAGCTCAACAGTGAGGCAGGGAAAAAAGGACCAAATTCCACCTTCCTTTGCCTTTTGTCCTTTTCAGGCCTTCAATGGATCAGATGATACACAATCATATTGGGAGGGCAGTC
The DNA here is from genome assembly GCF_002288905.1 of Enhydra lutris kenyoni. Taxonomy (NCBI): domain Eukaryota; kingdom Metazoa; phylum Chordata; class Mammalia; order Carnivora; family Mustelidae; genus Enhydra; species Enhydra lutris. Next base: position 3,469,214 of record NW_019154140.1, read on the forward strand.
TACTTTACTGAGCTCACTAATTCCAATGCAAATCTCACGCAGAAACAAGCTCCCCGAGACACACACAGATACACTGTTTAATCATAGTCCACTCAAGTTGAAATATAAAACTAACCATTGACAAGGGGTAAGGATAGCAAGTTTTTTTAAAATCTCATTAAAAAGAAAGGCCACAATCAAGCCAGAAAAATGTATCCAAATTCTTCCTCAAGTATGAGAGTCTCAAGACAGGTACCAAGAGTCAAACCAGCACAAAGCATGAGAGATAATTTTAAAAAGAGGAGCAAATCAGAGTGGCAGCTGGAAGTCCACCAGTCTCATTCCTGAGATGGGATGTTATATCCTTGCCCAACTTTCAGCTACTTCTACTACATATTTGCATTGACTGGGTAGACAGTTACATAATCACTGATTGTGTATCCTGAGATACCAGACTTTCAGGAAAAAAAAAATACTACTTCATTCTACATAATTTTGTGAGGTTGCAGCTCTATGAGGGAAGACTCCAAGCACTCAGTGAATCCATGGGCAAGACTGAACAGAGTGAAGAGAGATGATGCAACTGCTTTGCAAGATTTTACGAGTTTTCTGAAAGCCAAAATTGGAAAATAAACACAAGTCAGGAACTCTAAAATTCAAATACTGTGATTATAGCTGTACTTCTGTAACTTGTATCTCTGCATTCCTTAGAAGCCTATTTACACGTTGAAAACATCAATTATTCCTCCCATTTGAACTACATAGTTCTTGTAATCAATTGCTTTGAGTCAATGTTTAGAATTATTCATGAAAGAGTTATATTTTAATGGCATTTGATGAGAACCAGCAGCAGCATCCATTAATTTGATTAGTTTTGTATGGGCTGAAAGAGAAAGCTGGCACATAGCCCTAAGTGAATCAATAGTGTGGGATCTAAGTGTGAGTATCCAAGCCAGCTTCACCAGCCTGGAATCCAGCACAGAATGGTGACTTGGGGGGGAGGGCAAAAATGAGGGAAGACATGTCTCCTGTCCTCTCTATCTCCTTGCCTTTTTGTCATCAGTCACATCTTACCTCAAGGCAGTCTAGTAAGCTATTTTCCCACTCCATCCCACCCTCAGCCCTACTCTCTGCTGTCCCTTTCTGAAGGACAGAACAGAGACATTTTTTTTTAACCTAAGTTTTTAAATATGTGTCACAGCCCAAGCCCCAAAACAGAGTAATAAATCTGGACATTGAGGAAACCAGGAACCAGGGCCAAAGATTTAATTTCTCTGTATGGTTCATCCACTTGAAAAGGTCAAGGAATAGCTGTCCAAGAAGGCAAAAAATGCTCTTTATCCAAGTGACCCAGTGGGAGGAGTGGGGTGGGGGAGATAGCAGACACTGCTGAGCTGTCAAGGTACTATCATGGTTCCAGAGGAACCTGATGAATTTGAAGCAAAAAAACATTCCTAGAAGAGGCCCAAAGGAGGAGCACAGTGACAGCCAGAGCTGAGGAATTGAGGAATTTGTATTTTGTGGGCCACTGGGCCTCCATTTAAGTGGTGCGGGATTCAGGGCAGGATCCCAGTAGAGCTGGACTGCAGACAGGAGACCAAGGTGTATTGTAGCCCCGCCCACCAGACACACCATATGGGGCAACATAACAGGTAAATACCCACCAAACTCCACAAACAGGAACAAATCTTACTACTAAGGATGGGGCTCTAGAGACTTTGCTGGATTTGGTAGAGGTCACTGGTGACTAAACAAAGCTGAACCTACAGATATAATAATGTTCTTATGTTCCCCCCAGGCCCCCCAAAAAGAAAAGAATTGAAATAATGACAGAAAACAATGCCTTGCTAAGGCAGGAAAGATAGTATTTGCTTTTACAACAGGGTACTTTCAAAAAACAAAACAAAACAAAAGCAAGCACAGAAATCATTTCAGTACTTCTCATAACATAATTAAATGGTTATTTAAATGCGTGATCATATGTTTAAAGTATATTTCTTTCTCTAGTTTTATAGGCTGACTCCTATCTCTCTGCTCCTCCTCTCAGATGGGAGAGGTGGCCAGAGGTCAGACTGTTGACCACAATGACTCTGTATTTTCTTCCGAAGATAGAGAAACTTCTGAAGAATTTTAAGTAGGAAATGGTACCAGTAGATATAGTGTATTTCTAAAAAAAAAAAAAAAAGAAAAAAAATCACTGACCAAAAAAAAATAGATGTCAAGACCACATCAATACAATAAGATAATTAAATCAATTTAGCTTTGACTTTGGTGTCTTTAGGTCCCCTCTCCACAACTGGACAAAATTACTCACCACTTGCTTGAATGAGGATGACACACAAAACAGGCCCTGTTTCAACTGGGGTTTTAATTTTGTGTGCTAATAGGGAAATGGTGGCAAACGTGGGTGGGGCCATCCAATACAAGAACCTCAGAAAAGGCTTCTATAACTCAGATCTTTGTGGGGACTGAAAGGTTATCTGCAAAGTTTTCAACTCTTATAATGAAGTGAAATAGGTACTGTTCTTTAAAAGTTAACCTAAGCCTAGATATAAAGAAATAGTATGTCTGGGTTTACATATACAGTTGACATATAAAAAGTAGAAAGGTATTCCTGTGTTTCAGTTCCAGATCTGGGCCACTGCCTTAAAACAAAACAAAACAAAAACTTAATTCCATAAATACTTATAAAAAAAAAAAAAAAAAAAACAGCAACAATACCAACAAGTACCAATACTTCATGACTTGTGGTGAATGTGAAGATGTGCTTCCCAGATCACCTGCGAAGGACCTGCTGCCCAGCCGCAGGGGACATAGTCAGAGGTCACCTCCAGCTCTCAGCACCTCAGAGTCAACCTCAGCTACAAAAAGCTAAATTGCCCAGGGACACACCTTTCTTGGAGCAACACAAACACATTATGTTCTATCTTAATCAGGAAAGAGTATCGGAAACCATTTATATTCACATGGATCAGACAAAAATACTTGTTTATATAGTGTTTTCCAGGAGTATCTTTACATCAAAACATAGTCCAAAGAAATCCAGATCATCTGGGCATCCTACAGAATGTGACACTTATTCATTTTATCAATGAAACTGTGTTTATAGGGGCCAATGAGCAAGAGACGGCTAGCATACAGAAGATCTTGGTAAGAAATATGTGTCCCATAGGGTAGGATATGGGCCCTGAAAAAATTCAAAGCCTCGACATAGTCATACATTTTTTAGGGATCCAGTGGTTAAGAACATTCTGAAACTTCCCCTCCAAATTAATGTATCTTGCACAACCTACCACAGAAAAGGGAAACATGATGATGAACGGGCTACATTCCACATATAGATATGCAGCTCCTGGCCATATAGCAGGCAATTAAAAGGATCCAAGCCTAGAACAGTAGAGGACTCTAGCAGGTCCAACATGAGGGGCAAGCAATTCTGCCACCATGTGGACCATAAGATCTGAAGACCCTATAGTATTATTGGAGGTATCAGTGGTGAGAAAAGAGACTGAGTGGAGTTTGTGCCATGCCCCACTGAGAGAATCTTAACCCAAGCCCCTGGGTTTCTGGAGCAAGACTACGCCCTCTGCAGCAGAGAATTATACTGCTTTTTGAAAAACAGCCCCTGACATGGAACTAGTCCCTGGCAGAGATGGGTCACCTCACTGTGCTGTGCCACATGACCATGTAACTCAATTGCTCCTTATGGGCTGGGTACTGTCAATCCCAGTCATAAGGACGGGCAGGTCGAGGAACAGTTCCTTGTTAGATTAAAGTGGTACATCTGGTATCAAGCATAAGTAGGACCAGAGAGCACACATAAGCTACATGATTAGGTAGGCCAGATCTCTCCATGACATCTACTATGGACTGAATGGACTAAAACTCCTATGTTGAAGCTTAACCTCCATCATGATGGTACTTGGAGGTGGGGATTTGGAGAGGAGATTAAAATGAGGTTTATATGGGATTTGGGGAATGGAGCCCCTATGAGGGAATATGCACCTTTATGAGATAAAAAATCCAGAGATCCATTTCTCTGCCATCTGAAGATCTTAAGAGAAGATGGCTGTCTATGAACCAGAAACTAACCCTCACCACATACCAGATATGCTGTCACCTGGTTCTTAGACCTCCTGGCCTCCAAAAATGTGAGAAATAAATATTTGTTGCTGAAGCTACCCAGTTTACGTTTGCTTGTTATAGCAGCCTGTACTAAGATAGTATCCATCTCTACTATAATAGTAAACGTCCCCTTACCCCTTTGAACATATAGCAGATACCAAATGAATGAGTAATACAGAAGGGAAAACAACAACAACAACAAAATAAGCTTGGTTTATGGATGGCTTGGCTTGATATATGAGTATCAGCTGAAAGTGGACAACAACTCTATTATGGCTCATTCAGGGATGGCCTTAAAAACATTGGAAAGAGAAATTCTTCCTAATGGTCAGTGCTTTGGTTGGTTTACCTGGTTATATACTTTGTGTGGAAAGAAAAGTCACCCAAGGTTGGAATATATATGGACTTACAGATTGTGGTAAGTGGCCTGGAAAGCTAGACAGAGGTTGTAGAGCATATGAATGTACATGAGAGGCATGATCACAAAATGTGAAGGTCTTTGTGTCATATGTCCATGCTCATTACACAAGAGGAATTAACTAGGTAGACAAAATGACTCAGCAGTTGATGTTAGTCTCTACCACTGGACACTCTAGGCAAAACAACAACAAAAATATGACATATTCTGCCTTTGCTTTCTCTGTTCTTGTGTTTCTGTTTTCAGGGAATTGCTGAGGCTGATGAGTCATCATGGCAAAAAAATTAAGTAGGAATATACAAGAACAGGCAGGCTGGATTGGCAGCCTCTACATGAAGAAACCAGAGCTACCCACTGAAAACACATCATATTGTAAAGGATGTTTTGTCTGTCATAATCCAGAGAGATTTTTTAGCAAAATCAGTTAATTTATGCTCGTTAAGACAGCAAAAACAATCTGTCAACCTGACCCTCTCCACCATCTTTCTGTGAGCCTTGGGGCTGTCCAAAAGCTATGGGGAGAACTGCCTGCCTGACAGCTGATTAGTAGACTACTTTAGTGAGCTGTGCTATGAAGAGGAATTTTTAAATAAGCGAGTAAGCTCTTTCTCCATTGTGTCTAGGTGCTATAAGACAGCCTAAGGATATTGGGATACTTTTAAAAAGATCACATTAATTAAGAAATACTGGATCAGATGTCTTCTTGCATCTAAAAACATGTTTATTGCAGCATCTTGAGACCAAAAAGCCAAATATACAAGATTAGCAGAGGAACAAAGAAAACAGATCCACAAACATAGTCCTGTTTTCACTGCACTTTAATATTACCCTTGTTAAACAGATACAGAAAAAATCTGATCATCCATGACAGGTGGGAATTCATTTATCCTAGAATCATAAGGGCTGATGTGGCAGTGGGTGGATATTCCTTACTTGGTGATTAGGCAAGCCCTCCTCATAGGTACCTCTTCCAGTGTGGTCATTTGAAGAAATGACAAGCAATACTTCCACGGGAACCAAATCTGATACTGAATTTTCTCCAAAGGTAGATGAGGAAGAACCCACCAGGGCATGCTTTCTGAGGTTTTCTTTTCCAAGTAGTATATTATGGGGCTTTTATTTTATTTTGCAAAACAAACTTCCACACCAAAACAGTCACTACACTAAAACCAAAGACTGGCATAGACAATTTATCATTCCAAGATTCGAAGAATCTATTAAAGACAAGGCTTGTGTGTGTGCGTGTCCCCTCCCCTCCAGGAAGGAAACATTTTAGTACATGTGCTAAGAAGATGATTGGAGTTTCTGAGTATACAATGTTTCATGGGCAAGACAGTAACAGATTAAATGTAATGATATTCTTGCATATGCTGCCATGAAACATGTCTGATTAATAGGATTATTGGCCCCTCAATGGCAAAAAAGAAAAAAAAACCAAACATGATTTATAAAGCTCTTTATCTTAAATAGCACCTTCAATAAATATATACCAAATGGATGAAAAGATAAATGGATGAATAATAAATGGATGGATGGATGGATGGATGAATACAATGTAAGTGGTGTGTCAGCTTTACCTAATATATGTTTATCCCTTTTATCTTCCCAACTAATTTCTTAAAACTTGCTTGCCCCTATTATCTAGAATCCAGTAACACCTCCCTGAGGTATTCTCTCTTCAACTATTACCCCTAAAGACTGCTCCATGTGCATGTAAGAGAAATGGCAAACCTGCCTACTCCATTATCCTTATTCTCCTTCATTGCCATATTTCTTCACTGGTTGCTGTTGGAATTGGTTCCTCTTAGCCACATTGCACACTGCTGAGATGTCCCTTAAGATGTATAGTTCTTGGTGCGTCTGGGTGGCTCAGTGGGTCAAGCCTCTGCCTTTGGCTCAGGTCGTGATCTCAGGGTCCTGGGATCGAGCCCCGCGTCGGGCTCTCTGCTCAGTGGGGGACCTGCATCTCCCCCTGCCCCCTGCCCTGCCTACCTCTCTGCCTGTCTCTCTGCCTACTTGTGATCTCTGTCAAACAAATAAATAAAATCTTTAAAAAAAAAAAAAAAAAAAGAATGTATAGTCCTTAAAAGAAGAAGCTTCAAGAGAAATATCTCATCCTTAAATTCCCAAGGTAAAAATCTTTTGGGTTATCCTTATGTTCAGGGCCATTGTCTATAGAAAGCATATAACGCAGTGGACAAGATGCTGGGTCCTCAGAGTCCTCTAGCCTTGGCATCACAATGGACTGCAAACAGCCCTGCCTCCAAAGCATTTTTTACCTCAGTGTTGAGTCTAGACTCTCTATTTATGTATTGTTGACACCTCTTTGAGGCCCTTGATCCTTCCTACCAAATGATTAGCAAAAATCAGGAATTCATCATAGACTTTCCGATAATACTGAATCTCAAAAAGGGTGATAGAGGATCCCCCTCCTCCCAGGAGGCTTCTTGTCCCCATACTTACTATCCTCTACATTTCAAGATGCATTGAGAAGAACTTCCCTTGTCAGGCTACCAAATGTAGTCCCTCTTCCTCAAGGGAAATCAGCCTTACCTTCATACAACTAAGAACTATTCCACCAACTTACCTAAACACAGAAGGTCTGCTTCAAGGTAAACTGATGCATCTACCCAAAATAGAAAATGCAGAAGCTAGCTCCTTACTACAGTAATTTTGAATTCACTCTCACCCAATACTGCACTGGCAATGATAACAGTTAACATGTACTGAAGTACTTTACTGTGTGCCAGGCCCTTTGTTAAGCCCTTCACTTGCATCAGGTCATTTGAACCCCACAAAATCTCTGTGATAGACACAGTTAACTATTTCCACATAACAAATTAAGAAACTGAGATCAAGAGCAGTTCAGGAAGTTGGACAATGTTGCAGAACCAGTAAGGGAGATTCAAATGAGGGGCAACTAATTTATAGATACATAAATCATCTAGATACATAAATTATACATATATATGGATACATAAATATATGTATAGATACAAAAATACATCTAATTTATAGATACATAAATGATACATGTATATGCTATATACCTGTACTTCATATAAGCGGTAGGGTGGGAAGATAGCAGGAGGCATGGAAGGGAGATATCAGAGAGAGGATTCTAGTGCAGGTCAGCTCATTCTGTCTTTTTGCCTATGCCATTGTGGTCTTTTGCCATGGCTCTACAAACCGTAATTATTTTTCACGCTTTCCTCCCTCCCCATAAAGCATTTCATAAAATTTTATGTGAGGAAGTCTTGGTCTCACTGAATCAAATTTGATTACAAAAATCTTGTATGCTTCTATTTTTTTGTAGAATTCTGTGAGACTTAACACACTTAAAATTCATACATGTTGGAATGTGATGTGTCTTTGGCCAGTCTTTGCTCTGACGTGATCTTACCTTTTTATTCCTTTGAAAACCCAAATTTCTCAAATGCAGATCCCAAGAAAAAAGGCTAGCAAAAAACTGCTTTTAGCTTGTGCTATATGCTTCTCTTGGTAGAGGATTTTACCTGATACCAAAGAAAAGCAAAAAAAAAAAAAAAAAAAAAAAAGTAAATTTGAAAAGAGATTGTTTTTAATGGTCAAAAATTATGGACAGCTATAGGTTTTTGTAGAATGTCAGGATTTACATACGCAAATTATTCTTCTTTCCTCAAAACCATTCCTGTCCTCATATTCCAGATCTTGGTGTCACAATATATGAAATTTACTTTAAAATACTTCAGTGTGGACAGTATGATGCAAATGTATGTTTGCTTAAAGTACCTTCCAGGGCAGTAAGTTGTCCTGATATAAACTGTCATCTCTTGGGTGGTCATCTAGAAGTTAATATTAGATCAGAAAGGCCACAACTTCAAAGTATCTTTTATAGTGTTCCAACTATGCTGATCTCTGATTTGATGTTACTGTATTATATAATGAATGCCAGAATGAGCTTTCATTGGTGAAAATAATAATATTTAAGTTATGAGGATATTGTAATGACTTTTCCCATATTTGCACAAACCCAGAATAAAAGCCTAGCAAATCCTGTGTCCTATACTCTTAGAGAGGGCACTGGAAACTTAATCCCTAGAGGACCCTTGGGGTCCAGCCACTAGATCAGAGGATTCTGATGGTTACTAGAAAGGTGACCACATCCTGCCTCTAAAACAGTGTTTAACTTGCCTCAGATAAACATTTCATACAAGTTGCAGTAAGTCACCTACGAGAGGAGAGAGAGATGGGTTATCATTAAGATTACAAGAGAAGTTGTATTTGCCATTTTATGCCTGCTTAGAAAATGTCTAAGTGTCTAAGTGTGTGGCAGAATTTAAGATCTGCTTTCATTATAACATTCTACACTTACTGCATAATTAACAGCTAACCTTCATCATCTCAATATTTAGAGACTACATTTATCTGTAAAGGTGCCTAAAGGGGGGGTACATCATCAAATTGGGATGGAATTAAACTAAGTATCAGTTACAAAAAGGGATCTGGAAATCCAAAGAGATTTGGAGATTACAAAAAAGAAGAAGAAGAAAAAGGAAAACACATGGGTCAAAAAGGAAGTCTCAAGAGATAATTTAAGAATATTTTGAACTATGCGAAAATGAAAATTAAACTCACTTAAAAAAATTTTTTTAGAATTTTTTTTAAGGTTTTATTTATTTATTTGATAGAGATCACAAGTAGGCAGAGAGGCAGGCAGAGCGAGAGAGGGGAAAGAGGCTCCCTGCTGAGCAGAGAGCCCAGCTTGGGGCTCGATCCCAGGACCCTGGGATCATGACCTAAGCCGAAGGCAGAGGCTTTAACCCACTGAGCTACCCAGGTGCCCCTCATTAAAAATTTTTGTAATGCAGCATAAGCAGTGCTTAAGGGAAATTTGTGGCATTAAATGCATATATAAGAAAAGAAGAAAGATCTAAAATCAATCATCTAAACTTTCTTAAGAAACTATAGAAGGAAGATCAATTTAGACATAAAGCAAAGAGAAAAAATAACAAAAATAAAGCAGACATTAATGATAATGCAAATGGGAAATTAATAGCCAAGCCAATAAAAACCAAATGCTGGTTCTTTGAAAAGAACAATAAAATTGATAAACTTCCAGTTAGACTAGCAAAGAAAAAATTAGAAAAGACATAAATCACCACTGTTGGATGTGAAAGAGGAATCATCACTACTACTGTCATGGATATCAAAAGGATAATAAAGGAACATTATGAACAATATTATGCCCATAAATTTGACAACATAGATAAGGTCAACTAAGTCTTTAAAGAAACAAACTGCCTAAGTCATGCAAGGGTAAATAAATAATTTTAATGGGCTCATATCTGTTAAAGAAACTGAGCCAATAATTAAAAACCTTCCAAAACAGAAAGCACCAGGCCCAGATGGTTTTAATAGTGAATTCTACCAAAAATCAAGAAAGAAATTTTATCAATTCTCTACAGTATTCATCCAGAAAATAGAAGCCAAGGAAACTTTCATATTTTTTTCCCATGAGGCCAGCATTACTGCCAAAATGCCAAAACCAATTTTAAGACATTAAAAATAGGAAAACTACAAATTACAGACCAGTATTTTTCATGAACAGAGATGCAAACAATATTAGCAAGTCAACTCCAATAATGTACACAAAGAATTATACACCATGAACAAGTGGGATTTGTCCCAGGTATGCAATGCTGATTCAACATTAGAAAATGAAACAATGTAATCTGCCACACTAATAGGCTAAAGGAAAACATCATGTGATCATATCAATTGATGCAAAAAAAGCACTTGACAAAATCCAATGTTCGTTTATGGTTAAAACTCTCAGCAAATGAGGATTAGAGAGGAATTTCCTCAACCTGACAGAATATTTACAAGAAAATCTACAGGTAAAATCATACTTAATCTTAAGAAACAAGAGGCTTTTGCCCTAAGATTAAGAACAAGATGAGCATGTCCCCTCTCCCTACTTCTATTCAACATCATAGTGGAAGCTCTTGCTAGTGCAATAAGATAAGAAATGGAAATTAAATCTATACAATCTGAGAAATTAAATTGTTTTGTTTGCAGATAACATAATTATCTTTGTAGAAAACCCCAAAGACTTGATTAAAAAAAAAAAACTCCTCCTAGAACAAATAACTATTTTTAACAAGGTTGAAGGATAATCAGTCAATATGTAAAAGCCAATTGTTTTTCTATATAACAGTAATAAACACTTGGAATTTAAAATAAAAATCACACTATCATTTACAATAGCTCCTGGAAAATGAAATACTAAAGTATATGGAAAATTTTAAATTTTAAATCTTAAAAAAATATGTCAAGGATCTACATATAGAAAACTACAAATCTCTGATAAAAGAGCCAAAGAAGATAGAAGTAAATGAAGCAATACCCCATAGATATTGCTAAGATGTCAGTTCTTCCCAACTTGATACTCAGATCCAAAGTAATTTTAATCAAAATCCCAGCAATCTATTTTATGAATATTAACAAACTGATCCTAAAGTTTGTGTGGAGAGACAAAAGAACTAAAATAGCATCAGACTACTGAAGAGGAAGAACAAATTTGGAAGACTTCAAGTTACTGAACTGCAAGACTTACTACAAAGCTTCTTTGGCTAATCATGATGTCATAGTAGTTGGGGAAAGACAGACACATGGATTAATGTAACAGAGTAGAGACCCCAGAAATAACCCCCCAAAAAGCCAACTGATCTTTGAGAAAGGAGCTAAGGGAATTCAATGGCTAAAGGATAGTCTTTTCAACAAATAGTGTTGGAAAATTTTGACATTCATATGCAAAAAAATGAATCTAGATGCAACCCATACACTATTTATAGAAGACAACTCAAAATGGATCATAGACCTATATGTAAAGCTTCTTGAAGAAAACAGGAAAAGAATCTAGGTGACCTTGGGTTTGGCAATAATTTTTTAAATGCTAATACTAACAATATAATCCATGAAAGAAAAAAATAGTGAGAGTTTGTTAAAATTAGAAACTTCTGCACTGTGAAATACATTGTTAAGAGTGAAAAGCCATAGACAGAAAAAAAGAAATATCTGCAAAACACAAATCTATCAAAAGACTGGTATCAAAATATACAAAGAACTCTTAAAATTCAAAAATAACAAACAACTGACTTAAAAAATGGGACAAAACATCTCAGCAGACACTGATATACACCTACATAACTGTATACATCTAGAAGATAAACACATGGCAAACAGCTTATGAAAAGGTGCTTAGCATCACTTTTCATTAGGGAATTAAAAATTAAAACAACTGTGAGATAACACTTACATATCTATTATAATGGTTAAAACTCAAAAGTATAATACCAAATGCTGAGGATGAGGAGCAACAAAAACTCTCATTCATTGCTGGTGGGAATGCACAATAGTACAGCCACTTGGGAAGACAGTTTGGCAGTTTCTTATAGAACTAAACATAGTCTTACCATATGTTCCAGACATCACATTGCTAGCTATTTATCCAACTGATTTGAAAACTTAGATCCACACAAAAACCTATACACAGATATTTATAGCACTTTTATTTGTAATTCCAACAACTGGAAGCAACTAAGATATCCTCAATAGGTGAATGTACGAACAATCTGTGGTGTATTCATGGAGTATGCGTTATAAAAATCTATGATAAAAATAAATGAGCTACCATGCCACCAAAAGCATATGGCTGAGTCTTAAGTGCATACTGATAAGTGAAAGAAGCTGGTCTGAAAAGGCCACATACTGTATGATTCAAACTGTTTTTAATACTTGACATTTTGGGAAAAAGTAAAATTATAGAGATGATAAAAGATCAGTGATTGCCAAGGATTCAAATAAGGGTGGAGAAATGAATGGGCAAAGCACAGGAGATTTTTAGGACAGTGGAACTATTCTGTATGATACTGTAATGATGGATATATGACACTATGTACTCATCAAAACCCACAGAATTTTATAGCACAAAGAGTGAATCTTAATGTATGCAAATTAAAAAATATATTATTTAGGCGTTTGGGAGATCCCAAGAAAGAATAGAGACTGTGACAGGAGATTATAATTATATTAAAGTATATGAAACAACCTCACTGAAGGGGGTGGTGGGGAAATGTGCTAACATAAATAACTTTGGTAATGGAATTGCATATAAGCATTGTATCCCACAAGGTTAGGGTTTCAACAAATTTGATACAGCTATACATATATATTGGAATAAAACAAGTAAATAGATGGCAGATGGTATAAGCTAGGTTTCTCTCTACTGGAGTGGGAATTTACAAATAAGCAAGGGAAAGAGGCTAGAATGATCCATATACTAATAGGTTAGAATTGGAGAGAGCCATACGCACTCAGTTTAATTTAATATAGTTACTGAAGGTAACATACAGAAATATTTATATATATAAATATTTATATAATAATATAATAGTAATATATATTATATTATATTATATATAATAATATAATATTTATGTAATAAATATATAACATATATATTTATATATATAGAAAATCCACGTATTTCTGTATCTATATAGAAAAAATATATATGTGGGTAAGTATACATACATACATATCTTGGCTCTGTCAACTGAGGACCTAACTAAATGATGCCCCAGTAACACTGAGCATGCTTAGTACCTAAGTCATGATTTTTAATACCATTCTCTTGTAAAAGGAACTAAGTCTCCTTAGTAAAATGGCTGGTTCTAGGACTGCAGGCAGAAAATATACAAGATTAGCCTGGAGCATCTTGTAGTATCAGAAAGTAATGAAGTGCTCAAAAAACAAAGAACAGTAAACACACACACACACACACACACACATACACACACACACACACACATTGATGAGATATGTCAAAAGGACACACAGCCAACTGAAAAACCTCCCAAACGGCTAAAGCTGGAACAATACAAGCAAAATAATAATAATAATATAATAATAGTAATAATAAAGAAGTATTGAATTATAGCCCAAAGCATTAAATCTATGAATCCATGCTGATAGAAATAAATAACTGAATGACTCGGTAAATGGGGGGAGAAGGAAAAACAAAACTACCATGAAGAGGAACTTAACAATAATTTATGTAGACACTTTAAGGAAAGGAGGAGCATAACTCCTCACTCCTTCAATGTGGGCTGTATATAGAAACTTCCTTCTAAAGAGTATAGCATGGAAAGGAAGAAAAAAAAAAGGTAACTTAACAGTGGTGAAAGTTGACGAATCTTACTCAGCCTGGTGATCAAGATCAACATAAGCAGTCATAAAGCTTGTGAGAGGATATGCCCTTGATATGATGTGATGAAAATGACGCTTCATCTCTGTGGTCTTCCTTTCCAGACCTATAATGGCAGTTTAACCATGAGAAAAACATCGGACAAAGTCCAATAGAGGGGAACTCTATCCAATCAGTCTTCCTCAAAATTACCAAGGTCATCAGAGACAAGGTGAAGTCTGAGGAAATGCCACAGCCAAGATGAGCCTAAGAAGACATGACAACTAAATGTAATGTGGTTTCCTGAATCAGAAAAGGGACATTAGATAAAAACAAAAACTGAATGGATGTTAGTTGATAACATACTGATACTGGTTCATTAATTATAATAAATATACAATACTAATGTAACATGTTAATAATAGAAAAAACTTTGTACAGGAAGGTATATGGCAACTCTGTGTTTTCTGCTCAATTTTTCTGTAAATCTAAAACTACTCTACAAAATAAAGTCTATTGGGGTGCCTGGGTGGCTCAGTGTGTTAAAGCCTCTGCCTTCGGCTCAGGTCATGATCCCAGGGTCCTGGAATCAAGTCCTGAGTCGGGCTCTCTGCTCAGCAGGGAGCTGCTTCCCCCTCCCCTCTCTCTCTGCCTCTCTGCCTACTTGTGATCTCTGTCTGTCAAATAAATAAATAAAATATTTAAAAAAAATAAAGTCTATTAAGAAAAAAATGTGAGTGGCTCAGTTGTTAAGCATCTGCCTTTAGCTCAGGTCATGATACCAGAGTCCTGGGACCAAGCCCCAAATCAAGCTCCCCGCTCAGCGGGCAGCCTGTTTCTCCCTCTCCCACTTCTGCTGCTTGTGTTCCCTCTCTCACTGTCTCTCTCTGTCACATAAATATATAAAATAAAATTTTAAAAAATCAAAAAAAAAAAAAAAAGGGATATACACACACGTATACATACACGCAATGGAATATTATTCAGCCTTAAAAAAGAAGGAAATGCTGCTACTTGCAACAACATGGATGAAACTTGAAGGCATTATGCTAAATGAGGTAAATCAGACAAAGAAAGACAAATACTTTATGATCTCACTTAGATGTGGAATCTCAAGAAGCCAAACTCATTGAAACAAAGGACCTATTGGTGGTTCTTAGGTGTGGTACATAAGGGATAGGGAAAATGGATGAGGGTGGTCAAAGGGTATAAGAAAAAAGGTATAAGGTATAAGACAAAGTCCTGGGGATGTAATACACAGCATGATGACAGTAGTTAGCATACTGTACCGTGTATTTGAAAGTTGCTAAGAGAGTAGATTTTAGAAGTTCATAACCACTAAAGAGAAATTGTAACTACACAAGCTGATGGATGTATTAACTAATCTTATTGTGTTCATCATTTCACAATATATACATATATAAAATCACTACATTGCACAACTTAAATTTACACAATGTTATATGTCAATCATATCCCAATAAAACTGAAAAAAATTTTAAATAAAAAGATTTTAAATAAATAGAAATTAAAGCTTCCAGCAGCCTAAAAGTAATAGAATCATGTTTCCATGGATATAGTTCACTTAGACCAAACATTTCTCCTGCTAGTCATTTAGCTCAGATAAAAAATAAACACTTATTTGATAAAATACATTGCTCACATTATTATAATTTGTAATTATAAATCATCTTTTATGCAAGAGCTCAAAGGATTTTACGATTAAAAAGTACCTGCAGGACACATGGGTGGCTCAGTCTATGAAGTGGCTGATTCTTGATTTTGGCTCATAATCTGAGGGTCGTAAGACCCTGAGTGGAGCTCCACACTCAGCATGGAATCTGCTTAGGATTCTCTCTCCCTCTCTCTCTAAAATAAATAAATGAATTTTTTTAAAAAGCCTACTTATAATCTCTAAGGGTATAGTTTAATGATATATGCCATTGTAAGTAAACTAATAATAAAAGAAAAGTAAAAAGTAAACACGCTCAGCTCACTCTGTGTGCAACACAAATTAGGGCTCACTCTGATGACAGTCATCATGATGAATACTGAACCTTTCAGAAATGGTAAATGGCCCTGACCACTTCTATTTCCTGAGACTTCTGGATATTAAGAAATAAAGACAGACCAAAACAGAGCTACTCAAAATTGTGTGGTCCAAAAAATTTGTCTTCTAGTTCTTAAACAAAATGCTGCAAATAGAAAAATACACATATTCAGTACATATGGTCAATATAAATGTCCTATTTATCAGATAATGATGGACTTTCTAGTAATTTGTAGTGAACCACCATATAACTATAAAGCTATATGATGAATACCTTCTCCCACACTTCTCGGTTTATTCTCTGACCATATATAATAATTGCCCCTAACACTCACTGAACACTTACTATGTTCCACCTATTAAAACCTTCCCAATAGCTGTGAGCTAGATATTACTATAATCTCATTTTACAGGTAAGGAATTTAAGGCATGGAGAGATGACAGTGTCCTCCAGGTGTCACAGCTGGCAAGGGTGTACCTGGGATCTGAACCTGGTGGTCTGTGTGTATAACCTCACAGTCCACAGACCTCTGCCTCTATCCAGGTGGGTAAAATCATCTGGGAAGAATGAGGATGGGTTTAAAATTAGGGCTTTTTTTGGCATGTCAGATCCCAATCCCTCCTACCAGCACAGTTCCTGGAGAGTAGGCCCATCTAGTGGGACCACCTAAAGGAGTGGAGGCACTCCACTGTCCCAGCACCCTGCATCTGTCTCCAGAGAAAATGCTATTTGGATTTGCTCTCAATGGCCACACGAATAATTCACAACTGTGACCTAGTGTGGCAGCTGGTGTGAGCTATTTCTCTCTACCTAGCAGCTCCAGGAGACCTATAAATTTGGTTCAAGACCTCTTGCTGCACAGAGAAGAGGACACACAGCCCTCTGGTGAGATGCACTCAGTGAGGATGATCTGATGAGAGTTATGCAAATACCGCTCCCCTAGGGTGACTGTGCCAGGGAGCCAAACATCAAATTCCCTTCCCGGCAAGAGACTCGGGCATTGCCTGTTCCTGAGACTCTTGGCTCAGGTTAATATCAGTCTGCCCTCGCCTTCAACCAGCCCATTGACAAATGCTGCTTCCCAATTACCACATTGTTTATTAAGAAGCTTCATTAAACTCTTAAGACAGAGCTAAGAGAATTGGGCCTTTTACAGGAAGAAAAAAGTATTCCAATAGCTTTTATTTAGGGAGAGCAATATGATTTTCTCTCTTTTTTAAAAAAAGATTTTATTTATTTATTTGAGAGGGTGAGAGAGTGACAGAGTGGTGAGTGGGGGTGGGGGTGGGGGGTAGAGGGTAAGGGAGTAGCAGACTCTCCTGCTGAACAGGGAGCCCAATGTGTGGCTCAACCCCAGGACCCTGGGATCATGACCTGAGCTGAAGGCAGACGCTTAACTGAGTCACCCAGGCACCCAAATAACATGATTTTCTATATTAAAAAATAAGCAAATACAAGAAAATCCCAGCAGTTTCACTCACGTAGTAAAACCACCTACTATCTCCATTGCTAACATGACTTCTACTTTCATTTTAGCTGTGAAAGACATATTGCTGTTTCTTAGTTATGTGATGGTAGACAATCTACTTAACTGTTGGTACTTTGGTTTCCTCATCTACAGAAATGGATTAATAATACATACCTCATAGAATTATTGTGAAGATTAGTAAGTTTATACAAGCAATTAGTGTGGCCACCTTGATTATTATCCATGTGGAACTGAAGTCAAGCAATTTACTCAGGACAGATTATTCAAATGAATTTCTAACTATATGTATATTGTTCAGGCCAGTTCATTTTGTCCTTCCTTTTCATCTATGCCCTTTGTATTGATGATCCCTAATTCTACATTTCCAAAATGTCTCTCCTGAACTGTAGATTTGAATATGTAACTATCTACTAAATATATACATGTGGACCCCAAAAGCACTTTATATTTAGTGTATTTAAAATTTTCCCATAGACCTTCCTATTATATTAATAATTTAATTTAAAAATACTTTTTATGAAGTGTGGAGTGTGTTTAAGTTTTAAACAGTTGTACAAGCTAATTCTAATCTACTTCCTTGGGGGGGTTTAGTTAGTATTTGAAGTACTTCATAAGAAATCGAGCTCCAAGGATGGTTACTAAACATCTGAATTACCATTATTAAAATCTAAGACCCTAGAGTATGTAATTAGCCTAAGGGATACTGCAATCTTTAAAAATTTTTTTTAATTACTAAAGAAATGAATGTGTAAGAAAGATGACCCGTTAGAAATGTTCTACACTCTCCACTATCCTTCCACAAACATGAAACAAGAATCCAACAAGAGCCTGAGGTTAGCCTGCCAATGTTTCTGCATTCCCCCGGTCCACAAACCACTTTATAACCTAACCAGTCTAGATGGTTGGTTGATGCTTCTCTCAGAAGTCCCGGAATCTTTCCCCTGAGCCTTTTCTACAAGGTGCTAGTTGGGTGACTGGTATAAAGTATGGCACTGTTTTTGCGCCTTCTTGCTAATTGTGTTTGGGCTTTGGGCCTGAGTAGAATTTGGCCTAAGACTTGCTTTCAGGATAACATGCCATCTGGTAGCAATGTTGTGGGGAAGAGAAAGCACAGACCACTCCCACCTCGGCTCCATCAGAGACTACCATGTTTACCAAATACTCTGGCATCTTCTGATTTGTCAAATTGGCTTTAGAGGAGTGCCTGGGTGGCTCAGTGGGTTAAGCCTCTGCCTTCGGCTTAGGTTATGATCTCAGGGTCCTGGGATCGAGCCCCGCATCGGGCTCCCTGCTCAGCAGGGAGCCTGCTTCTCCCTCTCCCTCTGCCTGCCTCTCTGCCTACTTGTGATCTCTCTCTCTATCAAATAAATAAATAAAATCTTTAAAAAAAAAAAGTGATATATATCACTTCTTTAAAAAAAAATCGGCTTTAGAGCAATTTGCATCAATTTTCTATTTGATGACTGGCCCTACATTTCACCTGCTCAAGTCATAAATGTAGGAGTGATTCTAGATTACTTGCTTTCCTTGAGCTCACTTATCTAGTGAGTCCACATACTTACAGTCTATCCAGCACATATCTTCAACTACATCCTGTTAACTGTACCCTACTCCAGATCCTCATTCTTATTGTTAGAACTCTAGAAGCACTTTCCAACTTCCCTTCCCCCTCATCTTGTCATACCTTCCAACACATCCACATTATAGTCACACTAGAGTATTCACACATGTAACCTTATTCTACTGCCTAAAAGCTTTCAAAGGTTTGGATTATCAACATGGTGAATAAAGTTTAAATACTTGGCTGAAATCCATCATTTTGTCTTCTGTCTTGGACAGTATCTATTCTGGTCAGAGCTCACTGTTAACTTCTACACTTGGAGAACCCCATGTCATTCATTTCTGTATCATCAACACTCAGAAAATGGAGACTGTTCAGTGCACATTTGCTGGAAGAGGGAGAATCACAGTAGTTGCTTGAACAACTATTTAAAATGAAACTGAATATAACAGCTGACACTTCTTGAGTAATTACTATGTGCCAGAGACTATTCATGAGCTCTTCACATAAATTAATTCATTCAGTTCTCACAAGAACAATATAAGGTAGTATTATAATTATGCCATTTTTACAAAAGTGAACACTGAAGCACAGAGAGGTTAAATAACTAGCCCCAAACCACACAGTTTATAATCCACAGAACCAGGACTCAAACTGAAGCAGTCAGGCCCCAGAGGTACTATTATACTCTGCAGTCTCTTGCAGTCTCTGAGATGGATGAAACTGTTGGTTAACAGAATTTTGAATCAGATACTTCACGATTCTGTACCTCATGTTCATCTGTAAAATGAAGGTAATTGTGCCTGGCTCATAGCACCACTGTGAGGACCAAATGAGATAAACCTATGCATCTCAATTATACTTGAGTGACTTAGGATGTGGCAAAATGCTCTTCCCTCTGGAATGTTCCTCCAGATGCCCACATGATCAGCTCTCTCCTTACCTGCAAGTTTTTGCTCAGATGCCACTTTCTCAGTAAGTCAAACCCAAGTATCCTATTTTATTTTTTAATTTTTAAAATTTTTAATTTTTTTTAAGATTTTGGTTTTTTTGACAGAGATCACAAATAGGCAGAGATGCAGAGGGGGTGGGGCATGGGGGGGCAGGCTCCCCGCTGAGCAGAGAGCCTGACACAGGACTCGGTCCCAGGACCCTGAGATCATGACCTGAGCTGAAGGCAGAGGTTTAACCCACTGAGTCACCCAGGCACCCCCTGAGTATCCTATTTTAAATGACTGCTCTCACGTTCTACAATCTTGATTCTTATCCTTCTCTACTTTGTTCCTCTTTCCATACCACCTAGCATCTTCTAGCATACTATATAGTTTACTTAATTACTGTGTGTTATTCATTGTCTGTCTTTCCTAGCTGGACTATAAATCCCCTAAGGGCAGGGATTTTTATCTGGTTTATTCAGAGATTTAGCCAAACTGCCTAGAACAGTGACTAGCTTGGAGAGGCACTCAATCAATATTTGTTGAATAAATGAAATTTCTTTTCCTTCCCCTCTTTTCATATATGTTAGCCCCATTTCATCCCCACAAACTCACTTACCCTTCATTTTCTCAAAGAAACCTTCTCTGGCAAACTCATTACACCCCTAATCCAAAACTATGGTCCCCTTGTACGTTTTCTCCCTAGCACTAAGTACAAATTTATCAATGTTTATGTCTGTGAGTACTTGATTAATGTGTGTTTTCCCAGCAGATGATAATGTATGTGAAGATGGGAACTGCTTTGCTTACTATTTTATCCCCAGGCCAAGCACAGTGGCTGGTACATGATAGACCTTAAATGTGAACTGACAGTGAATGACTCAATACAGAAGTAAATACCCTCTTCATTTCAGTCTGCAAGAAATGGGTAAGTGCCACATGAACTCCTCATATGGATATGTTATTGTCGTATGCTACTTGAATATACTTTGCAAGTTTGCCTGCTTATAATGGTTAATTTTATGTGTCAACTCAACTGGGCCATTGGGTGTCCAGATATTTGGTCAAACACTCTTCTGGGTATTTCTGGGAGAGTATCTTTGGATGAGATTAACATTTAAGTTGGTAAGCTGAGTAAAACAGATTGCCCATCCTAATGTTGGGGGCCTCATTCAGTTTGTTGAAGGACAAAACTGAATAAACCTGGTTCTTAGGCCTTTGGACCCAGACGATACCCACACTGTCAGTTCTACTAGGTCTCTATGTTTTCAACTGCAGATCCTGGGACTTGTCAGCCTCCATAATACTGTGCCAATTTCTTATACTAAATATCTTTTTGGTTCTGTTTCTCTGAGGAACCCTGACTAATACAACTATTTAATCTGGCTTCATACTCACAATCTTTGAGTACAAGCAGTACAGATGGTTTTATGTGAAATCACACATCTTCAATATGGCCAAACCAGAAATAGAAACCAAGTCTTCTGACTCTACAAGGTCCTTTTAGTTTCAGGGTAACATACTACCTGCTAGCAAGACTCTTAGATGGCCATTATAAAGACCTTGCCTTTTTCAAATGTGCTTCTGCTGCAATATTTCTCTACAATCAGATCCTAGAGACCTCCTGAATGATATCTTTCAATTAAAAATGTGTGTATATGTATATAATTTGAATTTAGTTGACGTAAAAATGCAAAATATTATTTCAATAGTCACTGCAGGAATGAGTGAGGAAAAAATAGTCATGTATGTGTAACTGTATAGGTCAAATTTAACCCTGAAAATGTGAAATGTATAGCAGATTTTAAAAGCAAATTTGTTAAACTCTCAATCACCAGTCAGACCACACAAATGTCACCTCCTATATGAAGCTTTATGTGATGGTTAATTTTATGTGTCAACCTCACCGGGCTATGAAATGCCCAGATAGCCAGCGAAACACTATTTACGGGAATGTCTGTGAGTGTTTCTAGAAGAGATTAGCATTTGGATGGTAGACTAAGGAGAGAAGATCACCTTCAACAATGTGGGTGGATATTGCCAGTCCAATAAGGGTATGACTAGAACAAAAAGGCGAAGAAAGAGTGAATTTTCTCTGTCTGAGCTTGGATATCGATCTCCTCCTACCCTGAGTCATTGGCACTTGGGCCTGTAGAGTTGGCAGGACTTACACCACCAGCTTTCCTGGGCTTCCCTCTTCCAGACAGCATGTCACCTAGACTTCTTGGCGTCCATAATCACACGAGCCAATTCCTATAATAAATAAACAAACAAAAAATAAATCCTATTTGTTCTGTTTCTCTGGAGAACCTTGACTTATATACTTAATCAATGTGCTCCCCAGAAAAAGGCACTTCTTTTGCTCTTATGGAAAAATACAATTCTCTTATATGAATTATCATATACTATTGCAATGACTTCTTTACATGACCTCCTCTCCCCTAGACTGAGGGTTTGGTTTGGTTTTGTCTTGTTTTTATTTGCTTGTTCATTTTTGTGGAGTTTTGTTTGTTTTGTTTTGCTTTATTTTGTTGTTTTTTTTTTTTTGAAAGCAGGGATACTTTCAAGCCCTGAACATAGTACCCACCGAATTCTAGTTGTTCTTTAGTCTCATGTACATCCACCAAATGCCCTGTTGCCCCTCTTCCCATCAAAACACTTTGCCTTCCTTTTCAAGGAGGATTCAGAGAAAATTTTAAAAAGAAGATATTTATCAGCCTCAACATTTTCTGACCTCCAACTGACACCACCTTAACCAAAAATAACTAGACATTTGTCACTTTTTCTTGTTTCCTTGATGATGTTGAGGTGAAAGGGGCACAGTTCCTTAGACCTTGCCCCGGATAGCTGACAGGAGGAAAATGCCTACCAATCCACAACCACCCAAGTTTATGCTAAAAACTTCCACTAGTGCCGTTCAGGAAGAGAAGATTTCTGATGAATTTCTGCCGCCCAATTCATGCACAGAGAAATAAAGAACAGCAGCCAGTGTAATTAGCAAGCAGATCTTCCAGCAACAGGATTTACACCTGGACATAAACATGTTCATTGAGGTTAGGATGAAGATTTGCTAAAGCAAATGCTTTTTGAAAAACTGTAAAGCTAATGATCTTGCACTGACAGCATAACCTCGAGCTTACTGCCAAATAGAATACCAAGTGTAAACACTTAATGGAAAAAAACAGGCAATGATAATGGTCTTTCTTGTGACCCCCAGATGAGTGACTCTTTGAGTGCTTTAGAGGTCAGTAGAAACACTTCTCTATTTGCTGCTAATTTTTCATGCAGTTTTATGTATTTTATGATCTGACTTGATACGGATGAGAAGCACTTCATCAATCAGTGCAAGATGCAATAATTGCTTCTCTTCCTCCAATTTCTTATCCCTAGAAGTGGAAATAATCATCCCTTAGCTGCAGTAGGGGCCAGCTATTATTTTAAAATATTGATGAGGGACATAGGTAAAATCATTAAGGCTCATTCTATGGATTAGGGACATTTATAGAATTTATCATGTATCAGGGTGGGGAACTGAAGCCCTGTGAAGGTAGATGAACACACACTACCCATCATCTGAAGTTCTAGTAACCAAACTTCTCTGTTAACTGGAAAAACTGCACTGCGAAAGAAACACAGGATATAGAAAGGACTTGAGAATGAATTCTGTTCTCCAACCTCAAACAGACTAACCACTCTGAACTCCCATTTGCCTTATCTCAAAAAAAGGTGGATAATAATTTAGAGATTTTAGGATTGTTATGAGGATAAAATGAGTATACATGAAACTGATTTGTACAGTGTCTGGAACAAAGAGGTCAATAAATTTTATGGAGTAAATGGGAAACAAGAAGCATCTATCCATGTTTTAAATTAAACAATATCCATATTATAATTTTTTTCTTCCTTTCCTCTTTGCTTCCCCAACATCCAATTCCTTCCCCACATTGGGGGAACTCCCCATTTGCATACATGTGATGAAGTGCCCACTTTAACTGTTACAGAAGCCAAAATGGGGAAATAAACTCTCTATTTAAGTCCAGAAAATGAGTAACAGACATATCACTATGTATTTCAGTTATTCATTATATGTTTTGTTATTCCCTGCATATTCCCCAATATCATAAGCTTCATAAGGGAAAGCATTTTTATATTTTTTTCACTAGTATATCTCCAGAACCCTACTTAAGATGCAAAAAGATTAATAAATTTATTTATTTATTAAGATTAATAAATGCATGTTAAATGAATTTGACACTTCTATTCAAAATATTGAATCATGAACAAATAATGCAAAAATTAAGAAAGACTAAAAATTCACTCTAACTGGTAGACAACACCAATCTAGATGTTCAGTGGAGGCATTGAGCAGAGATAATGTCGGCAGAGCCACTGAGCACTAGCAGAGGAAGCATCATGACAGAATCTTCTTGACTTTCAGCCTCCAGTTAGTGGCAACATTAAGACAGATTCAATCCCAATTTGATGGTGTCACATATGAATTAGCCACTTGTGTGCTTAATCATAAACTAAATGACTGGGATGACAATTAGCTGCATTAGATCCATGCTTCTCTAACTCTAATAACCACAAATTCAACTATCACATAGACATCACTGTTGAATACCTGTGAACAACGCCTAGAATCAGAGAGAATTCTTCACTTTAAAAAGGTAACGCTAGATAAGACTTTTTTTTAAGACCATAAAAAGCACTAAGGAAAAAATTATTTAAACATCTACTTTTTAAAATATAATTTTAAGAAATGAAAAACCAAGCAACAATGGGAGAAATTTTCTAAAAAATTACTTCTATCCAGAATATATAAACATGTATCAAAATAAATGCATATAAATATAAAGAATATGTGAAAGACTCTTACAACTTGAAGATAAAGAAACAAGCAAATCTTTTTTTTTAAATGAGCAAAAGACTGTAATAGAACTTTACAATAGAAAATATAAGAATAGCAGTAAGTACATGAAAAGATATTCTTTATTAGTCATCAGGGAAATGCAAAATAAACTCCCATAGGTTTCTGATGAGAGCATAAATCATATAACCACTTTCAAAAACATGTTTTCAATTTTTACAAAGATAAACAAAACTTACTATAAAACCTACCTCCTCTACTCTTAGGCATTTACACAAAATCAATAAAAGCATATGTCTGCAAAATAATACACTTAAATGTTCACTGCAGCTATATTCAAAGTAGCCCAAACTGGAAACAGCCAAATGGTCTGTCAACAGGAGAATGGATAAACAAATTTCAGTATATTTGATGAAATACTACTCAGCAATAAAAAAGAAACTACTGATACATGAAACATGGATGAATTTCAAACATTTTGCTGAGTGAAATATATCAAACTCAAGAATTTGTACTACAGAGGGGGAGGAGCAAGATGGCAGAGGAGTAGGAGACCTAAATATCATCAGATCCCAGAAGTTCAGCTAGATAGTTATCAAACCATTCTGAATACCTACAAACTCAACAAGAAATTAAACAGAAGATCAGCAGCACTTCTAGAAACAGAAAAACCACCACTTTCTGGAAGGTAGGACCTGCAGAGAAGTGAATCTGAGGCTATATATGGGAAGAGAGACCATGGGGGGAGGGGCCGGCTCCTGGCAAGTGGCAGAGAAGCAGAACACAAAATCAGAACTTTTAGAAGTCTGCTCCACTGAGGGATATCTCTTCATGGGCTAAGTGGGTGGAGGTTAAAGGATGGAGTCCTCATGGGGACAGTGTGGTCTCAGGACCTGGAAGTCACAAAAAGACCAGGGGTGTCTGAATGTGGCAGAGCTCCCAAGTATTGGAGCTGGCAAGCCAGCTGCAGAAGCAGAGCCAAAGAGTGGGCTCTCAGCTCGGAGTTACCTTAACTGTGATCCAAGGCACATTCAGACCACTGCTCTTCAAGCAGAGACCACACAAGTGGCAGATCTGGGGAGAACCCCTCCTTCCTCCTCTGGGAGGAGTGCCACAGGAGCACACTGCAGGAATCTGCTGGGTTTGGAGAATCCAAATGGGCCTATATGCCAAAGACAGAAACACTCAGTCACAGGCCGGGTGAACATGGAGTGCAGCCAGAGACCAGGGAGACTGGAGGGACTGACTGCTTTTCTCTGAGGGCACACTGAGGAGTGGGACCCTGAGGTCTTGGTTCCTCTGGAGCGGAGATTGGTAGGCTGCCATTTTCATTCTCGTCCTCCCAAGCTGTACAGAAAGCACTCAGGGAACAAAAGCTACTGGGAGCAGATTGCTTAGCCTGGCCCCTGGCAATGGCAGTGCAATTCCACCTCGGGCAAAGACATTTGAGACATTTGAGAATCACTGCAACAGGCCCCTCCCCCAGAAGAATAACAAGAACATCCAGCTAAGACCAAGTTCACCAATCAATGAGAACTGTGGAACTCCAGAGCTAGGGGAAAGCAACACATGCAATTCATGTCTTTTTCCCCATGATTCTTTAGTCTTTCAAAGTTAAATTTTTTTATTTTATTTTTTCTTATTCTATTTTAAAGATTTTTCCTCTTTCTTATTTTAATGTTTCTTAACTATTTTATCTTATCAGTACCTTTTTAAAAATCTTTTAAAATTTTCATTATTATAGTCATATTCTATCCCTTCACTATATTTAACATTATTTTTTATACATATAGATTTTTTCTTTCTTCAAAATTCTGGGATACAGTTTCTTCTAATAGATCAAAATATACCCTAAATCTAGTGTACGACTTTGTTCTAATCTCCAGCCTGATCACATTCTTTCCTCTTCTTTTTTTTTTCAACCAATTTTTTATCTTATCAATTCCTTTTTTAGAATCTTTTAAAATTTTCATCTTTACAGTCATATTCCATCCCTTCATTGTATTTACCCTTATTTTTGTATATATATATAAGTTTTTCTTTCTTTAAAATTTTGGGAGGTAGTTTCTTCTAACAGACCAAAATACACCCAAAATCAAGTGTGTGGCTCTGTTCTATTCACCAGTCTAATATATATGTATGTATGTGTATGTATGTGTGTGGGGGATGGGTGGGTGTGTGTGTGTATATATATATTTTTATTTCTTTATTTTCTTCCCCCTTTCTTCTCCCCCTGGTTTCAGGTCTCTTCTAATCTGGTTAGTGTATATCTTTCTGGGGTTTGTTGCTACCCTTTTAGTCTTTTGTTCTCTCATTCATCTATTTTTATCGATATAAAATGACAAGGCAGAAAAACTCACCACAAAAGAAAGAACAAGAGGCAGCACCAACAGCTAGGGACCTAATCAATACAGATATTAGTAATATTTCAGAAGTAGAGTTCAGAATGATGATTATGAAGGTGCTAGGTGGGCTCAAAAAAAGCATGGAAGATACTAGAGAATCCCTTTCTGGAGAAATAAAAGAACAAAAATCTAAGCAAGTTGAAATTAAAAAAGCAATTAATGAGGTGCAATAAAAAATGGAGACTCTTACTGCTAGGATAAATGAGGCAGGAAGAGAGAATTAGTGATACAAAAGACTGAATGATGTAGAATAAAGAAGCTGAGCAAAAGAGAGACAAACAACTGCTGGACCATGAGGGGAGAATTTGAGAGATAAGTGATACCATAAGATGAAACAATATTAAAATAATTGGGATCCCAGAAGAAGAAAGAGTGAGAGGGCAGAAGGTGTATTGGAGTAAATTATAGCACAGCATTTCCCTAATCTGGTAAATGGGACAAGCATCAAAATCCAGGAGGCACAGAGAACTTCCCCCTCAAAATCAATAAAAATAGGTCCACACCTCGTCACCTAATAGTAAAACTTACAAGTCTCAGTGACAAAAAGAAAATCCTGAAAGCAGCTTGGGACAAGAGGTAACATATGATGGTAGAGATATTACACTGGCAGCAAACCTACCCACAGAGACATGGCAGGCCAGAAAGAGCTGGCATGAGCAGTAAATGAGAAAAATATGCCACCAAGAATACTATAACTATATCCAGCTAGGCTGTCATTGAAAATGGAAGGAGAGATAAAAAGCTTCCAGGACAAACAAAACCTAAAAGAACTTGCAAACACCAAACCAACCCTACAGGAAATATTGCAAGGGGTCCTCTAAGCAAAGAGAGAACCTAAAAGTAAAAGTAAAAGAACCTAAAAGTAAAAGTAAAGAACCTAAAAGTAAAGTGAGGGGTGGAAAACAATTTACCATGCTAATGGACATCAAAAGAAAGCTGGGGTGACAATCCTAATATCAGATAAATTAGATTTTAATCCAAAGATTAAAATAAGAGATGAGAAAGGATACTACATCATACTTAAAGGGTCTATCCAATAAGAAGATCTAACAAATTTAAATATATATGCTCCTAACATGGAAGCAGCCAATTATATAAACCCATTAATAACAAAATCAAAGAAACACATCAACAATAATACAATAATAGTAGGGGACTTTAACATCCCCCTTATTGAAATAGATCATCTAAGCAAAAGATCAACAAGGAAATAAAGGCTGATGATATGATACTTTATGTGGAAAATCCAAAAGACTCCATTCCAAAACTGCTAGAACTCATAGAGGATTTCAGTAGTGTCAGGATATAAAATAAATGCACAGAAATCAGTTGCATTTCTATACACCAACAGCAAGACAGAAGAAAAAGAAATTAAGGAGTTGATCCCATTTACAATTGCACCCAAAACCATAAGATACCTAGGAATAAACCTAACCAAAAGGTTTGCCTTTTGCCTTTACAGAGGCAAAGAATCTGTACTCAGAAAACTATAAAGTATTCATGAAAGAAATGGAGGAAGACACAAAGAAATGGAAAAACGCTGGAAGAACAAATATTGTGAAAATGTCTATGCTACCTAAAGCAATCTACACATTTAATGCAATCCCTATCAAAATACCATCAATTTTTTTCAAAGAAAGGGAAAAAATAATCCTAAAATTTATATGGAACCAGAAAAGACCCCGAATAGCCAGAGGAATGTTGAAAAAGAAAACCAAAGTGGACGGCATCACAATTCTAGACTTCAAGCTCTATTATAAAGTTGTAATCAAGATAGTATGATACTGGCACAAAAACAGACACATAGATCAATGGAACGGAATAGAGAGCCCAGAAATGGACCTGCAACTCTAGGGTCAACTAATCTTCAACAAAGCAGGAAAGAATGTCCAATGGAAAAAAGACACTTTCTTCAACAAATGGAGTTGGGAAAACTGGATAGCCACATGCAGAAGAATGAAAGTGGACCATTTCCTTAGAGCACATACAAAGTTAGACTCAAAATGGATGAAAGGGCTGAATGTGAGACAGGAATCCATCAAAATCTTTGAGGAGAACATAGGCAGCAACCTCTCTGACTTCAGCCACAGCAATTTCTTCCTAGAAACATACCAAAGATAAGGAAAACAAGGGCAAAAATGAACTATTGGGACTTCATCAAGATCAAAATCTTTTACACAGCAAAGGAAACAGTCAACAAAACCAAAAGACAACTGACAGAATGGGAGAAGATATTTGCAAACGACATATCAGATAAAGGGCTAGGATCCAAAATCTATAAAGAACTTATCAAACTCAACACCCAAAGATCAAATAATCTAATCGAGAAATGGGCAGAAGACTTGAACAGACATTTCTGCAAAGAGGACATCCAAATGGCCAACAGACACATGAAAAAGTGCTCCACATCACTTGGCATCAGGCAATACAAATCAAAAACCAAAGTGAGGGGCACCTGGGTGGCTCAGAGGGTTAAGCCTCTGCCTTCGGCTCAGGTCATGATTTCAAGGTCCTAGGATCGAGGCCTGCATTTGGCTCTCTGCTCGGCAGGGAGCCTGTTTCCCCCCTCTCTCTATCTGCCTCTCTGCCTACTTGTGATCTCTGTCAAATAAATAATAAATAAATAATTTTTAAAATCTTAAAAAAAAAAAAAACTGCAGTGAGATACCACTTCACACCAGTCAGAATGGCTAAAATTAACAAGTCAGGAAATGACAGGTGTTGGCAAGGATGCAGAGAAAGAGGAACCCTTCTAAACCATTGGTGGGAATGCAAGCTGGTGCAGCCATTCTGGAAAACAGTATGGAGTTCCTTAAAAAGTTGAAAATAGAGCTACCTTACAACCCAGCAATCACACCACTGGTTATGTACCCTAAAGATACAAATGTAGTGATCTGAAGGGGCACATGCACCCGAATGTTTATAGCAGCAATGTCCACAATAGCCAAACTATGGAAAGAACCTAGATGTCCATCAACAGATGAATGGATAAAGAAGATTGATATATATATACAATGGAATACTATGCAGCCAACAAAAAATGAAATCTTTCCATTTGCAATGATGTGGATGGAACTAGAGGGTATTGTGTTAAGTGAAATAAGCCAATCAGAGAAAGATAATTACCATATGATCTCTCCGATATGAGGAATTCAAGGGGGGAGGGGTCATGGGTGGTAGGGAGGGAAAAAAATGAAACAAGATGTGATCGGGAGGGAGAAACAAGAGACTCTTAATCTCAGGAAACAAAGTGAGGGTTGCTGGGGAGTGGGAGGAAGGGATAGGCTGGGTGGGTAATGGACACTGGGGAGGGTATGTGCTATGGTGAGTGCTGTGAATGGTGTAGGACTGATGATTCACAAGCCTGTACCCCTGAAGCAAATAATACATTATATATTAATAAAAAATAAATTAATTTTTTAAAAAAGAATTTGTACTACAAGATTTATTCTAGCCTAGAATTGGCAAAATTAGCTCTAGGGATGGAAGCCAGATTAGTCATTGCCTGATGCAGAAATTGGTGGGGCGAGTGGGACTGATTGTAAAAACCACAGCAGAAATCTCTATGATGATGGAAATAGTCTGTATCTTGATTGGATTAGTGGTGAGATAGTTTATACATTTGTCAAACTCAAACTCCAAGTTTATAGTGCATGTATTTTACGAAATGTAAATTATACCTCAATAAGGATGATAAAACAGATGATTGATAATTTGAGTACACAAAGCATGAGGCATCTGATAGAAATTTAAACAGAAATAAAGGAAGGAAAAATTATTTTCACCTGGAGAAGTTAGAAAAATCCTCATGGAAGAAATAGGGTTTGTAGTGGAGGTTCGAGGTCTAGATGGCATTTCAATAAAGATAGAGGGAGGAGCACAGACAGAATGGGTAAATCCGGTGGCAAAGAATCAGATATGGCTGGAGTGCGTGTTGCATTCATTCATTAATACAGCATTTTTTGAGTTATTTTATTGATGGCTTGCTATAACCAGACACTACCTTCATAGACAAAGTCTCTACTTTTATCAAGCTTACATTCTCATATGGAGAGACATATGAAAGAGAAATACACTTATATCAGTTGTGCAAGATAAAGCTGGGTAAAGTGGAGAGGGAGTCCAGGGACGGTGGATGGGATAGATAAGATAATCAGCAATGATCTCTCTGAAAGAGTGACCTTTGAGCAGAATCACGAATAAAGTGCACTGTAGATATCTGGAGAAATCACACTGCAGACAGAAGGAACAGTTAATGTAAAGTTAATGCAAAGGCCTTAACAACAGAGCCTATTTGTTGGTTCACAACCCTCTCAGGAGCTTTCCTGGTATAATCTGAAACCAGCTCTCTGACGTGGAGCAGAGGGAGGGATCTAAGGAAGAAACAGGCCATTCCAGGTTGGTAGCTTATTAAAAAATAAGCAAAGGCAACTTACATATGAGGTTTGTCTTAGGTGGCAAAAAGGCAAGTGGAACCCCCCTTTACCTGCCTGCCACCTCCTAAAAGTTTATAAAGAGGCCTTAACTGGGTTTAGTCCCATATACTGTGCAGGTGTTTTCAATACCACATCATTACCTCAAGCTATGTCCTCAAAGCAGAATCTGGGAGTAGGAAAAGAAAGCAAGAACCCACATTCCAAGAGCAGGGGAAGGAGTGAGGAGACCGGGTCCAGCTCAAGGGTCAATTGGCTGTCACATCTCTTCAATGACCTCTCCCAACACCGGTATACTTGAGAGCCTGCCAGGAGCAAGGAAAGATGAGATGTAGCGGTTCCAGGGCAGCAACAAGGGGAAGCGTGTCAAGAAATCTGGAAAATAATAGCGATTGTAGGGGAGGGGCAGAATTCATAGGGCTTCTCATTACTGCATAATACAAACCAGCTGGATCTCATTAAACTTTAATTTTTGATTCAATAGATCTGGAGATAGGGCCTGAGATTTTGCATTTCTTACAAGCTCACAGATAACACAATGCTTGCTGGTTCACAGATCACTTTCTTTTTTTAAGATTTTATTTATTTATTTGACAGAGAGAGAGAGAGATCACAAGTAAGCAGAGAGAGAGGGGGAAGCAGGCTTCCTGCTGAGCAGAGAGCCCGATGTGGAGGTCTATCCCAGGGCCCTGAGACCATGACCAGAGGCTTAACCCACTGAGCCACCCAGGCACCCCCACAGCTCACTTTTTAAGTAGAAAGAGGGCAGGACATCAGAGGATACTTTGAGTAGTAGCATCATCCGCCACTGTCTCTAGGGTATCAAAGGCAGAGCTGAGGAAAACAGAAAGCTATTTAAATACATTCAAGAGATCATAATGCTTTGGACTGAAATGGCTATGGAGGAGGTTACCAGAATGTTTGAATTTTTTTATATATCTTAAAAATGAAGCCAAAAGGACTTTTGCTGACAAACTAAATTTGTCGTGTGGCAGTAAAAAAGTGGTCAAGGAAGACTCCAAAGATTTGGTCCTAGCACAAGAAGTATTACATGAATCTATAGTTCATCAGGAAAAAGGGCCAAAGTTGAGATAAAAATTCAGAGGCAGCAAAGATAGAGATGATACCTCATGCCACAAGAAGAGGTGAGATAATGGAGTGTAGAGGCATGGCCTGCCCTCAGCAGGATGTACACTGAAGTTTAGCAGTCAGGAGATAAGGTAGAACAAATATATACCAGCGAAGTATGAGCATCAAGAGTGGCATCCCAGAAGCCATATCATGATAGTTTTTCAAGTAAAAAGTGTTCAGTTTGTGGAATCTACCAAGTGGTTGAGTAAGATGGAGACTGAGAATGGTCCCTGGATGTAGCAAAGTCATGGCCACAAGTGACCTTGACAAGTGTGTGTGTGTGTGTGTGTGTGTTTTCCTGGAATGACTATGAAAGTATGATTAAAGTGAGTTTTAAAATGGATGAGAAAGGAGGGAGTGGAAATAGTGAGTTTCCTATAGAAACTCCACTCTTTAGTGGAGCTCTGGTATAAGAGAGAACAGAAAATAAAATATGGCTTGAATGAAAAGGAGGGTCCCAGGAAGAACTTTTTATGATGGGAATTATTATTACATGCTATGTGTTGATAGACATAACTTAGGAGAGAGAAAGATAATGGATAATTGCTGAATTAGATCCTTGAAGAGGTGAGAGAGTGGATCATTCAGAACACAAGTAGAGAGTGGCCTCAGAGTCAGTAACAGCTGGGAGGGCCAAGGATATGGCTTTAGATCTAGTCGAAGTAAGTAGATAGGGTGTGAGCTTATGGATATTCTCATTGGTTCAGTGTTTTCAATAAAATAAAAGGCAAGGTCATCAGCTAAGAGAGAAGAAAAAGTGCTAGAGGTCTGAGAGAGAGAGGATAAGTGGTGACATAATCATCTCAGAGGATGGGAGAAAATTGTTACTGGGGAAATGTTACCAGATTGGCAGGCAACACAGAGGTCAGTTTTGTATTTCAAGGGAGAAAAGTCAACACGATCTTGTCTTTTTTCCAGCCAGGCACATAAACTTTTCAAGTGTAGACTGAGAATAAGCAGAGAGTTGGAATGAAACAGGTCCTACCAGACAGATATGATGCAGAGAGAGAAAGACACAGGAGACAAGAGTATATGAAAAGAAAAATTAAAGTGATGGGATATGGAATCTAATCATGTAAGAAGGAAAGAGAAAACATAAAAAACTGAGAGATCATGTAAAAGTGATCATTTGGATGCACATCTCTGTGAAAAGAGTCACAGACGTTTTGAAATTTAGATAACAGAGCAAGCTGAGTGAGGAGACTATAATCAGAAAGAAGGGTTGAAACTCATATTATGAAGGTTGTGCAGTTATCACATTAACATGTCCCAGGATTTTCTATAAGAGAGTGTGTTGCTTAAGTTCTGATGAAGATGCAACCATTGCACAAGAGGAGGTTAAGGAACTGAAAGGCCAAGTTATTGGAGGGATCATTTATATGAACCCCGACACTTAGGACTAGCTGGAGAAAACTCTTCTGTTTGGTTGAGAATTTCCCAGTCTTAGCAGTGAAAGTCTTGTCCAGGGTTGTACAGATGTACAGAAGAAGAAGAACTGGTTTAGAAACAGCAGCAAAGATCAAGAAGGACACTTAACCTTTCCCTAGTCTGAGAGCACTTCACAGGAAGTGGTAACTTAAGGGGAAACCTCAATCAGAGCATGAAGGTCAAGTGAATATTCAGAGATGAGGGTGACCATGGAAGGTGTTGGTAATTTGATGAGGATTGACCACAAGCATGAAGCAGAATAATTTAACAAGATGGGGCTAGAAATGTGGATAAAGACAATCAAGGAGAACCAAAAATTAAGGAGGTGTGTTTTAAAGCAGTGTAAGGCAATATGAAATAAAATTCAAAATCAATCACTTAAAAAAGGCTTAAAAATTTAAATTCAATTGTTATAGAGGATTTTGGAAAATAATTAAAAAGGTGCCATTTATAAAAATGACCATAGACACAAGAGATTATTCCACAGCGGAGTTTATTCTTAATTTAAAGAAAAAGGTATTATTTCTTAAACTATTGCCATCTTTAGGGGGAAAAGATGGAAAGCTCTTTAATTTCCCTTACTATTAAATCTGATAACTTGAGTCCAAAAATTTTAAACTAATATTATATCAATAGACATAGAGGAATTAAGCAATTAATTTTCTTTCCTTCTAAGAGGGTCATGTGTTTGGGAGGCAGTAATACAAAATTTGTTTATCTTCAAACGTGTTTATCATGAAAGGGGTAGGTAAGTAAATAATTCAACACAAAATGCAGCATGTGCATTCCAGGTATATGACATTACATGTTAATACATACTCGAAGGACACTTGCCTCACTTTTTCATTTTGGTTTATCTTTCCTTCTATTTCTCAAAATAAATTTAAGGTTTTCTTATGTTCAGGCATTCAAGACCACATATTTTCTGAATATAAGTTAATACCTGTAAGTTTCAGTGCGATGTGTTCTTCTAATTCTTGCTTTCTATATAGCATATCCACAAATGACTTTTATTTTCTCCAAGAGTTATTTAGGAGGATGTGTCTTAATACCCAGAGAGGTGAGTCGTTTTTCAGCTCTCTTTTTTTTATTCTGAGTAGGAAAAAAAAAAAAGGCAACCTAAAAATATAGTAGTCTTACGAAATGTTTAAGGCTTTGTGTATTCTTGTGCGTGTCTATGTTTGTGCCCTATGCTAGCACATGGCTGATTTTGTAAATATTCCAATCTATATAACAAAACATGAATATGTTCTTTCAAAGGCATAATCTCTGCTGATTGAATTATTCTAAACACAGTTCCTACTTACTTTTGGTTTATGAAAAGTCTAGTTTTCAAAGAGCTATATTAAAATCTCCCATTATAGCTACATTTTTATATTTTCTATGAAACTCTAATAAAAGGTTTTTTTAAAATTTGGTTGCCATACAATTGTTGCATATGATATACTGTTTTATCTTTGTAAACTCTGTATTTATTTACAATATCTTTCCTGTTTAGGGCTTTTAACCTTAAAATCTTCCTTAGCTGATATTGATATTACCAGTGTTAACTCTCCTTATATTATTTTATTTTTCATATTTTATTACTTTGTCTTTAGGGTATTTCCTATAATCAGGATATACCTAGGTATATTTTTTAACCCAGGTGACTATTCCTGTTTTCAAATGAAATAGATCAGCCTAGTCCCATCCAATGTTAGCAAGAGCAGCATGGTCTCCTTTCAAGGGCAGTTATCTGGAGTGAGGCAGAATCTAGAGTATTAGTATCCTAATACTTCTGTAAGAAATTACCACAAACTTGATGACTTAAAAAAAAAAAAAACACATGTTTATTATCTTAGAGTTCTCTTGGTTAAAAGTCTGACACAGGCTTCAAAGCCCAAAATCAAGGTGTCAGTGGTGTTGTATTCCTTTCTGGAGGCTCTAGAGAAGAATCTGATTCCTTCCTTACTTACTTACATTCCAGTTTCTAAAGGACTCTGACATTCCTTGGTTCATGACCCCTTACTTCTTCAAAGCCAGCAATGTTGCATATTTCTAGCCATTTGTCTGTGTAAGGGCCTACTTAGCCAGAGCAAGCCATTTTGTTGTTTATGCAGTAAATTTAGATTGACCCTGCCCCTCCACCCCAGGAACTTACTTAGAAACAAGTCTGGCAAACCAGTAAAATATGACTGACCAGCCCCTGATAACAGAGCCCATATACCAGGATGTGTCAGGTCAGGGGGAGTAACAGAGCCCAGAATACAAGGATGAGTCAAGCCATGTGGAGACATCCAATCAGGAAAGCACCTCCCTAACCACCCAAGATTGTGGACCCTGACTTTTGGGCACCAATTCTGACCAGAGTGATAGGTTAGTTCAAATAGCTACTATAGGGTGAATTGTAATTCAATTGGCCACCTGTGTGTGGCCAGGCTCAACCACATGGCCTTTACTCTATAAAAGTTAGTCTGTGAGGCTGGTAGGGGTCACCTCTTTGCAAGAGACAGCCCTGGCCCGTCAGTTTGATTCTTGATGCTTGGCGCAAAATAAAGCTTTGCTTGACCTTCGCTTTGTATCAGTCTTGCTCCTTTGACCATGGACCCAACATTGGGGGCTCTTCTGCGATCAAATGATGAGAACTGAGCCAGCATCAGAATTTCTGGGGAAAGCCTCTAGAGGCAAGACCTCAAGGCCTGTTCTTTGAGATCCTGTCTGTCTGGTTGTGGAGCTCCAGGGTAAAGCCCACCGGGGAGAAGCTGGATGCAGCACTGCTCTCCAGGGCTGGAGTGGATGCGGGGATGCCTCATCCCTCCAGGGAGAGGGGATCACCAGAAGATATGGGCCCTCTCAGGTGGTCAGGGGACCGAGAAAATCCCCACCAGCGGGTGTTTGCAGGGGACCGAGAAAATCCTCACCGGCCACTGGGTCTGTGATTGTCTTTGTCTTGTCTTTTTGTTGTCTGTTGTGTTTAAAGAAATGGGGCAAGCAGAGAGTAAGGGGACTCTGAATTTTATCTCTCCATTCCTCCTAATAGATGTGGGGCTTCTCCCTTACTCATTTCTTGTGTTAATGGCTATAACTGGAGCCAACTGTGGTTAGTCTAACTTGAGACAGAGACTTTAAGGAACATTCCCAAGCAGCTGCCGAAACTACCTTGGTTTCAGGGAAGTTCCTTGCCCTCTCTGGCCTGATGTGGACTGCCTAGCCCCTCCCCCTTGCTGGCGGGAAAGCATGGCATCTGGTCCTCTCTTGGAGCTGGTGAGCTCTAAAACTGAGAACCGTTTCTCTGCCTTCTAGCAGCACTTTGTTCTTCTGTCTCCCCCTTCTGTTTCTGCATCAACTTGGGTGTGACCTGCATAACTGGCCTCTAGACCATCCTCGGTGTTTCCTGCACCACGGCTCCTTCTCTCCTCACTGT
This sequence comes from Enhydra lutris kenyoni, assembly GCF_002288905.1. NCBI lineage: Eukaryota > Metazoa > Chordata > Mammalia > Carnivora > Mustelidae > Enhydra > Enhydra lutris. The sequence continues at coordinate 3,506,671 of NW_019154140.1, forward strand.
CGGAAAACAAGAAGAGCAGCCCCTGGACCTAACGCCCCCCACTCCCCATCTTCCCACCCATGTCTCAGGTAAACATTCGAAGTGGAGTGGGCCCAGGTGGAACGTAAATCAGTATTTGATCTAAGTTAAGTTTGTTGGTTTAATTAAGATAAACATGTCTTTGAAGTTACAGCAGTAAATGTAAAACTTCAATCAAAGTTTACTTAAGGTCAAATAAGCTCGTGTTATTTGTGTTAAAATCTATTAGCAAAGAGATGACTGAACTAGTGGTTAATTGTCTGTCTCAAAATTTTAATGGGTAATTGTTAAAGTAGCTTTCAAAATCTTTGGTAACCTGAAACTTTAAAGTTTTGGTTGGATGACAAATGGAATTAAATTATGGATATCTAGGTCTTAACCAAACAGGATAAAATGCTAAGTCATTAATTACTGGATGTAGGTTTGTGCTTTTGACTTGTTACTGCAAAGAAACTAAGAATATTTAAATCTATTGGTAAACATGTTTTATGCTTAACTGATTGATAAATTTGCCATCTAAAGAATTCTGTTGTAACAGTTCACAATTGGTTTATATTTAGTCTTCACCAGAGATTAAGGTGTTTCTTTTTTTTTTTTTTTTAAGATTTTTATTTATTTATTTGATGGAGAGAGAGATCACAAGTAGGCAGAGAGGCAGACGGAGAGAGAGAGAGAAGCAGGCTCCCTGCCAAGCAGAGAGCCCGATGCGGGGCTCGATCCCAGTACCCTGAGACCATGACCTGAGCTGAAGGCAGAGGCTTTAACCCACTGAGCCACCCAGGCACCCTAAGGTGTTTCTAAGAGTAAAAAATTCTGCTAAGTGTAACTAATACTGATGGAAATAAGGGAAACAACTCTGTATGTAGGAAGTAGGAGATATGTAAGAAAGAGATAAGGAATGGGAATACATTTTTTAAAAGTAAGAGAAGGTAATTTTGTCTTAAATGAAATGGTTGTTTGGAAGAAAATGACTTGGAACAAAACCTGAATGTAAAGGAAAATTATAGAAGGTTCGTGAAGGAAAATCTTCAGGAGGAAAAAAAAATTTTTTTAGATATGGTCAGGATGGACTAAGAAAAAAAAAAAGAGAGAGAGAGAAAGACCAGATGCCTGATCCTGTTTGAATAAGAAAAGAAAGAAAAACAGTCCCTAAGGTGATTTAGCACTCTCCTGACATACCTCCACATAGATTATAGTTCCAAGTGAAAGGGCCATTTGGCCTTGAGAGATTGGGAAAGCGCCCTGGCCTGGAGAGACTGTGAAAACACCCCATTACCATCCCCCATTGCCTGTAACCATAGAAACTCACTCTTAACCCTGTCCGGTACTCAGTCTTTGGGAATGATCCCACTGAGCCTGCTAGCATTAATAAAGCTGTGTTCTCCCATCTCTCCATGTGCTGTTTGGGTTTCCTTGGTCACCTCAGATTTTCCGCAACATTTGGTTCCCTGACCGGGAATCCCAACTGGGCTGGCCCATTGTGCCACCAGTGTGGGACAGGAGACGGGCCACGGAGGGCAAACGGAGCACCTGCCCTAGGGTTTAGGCGTGCCTCGCTGATTTCAGCGGACCCAATTCTGGGCCCTCCTGGACAGCCGCGGCTCACCTCCGCCCTGCTGAACCAATAATAGGAGGCCAGGGACAACTGACTGGATCTGCCTGTGGACCAGGAAAGCCCTAGGGCCACTGTTTGAGCCAAACCCATTTGTAAAGAATGGAAGGGGAGACTGATCACCTCCCATTAGCCAGGGATACCCGGGGGGTGGGGTGTCCAACCTGTTTGAATCTGAAGAGTGCCTGACTGTGTGAATCTGTCTGTATGGCTCCACCGCTTCAGCTACGGAGTCTGAGTGGGCTGCACCCTGAGTCTCGTGGGGCATCATAGGGCATAACGGTCATCTACTCCACAGAGTAGCCTGGTCTGGGGCTTATATGGGCAGATCTTAGCTAAGATGCTCCTAAGTTCCCTCGAGGGATGTGAGCAGGACAGCATCTGAAAGATCCCCCTCCCTTTTGCCTGCGACATCATTCACAATGGGAGGGAAACCCAGTAAACTATCTGCATGCTTAAGAATTTAAAAAAAGGAAAGACACTGGTATAGAAACACTGGCTTTCTCTCTGTTTAAAAGGGCAAAGTTTTCTTAGGTTAATTGATCTGTTATGGTTTTCTCTTTGCCTGCCCAGAAAACCCAGTTTCTATGTTTTATCAGGTGTTTAACATCCCTAATTATGTTTAGGCATGTGTTTTAAAACTTTCTAAGGTTTTAGCAATTTTCAACAAGATTTAAATTGTAAATGAGATCTCTTTGACTCATAAGGCTTTTCCTTAGTATACTAAGTTACTCAGTAAGTACTGCTAGACCAATAATAAACCTTGGGTTACATTTGGGTAAGTGCTGTAACTACTCTAAGGGTTCTATACATTTCCTAAAGTTTTAATGTTTTGATAGGGTCATCACCTGGTAATTTAACCATATCTACTCTGAGTTCTTGTCATTTGTAATTGTTTTAATTCTCTTGCAAAATGAATTCCGCCTTAAAGAAAATTCATATGGGAAAATTTCAGGACAAATACAGGTCTTTGATACGTTGAAATCCTGGAACTGAAATGGGTAAAAATTTCCAGAAGTAGAAACTGCATTCGGACTAAACCAAAATTAGTAACATGGGACTAGATAAACTGAAGATTGTAATGTTGTGTCTCTTAATGTTTTATCTTATTTTAAACATTACTGCTTCTGTAATGTTTACTCTTCCAGACTAGGGAAACTTTTTCTTAAGTTATCCATAACTTACAGAGATGTAAACGTTTTCATTTGTAAACAAATCAAGGCATTCAACTTTTCTATCTAAACCCTCTGAAACTCAAAAGGTCTCAGCAAATATTCTTTCTTCCATGGCAATCAGTCATTTGCATAAGCTCAATAAAAATCTGTTCTCCTTGTAACAGGACATCATTGGAAACACTGGTTATTTTACCAAGGCTTTGACTGGAATGTCATATTTGAAAAAGACTCAGATATGACCAGTAAGCTTAAAGGAACTAAGGTAGACTTTATAAAACCTGGAGCCCTAAAGCCCTTTGGAACTGTTGGCCTGATACCTTGCTTACAGAGTTCCCAGCAGCCTCACCAGGTGAGTAAAGGATGTCACTTCCTGGTAGGTGCAGGGACCTCAGGATACTTTGGGCACCTCAGGAAGAGGAATTTGCCCAAATCGACAGGTATCGCAGGCATGTCTGATGGCAAGTACGTGGCTTGGCTTCTGGCCTGGGGAGGCTACTAAAAGTTCAACCTAGAGATTCCTTATAAGAAGTTCCAGCGAAGCAGATTCTAAAAGATCTATATGATCACTCACTCTTCTTGCTGAGCTTATGTAAATAATTAGGCCAAGTTTGTTAAAACTGGGCTTGTTTTTCAAATGAATTAGTCCTGATTTGGCTATCTCTGGAAATGAGGGTTATTTTAGAGAGAAAAATTATGCTTTAATAACAAATCTTTATGGATGTTAAATTCTAGATTTGGTTGTCTTTAAATGTCTGTTTACCTAGACAACTTGAGATAAACTTCAGAGAAGTTGCACGATAGCTCGTTTAGACGATCCTGCCTTGCCAGTCAGTCAGCCCCAGATATAAGGAGGGAACTTCAGAAAATTGAAGGATTTTAAGGGAAAAACTGACTGAGTTAGTGGGAATAGCAGAAATAGACTTTGAGGACTATGAGTCATACTTGCAGGGGACAAGAGCTCTCTTATAGACTCTGCAGGAAAAAATTATCGGGTGTCAGCCAAAAAAAAAAAAAAAAAAAGAACAAAAAAAACCCCACAGCTTTGTCAGAGCCACTCCACTTATTTTGGCTTTGATCTCCATGAGGGAGTGCGTTCACTGTCTAAGTCCAGGAAACAGGTGATCACCCAATATCCCTGCCCCACCACACTCCAACAAGTGAGAGAGTTTCTTGGGACAGTGGGCCACTACAGGCCGTGGGCACTAATTGGAAACTACATTGTGCCTACCGGCCCCAGAGCTCCAGACAAGTAGAGAAAATGAACCAGACTCTTAAAAAGACCTGGACAGAGCTAATTCTGGAGACTGGCACTGGATGGGTGAATCTCCTTCCTTTCACTCTCCTCAGGGCATGATATACACCCTACTTAAACAAGGTGACCCCCACTTGAAATAATGTTTGGGAAACACCCCACCCGCTCTGCCCTTGGTTACAAGAGGTTGCTCTAGCAAAAATGACTGATCAGTCTGTACTCCAGTCACTGCAGACATTACAGTCTGTCTAACCCATGCAGGGATCTGAACTGCCCACACTGAGATGGAGACAGAGCTGGAACCACATCCTTATCAACCCAGGGACTTGGTTTGGATGCGCTGCCGCCAAGTGGAAAACTTGGAGCCTCGCTGGAAGGGACCATTTATTGTCATCCTGACTACCCTCACAGCAGTAAAAGTAGAAGGCATCAAGGCCTGGATTCACGTGGGTCACGTCAAACGAGCCGAGGATGAGGACGCCCCCCAGAGATGCAAGCCATTGCCGATGGACCCCGCTGATTGTGGACTAAAGCTAAGACTCAAAAGACTATGAGTTCATTGTTGCTCCTATTGTTACCTGTTTGTGTAAGAGCTTCTGAGTCACCTCATAAGACAGAAAAGTATAGGTGAAAAATTAGATGAACGGAATTAGGAGAAGTGGAAAAGGTTATACAAAGCGGTGAATGGCCAACTCATCAGCCGACTGTGCAATTTATGTAACCTTATGCCAACTGGCACCCATTAACCCCTGTTTAGATGACTTACAGTTTTACATGTGCCCTAACACTGGGCCTCCCCAATGCGGTGGGGGGAAGGGCCTGGGGGCCCACCAGAGTACTATTGTGCACAATAGGGATGCTATAAGAGTTCAACTCGTCTCCGTGGATGACTTCCCTAATTCAGCAATTGCAGGCCCCCTGGTTTTATGATTACTAATGTTACTTTTTGGCCCCTGCATTATAAACACCCTAATGTCATTAGTACAAAAGAAAATTAGAGTGATAAAAATGTTAATCGTACATGCTCAACATAACCATTTACAACAGAAGAACATAGAACTGGCTGAAAAGTCTAGGATTTGACTAATCTCCAAAGAAAAGGGGGGAATCTAAGGGCCTAGTTAGCCAGAGCGAGCCATTTTGTTGTTTATGCATTAAACTCAGATTGACCCTGCACAACCCCCCCCCCCCTGCCCCCCCCCCCCCCCCCCCCGAGGAACTTACTTAGACACAAGTCTGGCAAGCCAGTAAAATATGACTGACCAGCCCCTGATAACAGAGCCCATATACCACGACATGTCAGGTCAGGGGAAGGTAACAGAGCCCAGAATACAAGGATGAATCAAGACAGGTGGAGACATCCAATCAGGAAAGCACCTCCCTAACCACCCAAGAATGTGGGCCCTGCCTTTTGGGTGCCTTTTGGGCACCAATTCTGACCACAGTGATAGGCTAGTTCAAATAGCTACTATAGGGTGAATTCAATTGGCCACCTGTGTGGCCATGCATTTTATAGAGTAAAGGCCATGCTACCACATGGCGTTTACTCTATAAAAGTTAGTCTGTGAGGCTGGGAGGGGACGCTTCTTTGCAAGAGATGGCCCTGGCCGGTCAGTTTGATTCTTGATGCTTGGCGTGAAATAAAGCTTTGCCTGACCTTCGCTTTGTATCAGTCTCACTCCTTTGACCATGGACCCAACAGTGTGTATTTAAACTTCCCATTGATCCTACCTGGAAAAGTTTTGTGGAAAGGAATTCATATGCTTAGATTGGGCCCACCCAGGTAATCTAGAATAATTTTCCACCTCAAGGTTTATAACTTAATGCCATTTGCAAAGTCCTTTTTGCCATGAGACATTGCACATTCATAGATTCCAGGGATTAGGACACAGACATCTTTGAGGATCCATTGTTTTCCCCACCACATACTCCCCACACCCGCCAACTTCCTCAGGCTTGTCCTGATGGCAGTGTATCCCTTCTTTTTAATGATCATTATTTAGCATTCTCCTAATGTTAATCTAGATGTAACTATGCAAAATGCAGAACTATTCGCTTATAATGAGTGGCTCTCCTTTTACACTTCTCCTACCTTGAATTCCTATTCTGATTCATTTATTATGTCTATTCTTGAGTGTTAGAGTAGTAACGTGGCACAGTCTTTGAATTTACCATCAAATATCTTTCATCCTAACCATGGGAGAATATCATGCCCAAATAAGGGATTCCTAGGCTGGAGTCTTCTCTTCTCAACAGGCTGCAGGTTTTATTCTAGTATGTCTAATTTTATTGCTGCTACTGAGAAGTCTGATACAAAACTGTTTATCCTGGGTGCCTGGGTGGCTCAGTAGGTTAAAGCCTCTGCCTTCAGCTCGGGTCATGATCTCAGGGTCCTGGGATGGAGCCCCACATAGGGCTCTCTGCTCAGCAGGGAGCCTGCTTCCCACCCAACCCCCTCCCCCCGCCTACTTGTGATCTCTGTCAAATAAATAAATGAAATCTTAAAAAAAAACTGTTTATCCTTTGTAAGCAATTTTTATTCATATTGGAAACTTAGGAGTTTTTGTCTTATTCTTAAGTGTTCAGAAATTTCACCAACATATGTGTAGGAATTTGTGATCTTTTATTTTCAGTCATTCCTTTCTGGATCTCAACAAGCCTCTCTAGTCTGCAAATTCAAGAAATTCTTTAACTCAGGTAAATTTTCTTCTACTTTTCCTTTCTTATAGTCTCTTGTCCATATATTCCTTTTAGCTCTTCTGGAATTGCCATTATGTATAAGTTAGGTCTATTAGCTCTATCTTCAAGTTTTTCATGCATTCCTGATTTTTTAATGCATTTTTATTTTTCCTCTTTATTTTGAAATATTTCTTCTGCTTAATCTTTTGACCTTCCATTTTGAGTTTCAGTAGTGAAAATTCTTTTCTTTAATTCATTTGGTAAATATTTTAAGTTGAAAGCCAGTCCTTTGAGGAACTCAATTGAATGTCCTTAAGGATCGCAGTTTTCCTTAGAGGTGTTTTCATTTTGTGCTGTGCACACATAGGTTTACTTACCATGGGACTCAGGGGCTCAGTACTTCTGGTACTCCCTGAGCAGCAGCTTCCCTCCCTGTGTGCTGTTGAGTGTATAGCAGTTTCATTGCTATGGGCTAATATGGAAAGTTGTCAGCTCTCCGTTGGGGCCAGGAAAAACACTCTGCTCCGTTGTCTGTGAAGGTGTTAAGTTTACTAGTCTGCAGCTTCAGGGTAGAAAGAACTCAGCCCACAAAGGAACTCCCAGGGAGTGCCTCTAAAAACAAGGATCTCATCATGACAAGAACAATCAAGCTGAATGGTACCACTGCTGTTTTATTTTATTTTTGAGTCTATGAATCTCTATGGGACAATCTCAATCCATAACCCTGATTTTATCTCTCTAAAATGGAAACAAGTTTCCTGAGAGAAGGAAAATTATGTATGTGAAATGCAAAAATAAAGTTAAATGCCATGTAAAAAACATATGTAATTGATAGATGAATATATTTCCATATCTTCCTATTCTTCACAGATTAAAACTTAAGAAACATTTAATAATCTTCAGTTTGAGCCAGGTAAAGCTATGAACTTTCATATATATTCATTTATTCTATTTTCATAAAAAGACCCATGAGCAGATATCATTCTTTAGGGATAAAAATGTTGCTCAGAGAGATCAATAAGCTTTAACAAAATCCCGCAAAGTTGTAGAATCAGAATTCACACTCATATCTTTTGATTCCAGGTCCAATGTGGTTTCCACTCTTCCACAGATTTCCCATTATAATGCAACATTATGTCCTCAAGCTTTATGGAATTTCGACTCAAAAGCTGTCCATTCTAACAGCATTTATAGGGAAGACTGGGTGGCTCAGTCAGTTAAGTGTCTGCCTTTGGCTGGGGTCATGATCCTGGGTACGGAATCCTGTATCAGGCTCCTTGTTCAGCGAGGAGTCTGCTACTCTCTCTGCCTGCTCCGCTTGCCATTCCCCCTGCTTGTGCTTTCTCTCTCTCTCTCTCTCTTCCCCCCCTCAAATAAAAAAAAAAAAAACAAAAAAAAAAAAAAAAAAGAAAGAAAGAAAGAAAGAAAGAAAAGAAAAAAATTCTAACAGCATTTATGTATCTTCTGCAAGTCATATCCTCTCTTATTTAATGACTCATGCTGTAAATTCATTCTTGAATTTAGTTTATGGAAAAAGCTTCTTTATTGACAAATTTAAATGTTTTCTTCTGTCAGAAAGTCAATGCTTCATAACTCTTGCATCTCTTTTCTTTACAGGAATTTTAATTCACCAAAATTAAGAACTAATCATGGTAATCAAATTATCTTGAGTACCTAATAACACTGGATCCCTTTATGTCTGAAATTTAAAGGGCTGTCTTCTCTTTATAACTTTTTTCCTTGAAAGCATCATTTTGAATGATAAAAAAATTAGAATACATAAATGTAGCAAGTCCACAATGAATAAAAATGAGTTCCAACTTTGTGCATTTTTTTTACAGATATTTTAAGGTATTCTAAGCCCAAAGAGTTAGAGAACAGCTGGGTTAGCCAAATAACCTATTGGGCAATTTGGGACATAGGTAAGGAGTAAAACAAAGAGATAGATAAACTGCTTTTCTTAAGAAATTAAAGAAAATTTGGACTTTGAGGAAAGATGGCAGAGTAGGAAGATCCTAAGTTCATCTCCTTCCACGGATACAACTAGATAATGCTCACGTCAGTGTAAGTAAACCACAAAATGACCCAAAGGCTTATAGACTGACTCTCCACAGCTATATGTAGAGAAGAGGCCACATCAAGGAGTGTAGGAAGGACAGAGACAGGGTCAGGAACTAAAGAGACTGTCTGGAGAGGAAAGGATGCTACAGGCACAGGGAAGGGAGAGAAATAGACCCTCACATCAGAAACCTTAAGGAACCTGCATGGGGAAGATGGGGAAGATGAATCCCCATAATATTTGGCTTCTAAAAAACAAGAGATTAATTTTATGACTTCTTACAATCAGCAGGGTTTAACAATTAGAACTTTAAAAATCACCATGCTGGTCTCTGGGAGATCCAGAATGATAGGAAATGGAGCCCCCAACCTTAAAAGGAAAGCTTCCAAATTCATTCTACAAGGCCAGTGTTACCCTGATACCAAAACCAAATATATTACTACGAAAAAAAAAGAGAACTAGGGGCAGTATCTCTCATGAACATAGATACAAAAACCCTCAACAAATATTAGCAAACTGAATCCAACAGCAAATTTTAAAAAATCATTCACCATGATCAAGTGGGATTTATATTCCAGAAGTGGAAGTGTGGTTCAATACCTGCAATTCAATCAACATGATACATCACATCAACAAGAGAAAGGATAAAAATCATGATTGTTTCTATAGATGCAGAAAAAGCATTTGAAAAAAATACAGCATTTATTCATGATAAAAATCCTCAACAAAGTAGGTTTAGAGTTAACATACTGCAACAAAATAAAGGCCATATATGAAAAACCCACAGCTAACATCATACTTTCTGCTAAGATAAAAAATAAGACAAGGATGTCCATTCTCAACACTTATATTCAACATAGTACTACAAGTCTTAGCTGCAGCAATCAGACAAGAAAAAAAAAATACACATTCAAATTGGTAAAAAAAAAAAATTTAACTTTCATTATTTGCAGATGACATGATACTACATACAGAAAACCCTAAAAACTCCACCAAAAAAAATCTACTGGCACTGATAAGTGAATCTGGTAAGGCTGCGGATACAGGGGCACCTGGGTGGCTCCATGGGTTAAGCCTCTATGGTCTCAGGGTCCTGGGATCAAGCCCCACATCAGGCTCTCTGCTCAGTAGGGAGGCTGCTTCCCCCTCTCTCTCTGCCTGCCTCTCTGCCTACTTGTGATCTCTCTCTCTGTCAAATAAATAAACAAAAATGTTTTTAAAAAAAAGGCTGCAGGATACAAAATCAATATACAGAAATATGTTGCATTTTTATATACTAATAATGTGCAGAAATAGAAATTAAGAAAACAATCTCATTTGTTATTGCACCAAAAGTAATAAAATACCTAGAAATAAACTTAATCAAGGAGGTGAAAGACCTATACTCTGAAAACTAGATAGCACTGATAAAAGAAATTGAAGATGACACAAAGAAATGGAAAGACATTCCATGCTCATAGATTGGGTGAACAAATATTGTTAACATGTCCATCCTGTTCAAGCAATCTATAGATTTAATGCAATCCTTATGAAAATACTGACAGCATTTTCCATAGAACTAGAACAAATGATCCTAGAATTTGTACGGAACCACAAAAAAACCTGAGTAGCCAAAACAATCTTAAAAAAGAAGAACTAAACTGGAAGTATCACAATCCCAGAGATGAAAATATACTACAAAGCTGCAGTAACCAAAATAGTATGGTATGGGAGCAAAAACAGACAAATAGATCAAGAGAACAGAAGGAACCAGAAATAAGTCTGAGTTTATGTGGTCAATTAATCTTTGACAAAGGAGCCAAGAATATGCAATGAGAAAAACAGAGTCTCTTCAACAAATGGTGTTGGGAAAACTGGACAGCTACATGCAAAAGAATGAAATGGGACCACCTTCTCACACTATACATAAATATTAACACAAAAAGGATTAGAGACCTAAATGTGAGACCTGAAACATAAAAATCTTAGAAGAGAGCATAGGCAGTTATTCCTCTAACATCAGCCATAGCAACAGTTTTTAGATATGTCTCCTGAGGCCAGGGAAACAAGAGCAAAAATTAACTATTGGGACTACATCAAAATAAAAAGGTGCACAGAAAGGAAACAATCAACAGTACTAAAAGACAACCTCCTGACTATAAGAAGATGTTTGCAAATGACTTATCTAATAAACGGTTAGTATCCAAAACATAAAAAGAACTTATACAACTCAACACCAAAAAGCAAATAAATCAATAAAAAATGAACAAAAAACATGAACAGACATTTCTCCAAAGAAGACATGCATATGGTTAACGGACACATGAAAAGATTCTCAACATCGCTCCTCATCTGGGTTCCTCAAAAAATTAGAAATAGAACTACCTATGATCCAGGAATCTTAATATTGGGTATTTAGACAAAGAATAAGAAAACTCTAACTTGAAAAGATATATGCACCCTTATGTTTATTGCAGCATTAGTTACCATAGCCAAACTATGAAAGTAGCCCAAATGTCCTTCAATAGGAGAATGAATAAAGAAGAGGTTATATACATACCATGGTGTATATATATGTACATATAAATGAAATATTATTCAGCAATAAAAAAGAATGCAATCTTGCCATTTGCAACAATATGGATGGAGCTAGACAATATAATGCTATGTGAAATAAGTCAGTCAGAGAAAGATAAACAGCACATGACTTCACTTATATGTAGAATTTAAGAAACAAAACAACTAATAAAGGAAAAAAGAGATAAACCAAAAAACAGACTCCTAACTATAGAGAACAAACTGATGGTTACCAGAGGGGAAGTAGGTAGAGGGATACATGAAATAGGTGAAGGGAATTGAGAGTACATTGGTCATGATGACTAGTAAGTAATGTACAGAATTGTTGAATCATTATATTGTACACCCAAAACTAACACTGTATGTTAACTATACTAGAATTAAAATTTAACAAGAAAGTAAGGAAAATCTGGAAGGACTGGAAATAATTCAAAGAGATAAGACAAGCAAGAGACTGAATGTGAGGGAAATCAGTGTGACAAACCCTGGGAATGTAGACCTTAGGTAGAACAGATGGCCAGTAAAAATCCCTTAGGGAACCTCACACACATGTCCAGTCTAATAACCCTTGAAGCAAAGCTTAGGAACTGACACAGGGTGTGCACTCTCCAGTTGACCTCTTTTAACTCTTCCTCAGCTGCTGTCCCTAGACTTATACACCCTTGGCCCTTTTACTACTGGAATCATATCAAGACAGCTATAGCCCAGCTACAATCCAGAGCATCCACCAAGAATATAGAAACTCATGCCTCATTGCCTCTGCTCCCTCTCTTGCCTTCTCTTTTATCCCTGAAAACACAGGCTGTTCTTTCTTCTAGTTTACCTTGAGGCTTGTCCAAACACAAAGCAAGTAGCCATTAACATATACCTCCAACTTCAGATGATGGCTTGTTCAGCTCCCCAAGAACTCTCTTATGGTATTTTGTCGGTCCTCAAGACCCACAGTTCTACAGTTCTGATAATTTCCATTCAGAGAATAAAATCCCTCTCTGTATACAGCCCCAACTTTAATTGAAAACTTGGCTAAGGCCCTTTTCTTTCTTCAAGTAGAGGGCAGGAGTGGTTCATAGTGAAGGAAGGAGAGAATCCAATCATTCCCTCTGTAATTTTACAACTAATTCTTCAATTCTTGTTTCCAATAGGCTGGAATGTTTCATAAGGATTCATGGTCACAGAGTAGTTCGGCTCCCTTTAAGTATATTTAGCACCGATGTCTCAGCACTTCTCATTAGACTTTGGGGGAAATGGTCACCCACTGTCTTCACAAGCCCCACTTGTCAAACTATTTCCTTGAGAACAGACTCTGAGATTTGCCTATAGGAGGGGTATTATAGAGTGTACTACAGATCTACACCTGTGAGGGCTGAGTGAAGCTAGACTGGACACAGGGAGATGTTAAACTGTGAAAAAGCTGCAACAAAACTCTCACCCAATCCTAAGGGGAGCTCTGGGGAGGGCACTTTGGGGTTGCCCCAGACTGGAAGAAGGCCTTGAACACTGCAGGAAAGGGACACAGTTTTGGGGAAGGACAGGCAGTAGTGATGGAAGAATAAGTTACTAATCAATTCAATAAAGTCATGATCTTTTTGCCCATTTATCTTTGACTCACCTTTTTCAATGACAATTTGCCATGTCATTCCACATATTTTTTACTGCAGAAAATAAAAAATTTATTTGCTCAGGTGAATGCCACATTGACTTCCTTAAACCTTAGAGTTACAAATGGAAAAGAAGTGGTCAAAGGTGACATCAAAGTCAGAAGAGACCATTAGTCAATGGCCATGTTTTCCAAATCATTAGAGATATCATTCAATCTAACAGACACAACCAAAGGGTACACTTCCCTTGACCATCACAGAAACTTTGAATTTATTCCCTCTGCTTTTTCTAATTAGACCTCTGGAGACCTGAACAAATAACACAATCAATTGGAACTTGGAGTGGAAACTAGTTCTCAAAGGGCAGTATTGCATTTTCTGTCAAGGGCTACTCATTATTCCTAATTTAAAAATCTACACCCCATTTGCAATGGCTGCATTGGCAGAGACTACACCAAAGAAATGAGCTTTACTGAAACTTAAGTATTTTCCCCCACAGTACATCTAATACATATTCACTTTAGATTTTTTTTTTTTTATTTGTCAGAGAGAGAGAGGGAGAGAGAGCAAGCACAGGCAGACAGAATGGCAGGCAGAGGCAGAGGGAGAAGCAGGCTCCCCGATGAGCAAGGAGCCCGATGTGGGACTCGATCCCAGGACGCTGGGATCATGACCTGAGCCGAAGGCAGCTGCTTAACCAACTGACCACCCAGGCGTCCCTACATATTCACTTTAAAAGGTAATCTTACTCAAATGATTTCCAGTACTGGTACTTTATATTTAAATTGCAAGAATGCTTTCAAATCTATTATGTGATTTTGGGCAAATCACTTTCCTTCTCATTGTCTTACTTTTTTGTATTATAAGAGGCAGGGAGAGGCAGGAAAATTAATAACTATTCTATAAAAATCAGATTTGTTCTAAAGATGAAATGAGTTAAAACAAGAAATCAAACATTATTTAAATGTACAGGGATTTTCTCAAAGACAGCATTGTATGATATAGAAATTTTCAAACTGATTATGCATTGGAATTATTTATACTATTTATTATTATTATGTGTTAGTCAACATACTGTACATCATTAGTTTTTTATGTAGTGGTCCATGACTCATTGTTTGTGTATAATACCCAGTGCTCCAAGCAATACATGCCTTCCTTAATACCCATCACCAGGCCCACCCAAGCCCCTCACCCCTCTCCCTTCTAAAACCCTCAGTTTGTTTCCCAGAGTCCATAGTCTCTCAAGCCTCTCATGGTTTTTCTCCTCCTCTAATTTCTCGCCCTTCATTTTCCCCTTGCTTCTCCTAATATCCTCCATGCTATTCCACAAATAAGTGAAACCATATGATAACTGACTTTCTCTGCTTGACTTATTTCACTCAGCATAATCTCCTCTAGTTCCATCCATGTTGATGCAAAAGTTGGGTATTCATCCTATAGTATTTATTTAAAATGAGATTACTGGGCAATATTACAAAAGATTCTGATTCAGGAGTTCTGGGATAGGGCCCCAGAAATCAGCATTTATAACAAGTACCAAGAAAATTGAGATGGAAGTGGTTCAGAGTCACATACGTAAAAATACTTAGAGTAGCATAATTATGGTGAACATGTTCCCTTCCTCATTCTGCTGGTGACTAGCATATGGCCGTGTCACTCAATGGTCTTCAGCCTCGGTCTTATTACATGTTCATCTATGATTAAAAGGATATTATTTTAAAACACTGTATTAAGAAATAAAAAAAGATATTCTTTATAAGATGCAAATTACTCTGTAAATGATCATTTGTAGAACTTTATGACCTCACTCCTAGAGAAAGGAAGTTTAGTGGGAATGAGCAGAGATGTGGTTAAAGTGATACAGCTCTGCAAAGCTTAAGTGAAAGACAGACACTAAGGAAATATGCATGGTACTCTTCTTGGAAAGGTAAAAATGAATAGTGACACAAAGAACTCAAGTCTGGTTCTTCTGAAATCCACTGACTCTCAGTGGTGTTCATTTTAATGACATTTTGGATCATACTATTACTATTCTGGATAGGAGTTACAATGTTTAATAAGGATGCATCTTAACCATAGGTGACATAAAAAAAATAGAGTTTTGGCAGAGGAGTCAAGATGGCAGAGAAGTAGCAGGCTGAAACTACATCAGGCAGCAGTAGATCAGCTAGATAGCTTATCTAAAGATTGCACACACCCACAAATCCAACAGGAGATCGAAGAGAAGAAGAACAGCAATTCTAGAAACAGAAAGTCAACCACTTTCTGAAAGGTAGGACTGGTGGAGAAGTGAATCCAAAGCGACGGGAAGATAGACCGCAGGGGGAGGGGCCGGCTCCCGGCAAGCGGCGGAGTAACGGAGCACAAAATCAGGACTTTTAAAAGTCTGTTCCACTGAGGGACATTGCTCCAGAGGCTAAACCTGGGTGAAGCCCACGCGGGGTCAGCGTGGCCTCAGGTCCTGCAGGGTCACAGAAGGATCGGGGGTGTCTGAGTGTCGCAGAGCTTACAGGTATTAGAACGGGGAAGCCGGCGACAGAGACAGAGCTGAGGAGTGAGCTCTCAGCTCAGGGTTACCTTGAACTGGTTGCAGGCTCGGTGAGCCCGGAGCGCGACCAGAGGCCAGGGAGACGGGAGTAATTGGGCGCTATTCTCTGAGGGTGCCCTGAGGAGTGGGGCCCCGAGGCCTTGGCTGCTCCAGGCCGGAGACTGGGAGGCCGCCATCTTCATTCCCGTCCTCCAGAACTCTACGGAAAGCGCTCAGGGAACAAAAGCTCCCAAAAGAAAACCCGAGCGGATTACTCAGCCTGGCCCCTGGTAAGGGCGGTGCAATTCCGCCTGGGGCAAAGACACTTGAGAATCACTACAACAGGCCCCTCCCCCAGAAGATCAATAAGAAATCCAGCCAGCACCAAGTTCACCTACCAAGGAGTGCAGTTTCAATACCAAGGAGAGCAGCGGAATTCCAAAGGAGGAGAAAGCAAAGCACAGAACTCATGGCATTCTCCCCATGATTCTTTAGTCTTGCAGTTAATTTAATTTTATTTTTCTTTTCAATTATTTTTTCTCTTCTTCTGCTAAATTTTTTTAACTTTTACCCTTTTCATTTTTTAATGTTTTTAACTAGTTTATCTAATTTATATATATATATATATATATATATATATATTCTTTGTTATATTTTTTCTTTATTTGTTTTCTTTTTTTAATTGTTTCTTTCTTTCTTTCTTTCTTTTTTCCTTTCTGAACCTCTCCCCCCTCACGATTTGGGATCTCTTCTGATTTGGTTAAAGCATATTTTCCTGGGTCTTTGCCACCATTTTAGTATTTTACTTGCTCCTTCATATACTCTTATCTGGACAAAATGACAAGGTGGAAAAATTCACCACAAAAAAAAGAACAAGAGGCAGTACCGAAGGCTAGGGACCTAATCAATACAGACATTGGTAATATGTCAGATCTAGAATTCAGAATGACGATTCTCAAGGTTCTAGCCAGGCTCGAAAAAGGCATGGAAGATATTAGAGAAACCCTCTCGGGAGATATAAAAGCCCTTTCTGGAGAAATAAAAGAACTGAAATCTAACTAAGTTGAAATCAAAAAAGCTATTAATGAGGTCCAATCAAAAATGGAGGCTCTCACTGCTAGGATAAATGAGGCAGAAGAAAGAATTAGCGATATAGAAGACCAAATGACAGAGAATAAAGAAGCTGAGCAAAAGAGGGACAAACAGCTACTGGACCACGAGGGGAGAATTCGAGAGATAAGTGACACCATAAGACGAAACAACATTAGAATAATTGGGATTCCAGAAGAAGAAGAAAGAGAGAGGGGAGCAGAAGGTATATTGGAGAGAATTATTAGAGAGAATTTCCACAATATGGCAAAGGGAACAAGCATCAAAATCCAGGAGGTTCAGAGAACTCCCCTCAAAATCAATAAGAATAGGACCACACCCCATCACCTAATAGTAAAACTTACAAGTCTTAGTGACAAAGAGAAAATCCTGAAAGCAGCCCGGGAAAAGAACTCTGTAACATACAATGGCAAAAATATTAGATCGGCAGCAGACTTATCCACAGAGATCTGGCAGGCCAGCAAGAGCTGGCATGATATATTCAGAGCACTAAACAAGAAAAACATGCAGCCAAGAATACTATATCCAGCTAGGCTATCATTGAAAATAGAAGGAGAGATCAAAAGCTTCCAGGACAAACAAAGACTGAAAGAATTAGCAAACACCAAACCAGCTCTACAGGAAATATTGAAAGGGGTCCTCTAAGCAAAGAGAGAGCCTAAAAGTAGTAGATCAGAATGGAACAAAGACAATATACAATAACAGTCACCTTACAGGCAATACAATGGCACTAAATTCATCTCTCTCAATAGTTACCCTGAATATTAATGGGCTAAATGCCCCAATCAAAAGACACAGGGTATCTGAATGGATAAAAAAACAAAACCCATTTATATGTTGCCTACAAGAAACTCATTTTAAACCCGAGGACATCTCCAGATTTAAAGTGAGGGGGTGGAAAAGAATTTACCATGCTAATGGATATCAGAAGAAAGCAGGAGTGGCAATCCTTATATCAGATCAATTAGATTTAAGCCAAAGACTATAATAAGAGATGAGGAAGGACACTATATCATACTCAAAGGATCTGTCCAACAAGAAGATCTAACAATTTTAAATATCTATGCCCCTAATGTGGGAGCAGCCAACTATATAAACTAATTAATAACAAAATCAAAGAAACACATCAACAGTAATACAATAATAGTAGGGGACTTTAACACTCCCCTCACTGAAATGGACAGATCATCCAAGCAAAAGATCAACAAGGAAATAAAGGCCTTGAATGACACACTGGACCAGATGGACATCACAGATATATTCAGAACATTCCATCCCAAAGCAACAGAATACACATTCTTCTCTAGTGCACATGGAACATTCTCCAGAATAGATCACATCCTGGGTCCTAAATCAGGTCTCAACTGGTATCAAAAGATTGGGATCATTCCTTGCATATTTTTAGACCACAATGCTTTGAAGTTAGGACTCAATCACAATAGGAAATTTGGAAAGAACCCAAATACATGGAGACTAAACAGCATCCTTCTAAAGAATGAATGGGTCAACCAGGAAATTAAAGAAGAATTGAAAAAATTCATGGAAACAAATGATAATGAAAACACTACAGTTCAAAATCTGTGGGACACAACAAAGGCAGTCCTGAGAGGAAAATATATAGTGGTACAAGCCTTTCTCAAGAAACAAGAAAGGTCTCAGGTACACAACCTAACCCTACACCTAAAGGAGCTGGAGAAAGAACAAGAAAGAAACCCTAAGCCAAGCAGGAGAAGAGAATCATAAAGATCAGAGCAGAAACCAATGAAATAGAAACCAAAAAAACCAATAGAACAAATCAACGAAACTAGGAGCTGGTTCTTTGAAAGAATTAATAAGATTGATAAACCCCTTATCAAAAAGAAAAGAGAAAGGACCCAAATAAATAAAATCATGAATGAAAGAAGAGAGATCACAACAAACACCAAGGAAATACAAACAATTATAAGACCATACTATGAGCAACTCTACACCAACAAATTTGACAATCTGGAAGAAATGGATGCATTCCTAGAGACATATAAACTACCACAACTGAACCAGGAAGAAATAGAAAACCTGAACAGACCCATAACCAGTAAGGAGATTGAAACAGTCATCAAAAATCTCCAAACAAACAAAAGCCCAGGGCCAGACGGCTTCCTGGGGGAATTCTACCAAACATTTAAAGAAGAAATAATTCCTTTGCTCCTGAAACTGTTCCAAAAAATAGAAATGGAAGGAAAACTTCCAAACTCATTTTATGAGGCCAGCATCACCTTGATCCCAAAACCAGACAAGGATCCCATCAAAAAAGAGAATTACAGACCAATATCCTTGATGAACACAGATGCAAAAACTCTCACCAATATACTAACCAATAGGATTCAACAGTACATTAAAAGGATTATTCACCATGACCAAGTGGGATTATTCCAGGGCTGCAAGGTTGGTTCAACATCCGCAAATCAATCAATGTGATACAACACATTAATAAAAGAAAGAACAAGAACCATATGATACTCTCCATAGATGCTGAAAAAGCATTTGACAAATTGACATTTGATCCCTTCCTGATCAAAACTCTTCAAAATGTAGGGATAGAGGACACATACCTCAATATTATCAAAACCATCTATGAAATACCCACCACAAATATCATTCTCAATGGAGAAAAACTGAAAGCTTTTCCACTAAGGTCACGGCAGGGATGTCCATTATTACCACTGCTATTCAACATAGTACTTGAAGTCCTAGCCTCAGCAATCAGACAACAAAAGGAAATTAAAGGCATCCAAATCGGCAAAGAAGAAGTCAAACTATCACTCTTTGCAGATGATACAATACAATATGTGGAAAACCCAAAAGATTCCACTCCAAAACTGCTAGAACTTGTACAGGAATTCAGTAAAGTGTCAGGATATAAAATCAATGCACAGAAATCAGTTGCATTTCTCTACACCAACAAGACAGAAGAAAGAGAAATTAAGGAGTCAATCCCATTTACAATTGCACCCAAAACCATAAGATACCTAGGAATAAACCTAACCAAAGAGGCTAAGAATCTATACTCAGAAAACTATAAAGTACTCATGAAAGAAATTGAGGAAGACACAAAGAAATGGAAAAATGTTCCATGCTCCTGGATTGGAAGAATAAATATTGTGAAAATGTCTATGCTACCTAAAGCAATCTACACATTTAATGCAATTCCTATCAAAGTACCATCCATTTTTTTCAAAGAAATGGAACAAATAATCCTAAAATTTATATGGAACCAGAAAAGACCTCGAATAGCCAAAGGAATATTGAAAAAGAAAGCCAAAGTTGGTGGCATCACAATTCCGGACTTCAAGCTCTATTACAAAGCTGTCATCATCAAGACTTCATGGTACTGGCACAAAAACAGACACATAGATCAATGGAACAGAATAGAGAGCCCAGAAATAGACCCTCAACTCTATGGTCAACTAATCTTCGACAAAGCAGGAAAGAATGTCCGATGGAAAAAAGACAGCCTCTTCAACAAATAGTGTTGGGAAAATTGGACAGCCACATGCAGAAAAATGAAATTGGATCATTTCCTTACACCACACACGAAAATAGACTCAAAATGGATGAAGGATCTCAACGTGAGAAAGGAATCCATCAAAATCCTTGAGGAGAACACAGGCAGCAACCTCTTTGACCTCAGCTGCAGCAACGTCTTCCTAGGAACATCGCCAAAGGCAAGGGAAGCAAGGGCAAAAATGAACTATTGGGATTTTATCAAGATCAAAAGCTTTTAAAAAAAGCACAGCAAAGGAAACAGTTAACAAAACCAAAAGACAACTGACAGAATGGGAGAAGATATTTGCAAACGACATATCAGATCAAGGGCTAGTGTCCACAATCTATAAAGAACTTAGCAAACTCAACACCCAAAGAACAAATAATCCAATCAAGAAATGGGCAGAAGACATGAACAGATATTTCTGCAAAGAAGATCCAGATGGCCAACAGACACATGAAAAAGTGCTCCATATCACTTGGCATCAGGGAAATACAAATCAAAACCACAATGAGATATCACCTCACACCAGTCAGAATGGCTAAAATTAACAAGTCAGGAAATGACAGTTGCTGGCGAGGATGCGGAGAAAGGGGAACCCTCCTACACTGTTGGTGGGAATGCAAGCTGGTGCAACCACTCTGGAAAACAGCATGGAGGTTCCTCAAAATGTTGAAAATAGAACTACCCTATGACCCAGCAATTGCACTACTGGGTATTTACCCGAAATATACAAACATAGCGATCCGAAGGGGCATGTGCACCCGAATGTTTATAGCAGCAATGTCTACAATAGCCAAACTATGGAAAGAACCTAGATATCCATCAACAGATGAATGGATAAAGAAGATGTGGTATATATACACAATGGAATACTATGCAGCCATCAAAAGAAATGAAATCTTATCATTTGCGACGACGTGGATGGAACTAGAGGGTATCATGCTTAGCGAAATAAGTCAATCGGAGAAAGACAACTATCATATGATCTCCCTGATATGAGGAAGTGGAGATGCAACATGGGGGGTTAAGGGGGTAGGAGAAGAATAAATGAAACAAGATGGGATTGGGAGGGAGACAAACCATAAGTGACTCCTAATCTCACAAAACAAACTGAGGGTTGATGGGGGAAGGGGGGTTGGGAGAGGGGGGGTGGGGTTATGGACATTGGGGAGGGTATGTGCTATGGTGAGTGCTGTGAAGTGTGTAAACCTGGCGATTCACAGACCTGTACCCCTGGGGATAAAAATATATGTTTATAAAAAAAATAAAATAAAAATAAATATATTTTTTTAAAAAATACAGTTTTTGCTTCAAGGCAATTTTCCACTAGAACGGTCTTGATTTTAAGAAGTAGCAATAGCTATATATCCACCAGAATATACATGAATTAATTATGCTCAAGTGTGCAAAATGGCTTTCAGCTTTGATTAAATCAACTCCACAGTATTCCTTTCTCTATCAATCAGCAAAATCAAGTCGGTTACAATTCGGGCTACCTTAACAGGTACTTAAAATGAAAAAGACAAACATACTAACCTTGCACCTTATGACATGTGTCAAGTGTTAAGATTTCTCTTTCTTCACTCATCACCATCACCTGGCTGCAGGTGATGAACAGCTTTCTTTACTTAGGCAGTCTTAATATTTATTGAAGACATTTTAACTATAGAAATCTCTATGGAATTCAACTTGGCTGGAAAGTGTGGTTATATATACATTCATGGCACACTCAGGAAGAACTTAAAGCGCCACTAGATCTAACCTTGAGAAGTTTTGCAAGACTGCCAATTGCTGCTTGTAAACTGTTCAGCTTGAAATAGGAAAAACGTGTATTTTCCTGTCAGGAAGACACAAAGCTTCACTGAAACTCTTCCTGGGCTTATCCATCTCACTGCTGTTAAAAATAAACTATTGATTTTCCTCACACCATACAATCTGTTGAAGAAAACTAGCAGAGGTACATGCCCAGTAAGAAGTAGGCTAAAGTTATTATGCTAGAAAAATGAGATGTTGGAAGAGTTTTGACAACATGTAGAACTAATTAGTAAGCACTGCTCAGAACGCAAAGCAAGCTACTAGTATATGAAACCCTTAAAGGTTTGTATCTCAAATCTCTTCTTAAGTTATTCTGTCATTAAGCCCAAACCTGGACTAGCATGCTAACTATTAATAGTGCCTCTTCTGCAAATAAATGACATCCTTGAAGACATATTCTCCTAGAAAACCACTGAAGACAGTTGGATCATTTCAGGGGCACTGATGTATTACTCACTAGAAGAGAACAGTATCATGAGACAGAAGAAAAATAAAGTAAATATAAAGTGACTTTTGGGCCTAAAAATATCACATTAAAAATTGGATCATTATCTTTCTCTTCACCCAAATCAGGAAACTCTCTATATATCAAAAATCCAAAGGTACCTTGAAGAGTTATTTTACTGTGAGTGGGGGCACAAGGCAGCTCTTCTCTGTAGCCCATGATGAATTTGTTCTGTAAGGCAATGAAGGGTGGATTTCCCATTTGTATTTCCTGCTGTAGAGTAGTACGGACACAGCAGCTTCACTAGCAAATCGAAACAGTGAACATCTGGAGTGGAAACACCTCAGCGGTGTCTGATGACATTGCTCATCTCTGCCCTCTGTGGTAGCCATCATTATGTCAGTGAAGAAGAGGACAAAGTAGCCAAGAAATATTTCTCAAAGGCTCTTGGAATGATATGGATGACTCTTGGAATTAAGGTGATCTGTTAAGAATGGAGAACTGATTCTACTGTTGGAATTTTAATTTTCAGTTCCAGGCTGGTGTACCAGGCATCACATTCCTAGTGTATAACTTCAGTCTTCACTGGTACTTTGGTCCTCAGTCTTAGTACTATGTGGCTGCTAAATGAATAGGCTCTGATATTCTATCTCCTATGATGACTACTCTAATAATAGTAATATAATGCTTTAAAGTGTTCAAAGCCAACTCCTCCAAATGACTCAAGAGTGAGAATAAAGTTTGGGTTCTAGGGAGAGTTCAGGGAACCTAGAAGGAAAGAGTCATGGACTTCCACTTTAATCCTTGGTTCTAAATCAGACTGAGAAATTCAGTGCTTTCAAGCAAGCTTCTCCAGTGCTCAGTATATGCTGATAATTTCACTTAGTTTCCCCCCACTATTCCAGAGTACTCTCAGGAACCCAAGAGAAGGGAGAGAAAAATTCAATGAGATACAATCAGGACTGATGGAACCCTTTCTTCCATCATTGCATCAGGCCTGGCCCCTGCAAAACCTTAAAAAGTTCATTCTTGAAGAACCAGCAGAAGGAAACTACAACCAACTTCAGAGCAGTCTCAAAAGGAGCTGCACTAGGCTCTTATCCTAATTTTATAGAAGTGATATAACTGTATATGCAAAAATAACCTTTCCTTATTGTTCATACATTACAACAAGTATCCAACAAAACATTTTTTTAATTATCACATTAAAAAGAAAAATAAAAAATACACATTTTCACTAATTGGAAGGGGGGAGTGAAAATTGTTACATACTTTTTTTGTTCAAGGAAGAGGGATACAGTATCCAAGCTTATAATTTTCTCCATATTTTCTTAGTATTTACCATCTTACAAATAAGAATATTAAAGATAAAAGCTATTTCACAACCAATAATGCTAAAAACCAGGCTTCTATCTCTAGAATTATCTTCCTCATTTTGGAGGGGAGGGCCATTTTGGAATTCCAATCTGACTCCCACTCAAATTCTTTACCCTCAATAAATATGACTATTAAGCATTGAGTTGCTCTCCTCTGAAACTGCCATTATTGTTTTCATTTTTTGAACTAAACATCAGAATATCAATTGACCTTTCAGTTCTATGAATCTATAAATACATTCTTATTCTTATAGCAAGGAATTCATCTTTAGTCCAATCTATGTTTAGTGCTGACATTCTGATATGTCTAGAGTACTTTGGTACGGCCCTGACCCAAGTCTATTTTCACAAGGTCTGAGAAGCCTCCTGGGAAAGTGTTCATCTACAGGGAAGAAGGTAGCAGGTATGACACACTTAAAACAAAAGCTTTATCACTGAAAGAGAATGAGAATTTTGAGTACAACATAGTGGCTGTCACAAAAATCCATCTCCAGCCTAGATGCATGTCCAGAAAGAGAGAAAATGATCTAAAAACCCAAAGAGCAGTTTTACATAAGAGCGCCAGAAATGGTGTATAAGCAGCACTTCTTGGGGACCCCTCCAACAAATTATAACATGAAGGGAAGAGAAGAGTTCTACCTCCTGCCCATTTCCCTGCTATGGGCTTAAATGCTTTGGCAATGATGCCTGGGGGAGCAGTGGCAGAGCTTACTAGTACATTATGGTGCACAAAGGGATCTTTGGAACCTAATGTAAAAATAGTAGAGTCCCAATGGGGCACAATTATTCACAAGAATACTTAAGACAGCTCTTTGAGTTTCCTAGAAATACTTGGTTGTGAATATTGCAGGGCCTGGGGAACTTGAATCTGTAAGTGGGTACAAGAACCAATGAAATTTATTTAAAGATTTTATTTATTTATTTATTTATTTATTTATTTAATTTGAGAGAGAGAGATTGCACATGTGCCTCTGGGAACAGGGCAACCTGGGCAGAGGTGTCCGAGAGGCAGATTGGGAGGGAGAGGGACAAGCAGTCTGCACGCTGAGTGCTGAGCACAGAGCCTGGCTCAGGGCTTGATCTCAGGACTCTGAGATCATGACCTGAGCTGAAAAATCAAGAGTACCTTGCCTAACAGACTGAGCCACCCAGGAGGCCCAAAATTTATTTATAATTATTCTATTTGTTTTTATCATCATAAGTAAGATATTATAACTTTATAAATAATAACTTCCTTCTAAGCTGGAGATGTCTTGAAAATGCAGACTAGATTTTACCCTGCTTCGACTTCTGTCGTTTGAGTATATAGGACTATGGAGGATGGAATGGGGATGAGAGAGGACCTTTAAGTAGGCAGCACATTCCTGTGCCACTGCTGGTCTGCAAACTCAGCAGCTTCCTGGGTGAAATCCGAAACTGGACCTGAACACAGAAGGCAAGGAGACCAGAGGAAGAAGCAAGCCATTCCAGATTAGAAGCTTGCAGGTTCCATGAGCAACAGACTTCCCGTGGGTGGCCACAAGAGGAGGAGATCTCCACACCTGCCTGCCAAAATCTTAAAGTTTATACAGGGATGGTAACTGGGTTCTGTCATGTATTCAGTCCAGATGGTCTGAAAAACATCTTGTTTTCTCAAGGTTGTGTCCTTAAAAATGATTACGACTGTGAGAATGGTGGGCAGACTGTACGTTTCCAAGATGGAAAGATGAAAAGTCTCTGATTGCCTGTGTCCAAATCACAGGTCAACAGGAGTTCATGTCTCCTAGATGACCTCCTCCAACAAGATAAAGTCCTACCTAAGGTTATTTAATAACAATGTAGTTGTAATTGATGCAATTATATGCAGCTGCCTATATCCACTGCTTGTCAATGCAATTCTAGAGTTCTATCACATCTGCCAGTTCCTATGCCTAGTTCTTCTACTAGGGTTTTAGCCAATTGTAGAAATGAGAGTAAAACGTAAATATGACTATAAAGCAATAGAAGCCTAATTCAAAATATTTCATCTTCTGCTAATCTATTACCAAGTAAATCAGTCAACACATTTATTTTTTATTGCTTCTCTAAGGGAAAATGATACAATCTTAGAATGTCTCTGGAATTTTTATATATATTATGTACATATGTATATAATATAGACATATATATAGTGTACATATATGAAAAATTATATATTTAGCTTGTATGTACATATTTAAATATAGTTTACTTATATATAATGCACATATATTTTAATAAGTGTTTTAAATCATATGCTCCATTTTCTATATCAACTCTTCAATAGCTAACTATATGTGACGCTTCAGAAATCTTTCCCTGCAATATTTATTGTCAGGTTTTCGGGGTTTTGTTGTTGTTGTTGTTGTTGTTGTTGTTGTTGCTTTCTTTTTTTTTAAGATTTTATTTATTTATTTGACAGACAGCGATCACAAGCAGGCAGAGAGGCAGGCAGAGAGAGAGGAGGAAGCAGGCTTCTGGCTGAGCAGAGAGCCCGATGCAGGGCTCGATCCCAGCACCCTGGGATCATGACCTGAGCCAAAGGCAGACGCTTTAACCCACTGAGCCACCCAGGCGCCCCATGTTGTTGTTGTTGTTGTTTTTAATGAGTGAGACACTTTTGTCCCAGGTTAATGGGGACCTATTGTCCTAATGATTATTTTTTAAATTATCAGATCTATCAAGTTAGGAAATGTTATCATTTTCAGAAAGGTTAGAGGAAAAGGTGTAGAAATCATGTGATTGTTAAAGGAAATGGCTTTGGATATTTTAAAAATAAAATAATGCTTAGTTCTGGGCATTTACACAAGTACAAATGTAAAATTATAGTGGGCAAAGTGACCTTAGTTCACCATAGGTACATTAACCAAAAATCACAAGTTAAAGTTACATCTAGATTGTGTGATCCTTTTGTCCAAGTTCATGGGAAAAGCATTAGATAAGGACTCAGGTCTTAGAGGAGACATAAAAAGTAGTTTTGACCTAGTGCCAAAAAGGAGCATTTGCAGGCAAAATTAGACAATGAGAGGACCATTTAAAATATTTTGAGTTTTGGGATGCCTGGGTGGCTCAGTTGGTTAAAATATTTTGAGTTTTTCGGATTGGGTTTCAGAGGGTTCTGTGTTTGGAGAGCAGTACTGGTGAGCATTTAAGTTTATCTAACATAGAGATGCTGGTGTTCTCTTAGTCTCTGAAGATAGAGAAAAGAGCACGGAATGGAGAGGGAAAGAGAGTATTTTCAGGCAGACCAGATTCTCCCGTATGTTCATGTGGCATAATCATGACACATTTAATAACTATTTTGCTCCATAAGTTTTTGGCACATAAAATTGGTTAATATTGGCAAATGTGTTATAATAATAGCAAGCCCATGACTTAGCAACTATTGAACTAGAGTCTGATACTTTGCTTTTCTGAGACCTAGCTTCCCATCTGTAAAATGGAAAAAATAGTTATCTCCCAATATCTTTGAATTATGAGGATAAATGAGAAAATGTTTATTCAATTCTGTAAGAAGGTAAAATATTCTTGATGAAAATTATTTAGCAAACATTTGACTAGTGTGTCCCCACACAAAAATAAAGGTCCAGGACCCATTGCAAAGTAGCAGTAAGGAAGGAAATGAGGAGAGGGAAGTAGATGGAAAGAGAGGAAAAAGGAAGGAAGGAAGCAAGGGAGGGAGGAAAGGAAAAAGAGTAAATCAGCTCATCTAGTGGGGTGGTTTAATAACATGTTTTGAATATGTTTTCTTTCAAAAACAAAAACAGATTAAGCGGAATTTAGTCAAGTTGGTTCTTATAAATAGGCATATTGCTATCCACTAATAAGCCCCAATTTGAAAGCTGAAGCTAAATAAAACACAAGAAAATTCTACTAATTCATTTGTCATAAGTTTAGAATTTTTAAAACAAGCAGAGGAAAAGCTAGTTTATAGTTTTATTTTAGTCTCTGTGAATAGATCATACTAAGAAAATTAATAATAAATACAAATAAGGTTCAGGTGGGAAAAAAGTTTAAACCTCTTGAGAATAAACTTTTCAAGATGCCCTCAGGCCCATTAGCAATATCATTTACATATAAATAATTGATGCCTAATTATGAATCCTTTTTATCTGTTCAAAAGTAGGTCCCAAAGGGCTGCTGGTAAGCAGTGCTTTGTTTGACTAGTTCCAATTATTGTATTAATCAAAATTTAATTGGACAGCCAAGCTCAGTTTCAATTACTTACTTAATTAACTAACATAAAAGAAAACCGACAGTAAAAACAGTACAATTTTACAATTAAGTCTACTAATAACAGATTAGCTCTGTCAAAGAATGTAAAGTATTACGGTGTTAATGCAGTTGTTTTCATATTTATTATTTACTTTCTATTGATTTCACTTACTTACATAACTTACTTTTATATTTTGGCTCTTCAATTCTCAAATCTCTCACATTTGTGTGAAACCCTCCAACTTCCTGTTCTCTGTCAAATCACAAGATTGACCTGTTTGTCTTTAGTTTCCACATCCAAGCTCAAGGTGAGTATGTTCAACCAGCTTATTCATGAATATTTGAACTTCATCAAGATGCACTGCTCTGGTCTAGTGATTTACAATGGAGAGACAGAGAGACATTGTGACTTCCTGATCATAGCTCTGGTATTCAGATAGAAGAACTCACATGAGGAATTTGTTTCCACAGAAATTGTTTCCACAGAATTTTCCTAGCCTATTTAACTTTCCAATTCTCCTTCATACTTAGAAAATGTGCTTGGCCCACAATGTCACTTTATTTGGGAGCATTAGGGATTCCTGGAAAGGGTCTAGAGAGTATGTAAGGCAAGTAAATTTGAAAATTTTCAGTTCTTTCTTGGCTTTTAATTAAAGCTTCTGATCTTTTAAAACGGTGGGAATAGTGTTGTGTTGTGTCTGTGGCCTCATTATCAACAGCTGCTAATTCATCTGAGCAGAAGTCTCACTGTGATATTTTGCTTTGGTCATAGAGGGAAGAGGGGTGAAGCAGGAGAAAGGGATTCTCATCCAGGTACTAGGTGCTCAACACTGGGAAGAGAAGTGGTGGAGTGGAAACTGGGACTCAGAGTGACCTTCCATTGCAGTTTCTGGACCACCACCATCCCAACCAGTACAGCAGAAAACTCTACTACCATAATGTCAACTCATTCTTGCCCCCTTCTCATCTTCACTGCCCCCAGCATATGGTCACCTCTCGTTGCCATGAAGCTCTAATTTGGGGACCCACTCCAAATGTGTCTGTGCAGTAGAACAAATAAAAAACTCTCAAGTGAGTGTTAGAAAGTTTGGGAAAGTTTTTAGAGGAAAAGTACATCATGCAGTTGCTGGGAGTGCACACCACACTAGGAGAACGGGTTTTCTTTTTCAACTTTTGCTGCCCCCCCGCCCAGCATCCTTTATCACACGTGATACAGCTCAGGGTTCTGATAAATGTTTGATGAAATAATGCATAAATAATCTTAAAGTCACCACAGAAAGAAGCCTTGTCCCTAGGGTCAGCTTTGCCAGGCCACAGTGTTCTATTTCTCTCTTTTGTCTGTTCACAAATCTTGTTGTCAAGGGGAGTCTCTGTGGAAACTGCTTAAATTACCACATTGTTAGCTCTTACATTTTATTGCAACCAAGATGAAAACAGATTCACAGGGAATTAAGACTGACTTGCATGAAAGTTTGAATGTATTCTGTATCAGTCTGAAACTGAGAAGGCATTTGGCTGAACTCTGGAGGTACAGAATCTGATATTTCATTAACATTTCCTGGTAGCTTTCAAAATGTTACCCAGCACTAAGGCAACAACCCAGGATTCCTGCTATGGTTAATTTAAAATCTGCCAAAGCCAATGGTCACTCTTTTAAAGTTAGAAAAAAAGCATTAAGTCAGTTCAACATTGTGATTTTTAAGACTTTACCATCCAGTAATGATGAAGCAGGTAATTTGGACCAGCCCTGAGGACTGTCACTGAGGGCAACTAGGAAATATGAACACAAGATAAAGCTTGAAGGCGCAGAGAGATAACAAGTAATGAAGAATATAAGGCCAAGACTGGAGAGAGAAAGAGACTCCTCCTTTAATGGTTGGTTTTGTCCTGAGGACATTTGCTGATCCTGGTGAGGCAGCTAGAGACTAAACAGAATTTTCATAACCTTAAAGAGGTAGGGAGCTACAGATGGAGTTTGGTAAACCAATTGTGTGTTGGGTCAGGACCCCAAAATGCTATACCTGAGGAGAAAGGATGACATAGAAGTATATCAGTCTCTCTCTGACTATAGTCTGATTTCAAACTATCCAGATCCCCCAGAAAAATCTCACTATAAAATTGGATTAAAATGATCCCTGAATGCTGATGTTCCCAGGTACATGTAGAAGCAAATAAAAATTGTCCTGGAGGAATATATTATTGTTATATGCTTCAAATTATTTCTAGAAGAATTTTTTTAAAACTAAAGTCATACCGAGTCAGTGAAATAACAAAACCCACAAGGGAATAAGACACGACAAACTAGCAGAAAAGAATAGACAATAGGAACATCTACAGGCTCAGATGGTATATGGTAATTATTGAACACCTTAAAAAAGTAATTTAATATTAATTTCATTTCAACAGTCATTGAGTACTACTATAGAGAAATTGAAGAACATAAATACCAAGAGGACACAGTTCCTATTTTCGGAGAACTTACAGTGACTATACAAAATATATATGCATTTTTTCATCTTTTATTTAGTAAGTACCTTTGTGGAGGGACTATTAGTCCCTAAGGAATAAAAAAAAGGAAGAGAAAAAGAAAAAGGTGGTTTCTATTCTCATTAAGCTTCCATGCAAGTGTGGGAGAGAGACATTTGTCAAGGAGTATCAATAATAAGTGTAAAACCAGCCTGTACTTCTCTAAAAAGAGAGGCAAATACTGCTAAAGGTAAATATTAGAAATAGGGAGAACTGATTGAGGTGAGAGAGGAGGAAGCTCTCCTGAGAAAGTGATGATTGGGCTGTAGAAAAGGGTAGAATTTCACTGGTGTTATTTCTAAAACGACAACTTAAGTACATGTCTCCTTAACTTAAAACCTTTAGCAATTCTACATCCACTATAAGGTCTGTGTAACAGGCTTCTTGAATGGACTGAATCAGATGGTATGACCAATTTTCAGTTCAGATACAGAAACCAATCCACCCCAGTCTGAATTAGAACTTTAGCTTAGTGTCCAATTCAAAGCAAGGGTGTCCTGCAATAAGGACAGGGATGGGGAACATTGTCATGTTCTTCTATTTTCCTGATTTCTCCTTATTCTGTTGCTTTATTTTAAGGACTTGGGCTAGTGAAAAGGGACAAAGAAGAAAAATGGCGAACAGTCATTTAATCAGATAGGGGGATATATAATTTTCTTAACCACCAATAAGCATCCAAATGCTGGCTCTCTTGTGAAGCGCATTTTGTGGGCTCTTTGGAGGTATCCCCACGTCGTACTATTCGTGCAGTGGGAGAAATATTCTCTGATGAGCCTGCTGTGAACCATTCCACACTCCTACCAACAGCTGTTGCCCCAATAACCCACTGTGACTTTTATTTTTTTAATTAACATATAATGTGTTATTTGCTTCAGGGGTACAGGTCTGTGAATCATCAATCTTACACAATTTACAGCACTCACCATAGCACATACCCTCTGTGTCTTATCCCTGTGGCAACCTCACCCTTGGTGGTCATCTGTGAGGCACACTTGGCCACAATGATGCTGGGAGTGGACACTGTCTTGATGGTCCCTTCACTCCCACTCTTGGTGCCTGCATAAAAAGCTCTGCCCAGCTTCTCACCTTAAGGATTCTCTGGTCAGGAAATATATACAGCCTCTAGGACTGTGTATGCTTCCCAAGGATTCTCTCCACAACGGCAGTTCCACTGGAAGGGTTAACAAGTTTCTGCGGCTGAATGAGCATCAATATAGGGATGAAATGCTGGCCTCTTTGCTTTGCATATTCTCAGCCTCTCTGATGGTCTCTTGTTCAGTCATTCTTTGTCTCTCTGGGGAAGGAAGGAAGAAATGAGAAGTAGAGATCCTCTAAGTGTGAGATTCACTGCCTCTATCAATTCCCTCTTCAACAAACTGAGTTCTTATACAAGTTCTTATACAAGCCAGAAAGAGGGCTGGAGAAAAGAGAAGGCCTACTTTGGACTCATTTAATAAGATCTAAGATCTAATGAGGTGTCTGTCACTCCTGTTAAAAGTAATTGCCCTTAATTTGGGGGCATTAGACAAATTTAGAGAGAACAAGAATTGCATTCAACATCCAGTCATATCAGATTTTCTAGTTATGACTCAAGACACTCATAATACAACTCCTGAAGACTTCTCCCATCACTCCCCACACTTCCACATGCCATGTATTCTCGACAACTTGAAATATCTCAAATATGACTTGCTTTTCCACGCCTCCCCTATACTATTGCCACCTCTACTTGAAGTCTGTATTGTTTCTTTCTATGTATCTATCATGGTAATATTAAATTGAAGAGTAGTTATTGAATTCAGTCAAAACTTATTGGCTATCTCCTAAGACATGAGAATTTCTGCCCTTTTGGAGTTTCAAATTTCATTCCCAACAGTCTAGGAGCTCCATGAGGGCAGAAGGTATATCTTATTTACTGCATGTTTCTACATATAAACTAAACACTCTTAAGTACTGAATGGTAAGTGAATGAGCTAGTGAAGCAGATGTTGTAAAAGGAAGGATATAGATGTAAAGCAAGGGCCATGGGAACACAAAAGAGAAAGGGATTCCTACTAAAAGCGTTAGGGAAGCCTTTTAGAGAAATTGATATTTCTTCTAGGCTTTGAAGGAAGGTGCTATGGGTGGAATTATGTTCCCTAAAAAAATTATGTTGAAGTTCTAACCTTGAGCACCTCAAAATGTGTTCTTATTTAAGCTATGGGGTCATCACAGATATAATTAGTTAAGATGAGGCCATACTGGAGTATGAATGCCAAATCACTATTACTAAGGTCCTTTTGAAAAGACAGAATTTGGACGCAGGCAGGCTTACAGGGAAAACACCATGTAAAGATGAAGGTAGAAATCTGGGCAAAGCCACAGAGGCTAAGAAACACCGAAGAGAGCTGGTAGACCACCAGAGGCTAGGAAAAGAGACATGGAACAGATCCTTCCTTAGGTCCCTCAGAAGAAATTAACCCTGAGGACACTTGATTTTAGTCATGTAGTCTCTAAAACTGTGAGACAACAAATTTCTGTCATTAAGACACCCGGTTTACTGTATTTTGTTACAGCACCCCTAGCAAACTAATATAGAGGGGAAAGATTTAATCAGGTAAATACAGAGATACATAATACACCTTGAACAAAACCTAGAGTGGAAAGATAGCTGAGTGTGTCATGGAGCAGTTGATAGTCCTCAGGAGTGGAAGGGATGTTGCATGGGACAGGGAGGCAAATACATGGCAGAAGTGAAGATTCTATCAGAAGTCTGGAGCCAGCTCTTGGAAGATTTTGACTATCATGCTGAAAAGCTTAGGTTGTTTTTTTTTTTTAAGATAATAGGGACATTTTATACATTTTGAATTGGAGAGACTCCTAGTCATGACTCATTCATTCATTTAATCAACAAGTACTGAATGACTAAAACATTTTTCTAGGCATTAAGGATACAGTAGGAGAGAGACAATAAATGTATAAAACAAACAAGTACGTGTCAGATTGAGATGACCGTTGTGGAGGGAAAAGACAGGGTAATAAGTGGGGGAAAGTACAGATATAGCAAATAATGTTATCAATTGAAGAAAAATAAAACAGGATGAGGAGTCAGTTCCATAGAGAAGAAGGGGACATAGAGAAGGACATTATTTGAGGGGCGGTCAGGGAAGATGTCTCTGATAAGTGGCATTTGAGATCAGCAGGAAGTAGGGAGCAAGCTGGGCGGCATTCAGAATATTAGCAGTCCTAGCCCCAGGAGTAAGGGTGGGAGTAGTTGGTATTTTTTTAATGGTGTTTGAGAGAACAAGGGAGCCACTGCAGCTGTTATGCAATTAACAGAGCGGAGAGTTTTAGGAGCTGGAAGTCAGAGAGTTTGGGAGGAAAAGAGAGATAACAGGAAGTAATGATGAGCAATAATAAGCATTTGCAAAAATACTTGGTTCTTTTCTCCTGGGATTGCACCTGAAAAGGTATGGCCATCCCAAACTGACCACTGTGAATACATTAAAGACCCAGATGTACAGTGCCTGCCCTGGAGTGGTCAAGGAGTTGTGCCCCCACTCTACCTGCTACTGCACAGCCATAAGCATACCCAAAGAAAGGGAGGGTCTGATGACACATCCAGCTCTTCCAGGGAACAAAAGCAATTTCAACATTGTTGGGTATGTGGATAGTGCTTCTCAATGTAAATGCTGGGTTTTTCACCTCAGAAAAATGATGAATTATTGAAAAGCACTCAGCTTGATTCTTTTTTTCCTGCAATACATATTTCCTTAAAGCATTTAATGCATAGAACCCAGGAAACTTTGCCAAATTTTATGTATAAAAAATGTTCTTAATGTCTTAAGAGTCAAGTCAACAATAGAGATGACTGAATATTTACATAATTAGAAAGCATGGTCAGAATTTAAATAAATCATTATAGGCACTGTCCCTGAGGAAAGCCCTAAAGCCCCACCTAGGTCCAAATTAATGCAAAGGGAAGAATGGCACCAAATAACATACCAAACTGCAGCTGTCAGAATTACTCAGACCTCAGTCAATAACCTGGCCAATTTTAAATTACAGAAAAGCTGTACTTTATAGGTATCCATGCCTATCACTCACTTAATATTTACAAACAAAAATGAATTCTCACAGCTCTTTGGTGAGGCTTGAAATATTTTACTTTTTTCTATTTGGAGGAAGAGAAATTTGCAAGAGTCACTTCAAAGATTTTTTTTTTTTTAATGATTGCATAAAAATCCAGGATAAAGCAGAAAATTGAACTTGGTCCTGTGCTCTGATTGAGAGGACAATACTCATTTCCAACTTCCTGGTACATTCTAGCCATTGTGTGAAGACTGACAAACCTTATCTAAATTGCCATTTTTCAAAAGCTTGCTGCAAATGTGGGAGGGGAAAATTGTTGCCCTCCCAACTCTCACCCTTATATAAATAGGACACAGTCTCATTAGGATTTCATTTTAGATTCATTGGAAAGGACTCAAGTCTCACCTCTGAAGTTTTTATCTAACCAGACATAAAATATACCTATGGGGAATTAGAAAACATTTTTGGAAAAAAAGTGAAAAAAATAAAGAAACCCAACAACTGTAAATACTGCTTGGGTCTAAGGTCAGCTTCTCTTTTTCTTTTCGTTATTCTCTTAGATAGGAAAAGCAAATAATTTTAAACTCTTCATGACCATCTCTCTCTTCTACCTGGAAGCAGAATTTATCAGTTTGAATTAGAAAGATGGTACAATTGGGAAGGATCTTACAGTTTATCTTGTTTAACCCCTTCACTTTAAGGAACACTGCCCAAGGGACTAAATCACTTGCTCTAGGAAAAAAAGCATGGCCCTGAAATTAAATACAATTTGAGATCCTGATTTGAAGCCTTTGGTTCAAAATGAAAAATTTAAGCTCCTAGAGACTGAACCAAACTTCAGAACCCCAGTTCTGGCTTTTGCTACAGTATCACAATCTGCATAAAGCAGGATGATAATGCCTCCAAAAGATCAGGTTGAAAATGTGCTTGGAATGGAAGTACTTAATAAA
Source organism: Enhydra lutris kenyoni (assembly GCF_002288905.1). NCBI lineage: Eukaryota > Metazoa > Chordata > Mammalia > Carnivora > Mustelidae > Enhydra > Enhydra lutris. The sequence continues at coordinate 3,542,184 of NW_019154140.1, forward strand.
TGTTAGCTATTATTATTAAGAAATAGTTTTCAGCTGCCTGTGAACATGAGACCACTCTTACATGCCTCCATATTTGTGATATAAATATCCTCCAAAGCTTAGAGCCTTGACAAGAACAACTGCTTAACTATAAAGCCACTCAGAGATTTAAAAACACTGAGAATATAAGGTAACTATCCAACTCCATCATCTTTTACTGACACTAAAATAAAAACACCTGACATCTCAGACAGCCTTTGCTGGCCTATCTGAGGGATACACGCAATTGTGGTTAGATTATGTAGCCAAGAGCTTTGCCAGGGAATTAGGCAACTCATCATGCACATGCTCAGGAAACCTGGATGGAACTATTCCTCAGCTTTCGTCGAGGCTGTGGTCTGAGCTGGAGGTAAGGTAAAACCTGATGTATACAAACACGGCAAATATTGCGCCCTATTCTTCAATTCTTGCTGAATTATGTCCAATGTAGGATCCCTGGCTGCAGAAGGAGGAAGAAGGAAGAAAAGGGAGCCTCTTCCTCATTCTGGATATCCTTCCTTTCCATTCTTTAGATTTTGGGTGGTTGTCCCCTTTATCTTCACAGCATACATCAAGACGTTTATTAAGTATTCATGGACTAAGAGTCTGTCCCTGTGCAAGACTATGAATTCAATAAGAACAGAAACCACGTTTGCTTTTTCTCCATGTCTAGCATGATGCCTGACAGAGAGCAGACCCCCAGGAAATGTTGAATAAATGAATGCATACATGCCTTCTCTCTGCTGAGAATAAATGGAGTAGCTTCTGATCCTCTCTTAGCAGACAAGGAATAGAAGTGAATTGGAGGAAAGCGAACTAATACTTATCAGGTATCCCTATTGTTTTGTGCATTTTTACATGCTACTTGAGGAAAGTACTACTTCACAAAAGGCAGGCAAGAAAACATAGACCAGCTGCTTGTCTGAATAACAGCCACGTGCATTCCACTTCAAGTACATTAAATTTGTTTCCTGCTTACTTTTCCTACTGTTCATCTGGGAGTGCTCAAATTTGGAGTCATTTTAGTTAAGTACTAATTAACCAATTAGCAACTGTCAACTCCCCCCCCCCCACCTTTTTTAGCTCTCCAAGACTCACGGCTTCTTTTCTGTTAAGTTTCTGTCTAGGAACTGGCTTATATACGGAGAAATCCTATCTTTGTAAATGAAATACATGTGGAAAATTCTTCCTGTTTTCTCCTAGTCCCTAAAATCACAGGCCCTGACCATGTCCCAAGGTCCTTGTCCCTCTTGAAGGTGACAGTATTTGCTCACCTCAAAATCCTACCTACCTCATCAAGAGAAAAAATAAAGGTCTGGCTAGACTGTTTAAGGAAATAGAGTTGGAGAGGAAGAGACACAATTTATAGTTTCTGTTCTGTTTATATTTTATGATACATTTATTGTGCTGATAATCATAAACTTAACTCAAAGATGACGGAGCTGAAATAAAAGTGGCAGCAGCCACTGAGGGGAGCACAGAGCAAGGTACCTGTTTGAAGTATCCCATTTCTTGGCTCATGCCAGAAAGATCAGCATTCTAGCGACTCTGCCACCTATTAGTTCTATAACACTGAACAAGTTACGTAACTTCATTTGTAAAATAAGGATAATAACTGTGGCAATTAAATTAGATAATGCATATAAATTGCTTTTCACAGTGCCTGGTACATAGCTAAATTCCAAAGAAAAAGCTCTTATAAGTATTCATTCAACAAACACTGAGCATTGCTATACAGCAGGCATAATATTCAATGCTGGGGATACACTTTTACTTCTTTAGGTTTTATGACCATTTAGGCATAGAGTTATTTTGAGAATGAAGTACTCTCATCATTGAGAGTATTTCCCATATGTGTATTTACCATATAAAGCCCCCATCCCCACCTTTGGACAGGACTCACAGGATTCACAGACAAACTGGAGTTTTAACTAGATTAACCAGTTAATCTAGGAGTGTAGAAAGTCTGATGGATTCATCAGGATAAAGTGAAATTAGGCCAGAGCAATACCTAAATAAAATGGGAAATTGTTGATTATTCACAATAGTTTCTTTGGCTATCTAACGTAAGAACACCATTCTGATTATGGAGACTCCCTCAATGTCTAAAAATTCAGATTTTCCACTGGGCAAATGGAAGGAGTCAGATACTATCTTCACCCTCTTCACCCTCCAGCAACTGGCATGTGACTTGGACTACAACAGTCAGATGCTCTCACCTTGGCCTTTGAATCTTGAAAGAAATGGCCAAAAAGACAAGGACAATTGACATTATATTTCCAGAAGCAGGGTTGTGAGTCTGATGATGGCTGTCTGGAGTGTCCATAATGATGGCAGCTGTACAGAAGCTCTAACTGGACTGACCTGTGACTGGTCCAGGCTGTGTTTTTTGCTATCAAGGCTTCTTGATTCTGGCCTGTTTTCAAAGGCTGGTTCTTGTTCTTTTCAAGGATTCTGTAAGATTCCAATCAATTTTTGCTTAAGGTGGCTAAAGCTGATTTCTGTTACTTATAACCCCAAATCCCAACTGAAACACTCTTCATTCTTTCCTTTGACTGAGCACACGAAACAGATAACTCGTGGCACCTCTGCCCTAATCTGAAGCTGAGGAACACTGCCTTTCCCATCAGCAGTGTGCACTTAACTGGCTGCAGGAGATCCTTCTGATGAATGCTGGGAGAAAGAAAAGATAGAGTAGGGATATTGGATATTTCCTAAGACCTACCTTGATGTCTTTTAGACCATGAGTTCAGAGCAGTAATTTTATGTTCATGTCAGCTCTGATGACTTTGGCCCACAAACATGACTCTGCTAAAAAACACACATACTCCCACACCAGGAAAGGTCTCCAGGAAATATTCAATTTAGTTATTAATACATTTAGATCTTAAAGTATAATAAATAAAGATGAAAACTTAAATTATATAAATTGATAGCAAGTGACAACCATTAGTAGGCATGCAGATGCCATATTTTAATTTTTACAGCCTTAATCTTTATTCTACTCTATATAATGGAGGAACACCAGAATATGAATTTTAATCCCTCAAAGGCATAGTCCCTTTTTTTTTTAACTTTTTTTTTTTTAAAGATTTTATTCATTTACTTGACAGAGAGAGACACAACTAGGCAGAGAGGCAGGCAGAGAGAGAAAGGAGGAAGCAGGCTCCCCGCCAAGCAGAGAGCCCGATGTGGGGCTCACTCCCAGGACCCTGGGATCAGGACCTGAGCTGAAGACAGAGGCTTTAACCCACTGAGCCACCGTGGCGCCCCTAGGTCAGTCCCTTTTAAGAGTGATAGGGTGAGATAGCTGAAGGGCTCTATGCAGCCTACTCAGCCTGCTGTTTGTGAACCATTATATCCTCAAGAGATTTCCATAAGTGCCCGTGAGAGAGAACATAGCTTAAACCTTATCAGCTATCCCATCCATTCTCAAAGAGGTAGTATGTTGTGAGGGAAACAGAGCTGAGTATTTATAACATAATCTAAGTTCAGTTACTGCCCCAACTTCCATCAGATAAAGAGGTTTGCTCATCTATATCTAAGGGTCACCTGTAGCTTCAGTTTTATCAGTGATCATTTAATACTTGAGCAGTTGAAATTAAGAACAGGGCTCAGAATAGGAGTTAGGAAACAGAGAGGGGAAGAAAAATGGAGACACTGGTGAAGAGAAAAAGAGTGTCAGTGTGCTGCCTAGCACAGCAGAAGCAGGCAGGAAGTGTTTGGAGAATGGAACTAAACCCAAACAGAAAAGCTGGGAAATGCCATTTTCAATTTTAGTTCTCACCTACTTCCTGTCCTCAGTGGGAAGGTTCCCTGGGCCATGTTGCTTGAGTAGAAGTGTGGATGAAGCTGGAACTGTATCATTTCAATCCTCCCTTATCCCAAGGAGGTTCCAAGTAAGTTCGTGGGCTTCTCTGAGCCCAACTTGACCACATGAGATAAAATGGAAAGGAAGGACAGGCAGACTGACATGGTGTGCATCCAGGCTCTCCCACTGAAAAGATGAAAGAATCTTAGCAAGTTATTTATGTTCCCTAAAGCTTTAGTTTCCTCATCTGTATTAAAAGGATAATTATACACCCCTGTTAAGCTGTGAAGAGTAACAATATTTTCTTCACACTGCCTGGTGTTGCAAAGAGAGCAATCAGCAGCCAACATTATTATAATCACTGCTATTACTATCCTTAACTATTGTCACATCTGTCTTGAGGAACCATGAGAGGCCTTGTGATAGCAACTTTTAGAACTGATTTGTGGATACGGACCTACATCACATGGAGAAGTTAAATGAAAAGGACTTCCAATTATTCTTAGTATTTTACGGTGTGAAGACATCTTCAGAAGGGTTGACTAGTCTTCAAATTGTATGCAGGAAGTGCATCCTGAAAGAATGCTCCAGCTCACCTCTAAAGACAGGTGTGTACCACTGTGTGGTGTTACACAACTTACCTTCCTAACTCAGACCCAGGAGAAATGAAGAGATTCTTTTAAAGTGTTTTGTGGGAAGATTAAATGAGATAGCATCTGAGAGACACTTAGAAGGGTTCTGGAGGCAAGGCTACATGAATTCAGTCTCCTTCCACTCCTGAGCAAATCTAAACTGTTTAATTCTTCAGCTCCAAGCAGCCGCTGGAACCTACTGGCAAGTAGGTGTAAGTGAAGCCTTGAATTCTGCTGGGTTCTGAGGAGGAAACTGCAGGGGGCTTCCTCTCCTGTGCCTGGGCAAGTAATCAGTTAACAGCATTGAGCCCAAGGGTCAGAACTCCAACTGGTAAACACAGACAAGATCTATGCACAGATCTGTAGGGGAAGGCCAGTGCCAATCTTGTATTACTAGAAAAGTACAAATGGAACTTCCAAATGAACAAGGAGCAAAAAATGGAATGAATAGCAATTAAATAAAACAGCAATAATTTTTAAAAGAAATAAAGCATATGGCTTTTATGGTATTGCGGTATGTTCCCTCTATCCCTATACTGCAGAGACAAAGTGGATGGAACTAGAGGGTATGATGCTAAGCGAAATAAGTCAATCAAAGAAAGACAATTATCATATGGTTTCACTCATATGTGGAAGTTAAGAAACAAGACAGAGGATCATAGGGGGAGGGAGGGAAGAATGACATCAGACAAAATTAGAGAGGGAGACAAACCATAAGAGACATTTAACAATAGGAAATGAACAGAGGGTTGCTGGAGGGGAGGGGGATTGGGGGATTGGCACTAGAGGGCACATGATGTGATGAGCACTGTGTGTTATAATGAACTCTACCTTTGAAACCAAAAAAAAAAAAAAAAGAACAAAGCAAACTGCGAGATAAAATAACCAATAAACTTAAGAGGAAAGTATAAAATTGGTACATTATTTATTATGCTATGTAAGTGAAATATTTAAAGAGACAGATTGTATTAAAAGCAAAACAAAAAAGATTTTTATATTATTTATGGGTAATCTGCACAAAATAAAGTAATAAAAAATTATTTTATGAGAAAAGAGACAGACAGGCAAAGAAACACCAGGCAAATGCAAACCAAAAGAAAGCAGAAAGAGCAATATTAAAATCACTCAAATGGGATTTAAGGTGAAAGGCACTAAAAAGGTGAAAGAAGAACATTATCATGGAGTTCCAGCAGGAAAGGATTAAGAGAATGGAGTAAATGCAATATCTGGATAGATGACAGGAATTTTCCAAAACTGATGAAAGACTGATATCTTATTCACTTATTACCTATATCTATAGCACTTACTCAAGAATTTTAGGAATCCCATAAGTAGTAAACCATATCACACCAAAACTACTTAAAAACAAAGACAAGACAGAAGCATTTAGCCAGACAGAGCCCTATTTTGGCTGTCTTAATAAAGCAGAAAAGTGACAGTTGGCAGAAGACAATGGAATGGTATCCTTCACAAAAGAAAATAACAAAAAAATGGGAGGCGAGAGAGAATGAAGATTAAAAGTTCTAAGATTGTAATATTGCTGGGGAAGTGGGGAAAAGTTATTGTTGCTATTATGCTATAATGAGTTTCCTCACTGGAGATAAAAGGAAAAACAAGTCCTGCTGCTTACTAGGAATATACGTTAGACCTAAGATTGAAAACACAAGGTAGGAAAAAGATCTGCAACACAAACCCTTCAACAACAGTGAGGGGATGCCCATCAGACAATGTAAAATTATAAGGAAAGGGGCATTATTAAAGATGAGGAGAGGGGTGCCTGGGTGGCTCAGTGGGTTGAGCCGCTACCTTCACCTTGGGTCATGGTCTCGGGGTCCTGGGATGGAGCCCCACATCAGGCTCTCTGCTCAGCAGGGAGCCTGCTTTCCCCTCTCTCTATGCCTCCTGCTTTGCCTATCTGTGATCTTTCTCTGTCAAATAAATAAAAATCTTTAAATAAAAAAATAAAATAAAATAAAAGATGAGGAGAGACATTCCATAAGAACAGGTATTACTCTACCAGTAATATATAACAATGCTAAGTGTATATGAATCTGTAATATTGTTAGGATACACCACTGCCATTTCTGGTAGAGAACCTGGCTGGACCCCACTGAATAGGAACTTTGGATGGAACCAGGGTCAGGATTAGGGTATGGAAACTTACTGCTAGAGGCCTCTGGTCCTCTATGCCCCTAACGTGTTATTTTGATATTTGAGCAGTGGCTAAAGTTTACTATTATTGTGTTGATAGTTTTCAAACTGTAGTTAGAAACCTAGAGTGGAGGCTAAGAAACCCTGGGTGCTGACCTACACTAGGTAGCAAAATTTTAAAATGTAACTAAACCCTCTGATTTCTGGTGAAAAATATGGCTCAAGGTTAAGGAGATTTACACAAAGATATCGTCCTTGTCTTCAACCAACTTACATTCTGGGGATGACCGACCTATAAAAGTAACTAAATACAAGGTTATGATAAATGTCATAAAAAAGTAGAAGTGGGCACCTGGGTGACTCAGTGGGTTAAGCATCTACCTTTGTCTCAGGTCATGATCCCAGGGCCCTAGGATGGAGCCCCATGTGGGCTCCCTGCTCAGCAGGGAGTCTATTTCTCCCCTTCTCCTTGCCCCTCCCCACCATTCATGTTCTCTCTCTCAAATAAATAAATAAAATCTTAAAAGAAAAAAAAGAGGGGTGCCTGGGTGGCTCAGTTGGTTATGCAACTGCTTTTGGCTCAGGTCATGATCCTGGAGTCCCAGGATCAAGTCCCACATTGGGCTCCCTACTCAACAGGGAGTCTGCTTCTCCCTCGGACCCTCCCCCTTCTCATTCTCTCTCTCTCTCCCTCAATAAATAAATAAAATCTTTAATAAAAAAATAATGGAGAAGCAAAAGTATAAAGAGCTTAGGATGCTAAGTATCATAAAGAGTTACAAATAAAGGCAAAGCTAAAGTATGAAAAAATAAATTCAATGCCTCTAATTCTAATGCCAGGTGAAAGAAACCCAGGATTTTACTACAACTGCCATGAGGTTAAAACGCAGTAACATCAAATCTCCATGGGTCCTATTAGTCAGGGCATCACACACCCTTGATCCTTGCATTTAAGTACAGTTGGAGATCTATTCTTTAAGTAATGGCTTAACAAAAGAAATACGCAGAAGATCAAAGTGTAAAAAGTGGGAAAGTCTCTGTGAGCCCCTCACTTCATGCAGCTTTCCATGGGAACTGTCTTGCTCGGTGGAGGAGTCAGATTTCTACATTTTTCTGCTGAGCCTTCAGGAAGTGTGCATCTCTTTAGAGGGGATGAAAACACAGGTATCCCACTGACTTCAGAACACTGCCATGGTGAGTCATCCCAAAAAAAAAACCCAAAAAGAATGCAGTTGCGACAAGCTGCAGCTTCCCAATTAGCATCTTACAAGCCCCTCCATGTAAAAACTGCAGAGCAGAAATCTAAAGAAAGTACAGGAGAGTACGGAAAATGACTGATAGAATAATTATTCTACTTAATTACCACAGTACCTGATGTAAACCAGGCCCAATGACCCCAATAGCTCCCTTTTTCCATCTATCTGAATATAAATCAAGCCAACAGCTCTCAGTTTAAGATGTAGCATTATTTCCTGCAGAAATGGTAAGCCAACTGGAAGTAGTAATTGTTTGCACAAGTTATGTCCAGTATTAGATCAGAAAACAAAATTAAGTTCTTTGTAGTATAACTCCTTAATTTTGGATATCGTTCTCTGCTTGCCCAGGGAGGACAGAGATTTGGGTGAAGAATCAGAAAAGACTATCAATGTTTATTGTATATCCATATGTCTATGGAGGGAAGAAAGGATTAAAAAATTAGCTTAGTTACCCAAGCAAGATAGTTTCAAAGCCATGGGATCTGGTGTATCTGTGCCCTGACAAATTGAGGACATACTCTATGCCAGGCGCTGACAATCTATCTACTGGGGATAGAACTATGAACAAAACAAAGACCCTAACCTCAGAAACTTAACTTCTAGTTGAATACACACAATAATTATAAACTGTAATATATAATATGTTGGGAGAGAACCAATACCATAAAGAAGGAATAAAGCGGGGTATGAGATTGGGAGTGTGAGAGTAAGGGAATTGCTATTTTCCATGTAGGTGGTCAGAAAAGGCCCTAGTCCCAAAGTTATCAGAGCAGAAAAATGAGGAAATGAGAAAACAAAGCGGCATGCTCCCTGGAGGACCCACAGGGGACCAGAAATCCGTAGAGGGCACAGTAAGTGAAAATGAAGTGAAATATGCTCAACATGCTCAATGACCAGCCAGGAGGCCCCTCTGGCTTCGGGGGCTAGCCAGGGCAGCAGTGAAGGGGCAAACAGTAAGGGTCAGTAAGAGATAATGTCAGAAAAGGAGTGGGAGATGGAAGATCACAAAAAGTCTTATTGTCCCTGGTAGGAACTTTAGCGCCTCTCTTGAATGAATCCTTTGGAGGATTGTGAATGGAGCAGTGACTTACATTTTAAAATGATCATCCAGATTGCCCTATGGAAGTTAGACAAAAATGGGACAAAAGCTGAAGTTGGGAGACCAGAAATGTTTAAGGATATTGCAACAATCCCAGCAAGAGATGATGATAGCTTAATACCACATTAATGACAAGGCACTGTGGGCACTCAACAGAAATGAGATGAGCCTCCATTCATACTTTAGTGCAGATGTCAAGACTGATGTCCAACCACTTGGCGCACACATGCATGCGCATGCACACACATACACACGTCCCCCCAAAGGGGCATGAAAAGGTTTATTATTCATACAACATGGCTTTTTGGAAAGAACAGGACACACCTCCTAAGATGGCCCCAAAATGGCCTGAGAGAGCAGTAAAAGAGGCACTTGGGGTTCTGTGGTGCTTAGTAAGTGGGGCTAGATGGAGAGTTTCCACACATGGTTTGAACCTACCACTGGTGTCCAAGATAGGAGCACTTGGGGCTTTCTCATCAGCTTTCCTGGATATGGGACAGAAGGGGTGAGGGAACAGTGAGGCTTAAAAACTGTAAACAAACACCCAAAATGGAGTCAGATTCTTCATTATATAATGGTAGAAATGTTAAGAAATGATCAGATTCTGGAATTATCTTTAGGACTGAGGTGTTAATATTTACACCTGGAATGAAACTTGGGGCGTCAACATTAGACAGAAGTTAGGGATGATTCCCACTCTCACTATATTTTGGCAAACAAAAATTTTAAGAAACTAAAAAATCAATAATAAAGTTGTATTATTTGTTCATGGGGTTTTCCCTCCTACCTCTATATTGAAGGTTTTATTTAAATATAAAGACCATGTCCTTTATTTCTCTTTAATCCTCTTTCACCTCCCCAACCACTTTTTCTGGAAACCAGGACAATGTTCTGCAAGCAGGAATATTAAAAATATATGTATCTCTTGAAAAGATTTACAATGATATATTTTTTCTTTTTTTTTTTTTTTTTTTTTTTTTTCAGTGTAACAGTATTCATTGTTTTTGCACCACACCCAGTGCTCCATGCAATCCGTGCCCTCTCCAATACCCACCACCTGGTTCCCCCAACCTCCCACCCCCCGCCCCTTCAAAACCCTCAGACTGTTTTTCATAGTCCATAGTCTCTCATGGTTCACCTCCCCTTCCAATTTCCCTCAACTCCCTTCTCCTCTCCATCTCCCCTTGTCCTCCATGCTTTACAATGATATATTATTAGAGTATTATGTTGACTTAAAACTACATGCTACCTTGCTTAGCACTCAAGTCAAACACTGACTTTAAATGATATTCTCTTAAATATTCCAAATTATAAAACTGGAATTTCATATCATTATTTATCACAGATACACTTAAATATCCAGAGTACAGTAAAGAATCTTTTACTTACAACTTTTATTTCAAAAGTGACCTTTTATTATTTTATAGCTAATTAAGGAGGCAGCTGTGTTATAATAAAAATGTCCTAAAATAGGAACCTAGAATTCTTGGTTTTATTCCCATTTTTGCCATAAAGCAGGGAAATGTGTGATCCTGGATACATCAGTTCTCTTTTCTGAACCTCATCAGTAAAATGAGGAAACAGGGTTCAATAATTCCCAGGGTTATTCTTCCAGTGACACTGTGTAAGTGCTGGCAGCAAATGTGAAAGTTTCAAGAACACCTGAACAATTGCATGGATTCACACAATTAATTGGAACAAAACCCTTCACCTTTGTCTTGTCATGTACAAGTGAAATGGTTTTATGGTTGGAGAAATGCAGAGGAAACATGTACTTCCCAAGTTAGAATATTTTATGAGAACTATTTTTAAATGTTTTTTAATGACCACATATGTCTCATAGAAAATAAGAAAAATACTGAACAGTATAGAGAATATTTAATGAAAACTAATAGAAGGGATTGGGTTCTACATTCCTGATCTCTTGAGATTTAGAAAGAATAAACTCAATAAACCTATGTTATTAGAATTTAACTTTCAAATGCTTTACAAACCTATAGTCAAGTGTTTTACAGGTTATTCTTTTAAAACAAATGCAAACTACCCAAAATCATGTTGGCCCTACATTATTAATCTCAAATATAGAAATATTATTCAATATAAAACTGTCAAAGTTATGACTGTAGGTTAGATATCCCCTATCAAAAGAAAAGAACATTTTACATGTAATTTAAAAAAAATAAGTTAAAGTTTGGAAAATTATGGCTAAAAATCATATGAAGCTATAATTCAACCTTGTCCTTTTGACAACTAAGGATGAGCTTTCAGAACTGCTATAAACTGATTTAGAAAACAAAGTTTTGTCTCAGAGACAGTACCACTCACTCCCGCAGAAATTGCTCTCTTAAATGTCTCCAGTGGTTATTTGACATATCCAGTTCTCTGTTCTATGAAAAGAATCTCAACCTTCATTTTGCTCAATGCCTGACAAATATGTAATTACTTTGGTAATTCAGTTTCCAATTCAAGTCCTATCACGCCTTGCATTCTAGTTGTTCTTCATGGAACTATCTGTATTACCACAGATAGCCTCTTAGAAAGAAAGGCCATGGCTGCTCATCTTTGTATGCCTAGAACCTTGCACAGTTCTTAGCATGTGAGAGGATTTCAGCAAATGTTTGCTGTACTAATCAATGGGTTCCATCTAAAATCAGTGATTAGAAACTGAACCAGTCATTGGCTAAGTGATTTAAATTTAGTGATTAGAAACACTAAGTTGGGTTATAGAAGAGCTACTTCAATATTTACTAAAATGGAAGATATTTTTGCCTGAGAGAGAAGACTGGGAAATTTTCAGCAAATCTGAGCACAGAAATGGCATGTCTCATGGAATTAGGAAAGAATCAGTGCAGGCTGGAAGACATGTTAGAGACAGGTGAGTATCAGTCCTGTATTATGGCTAGAAGGGAGTTTCTGTAGTTATATACAATATTCTTAGAAAAAAGAGATCCCATGCTATTTGTATTTTATTCTTCTTCAATTTTATCTACCTTAGAATCACTGGCAATTCTTAAAAATTCCAACTTCAACTGTGCTTAAGGTTAATAAATTTTTTTTTTTCTATTATTGGATCACGGTTTAAAGAGTGAATAGCAATAATGACAATGGAAGTGAGGGAACCCTAGGGGACAGATACAGGTCACGGAGTTAGACAAAATATTGCTTGGAGATCGATGTCCCAGAGCTTCCCTCTGTTCAAACCTTGGGAATTCCATGGTTTATTATAAGGATCACCAAGTGTGGCTGATACTAATGAAATAAAATTTCCCCATAGCAGAGCTTATCTCAGTTTGTGTAACTTACCTCTTCTTACAACTCTTATACCTTCATGGCCACCACCAATCATCAGCACTACCAACATTTCTGGGGTCAACCTTGACCTTAAGCAGGAGGGATGTTCATACTAGCCCAGAACTCTGGGGTTCAATTTTAAGTCACATAATGAAAATCTGACTCTAAATGTGACTGTTGATTTTGATACCTTAGATTTTGTTCAATGCTGTGTTCTAAGACATAGATTCTACTTCGGCACTCAGTTAATTGTAAGGGACCTGGAAAACCAAAGTATTGCAATGCTAGATTTGGCTTTCTGATGGAAGGTAGCAGTGTTTCTAGGACATAACTCAAGGGAATGACAGTAGATAAATTCACTCAGAGCAACATCTAAGGCAGAAACATCACAGAGAGGCCTTCCCAGTTGGCAAGGAATAGAAGTAAGAATCATGGTATTCAGAGATTTAGGTTGGCAAGCAAAATTCCTAACTATTTGGGTTCTATGCTTGTTTCTAAACCTTGGACACTTGTTTGGTTTGTTTGTTTTTGCCTGAATATACCATTCTAGCCCTGAGGCAAGACAAGGCTCTGGAAGCTTTACCTTCATAAGATGCAATAAATAACTCCTTTAGACCTGTATTAGGCTAATTCATTATTCAAGAAATCTTTATTGCTTATTTATTGAATTCCTTATATAAGTGATTGCTAGACACTGTTGTAGGCATTGTGATAGTAGCATTAAAAAAAAAACAACAAGCAAAAATGTCTGCCCTTTTGAAGTTTATATTCTTTTTTTTTTTTTAAAGATTTTATTTATTTATTTGACAGAGAGAGATCACAAGCAGACAGAGAGGCAGGCAGAGAGAGAGGAGGAAGCAGCTCCCTGCTGAGCAGAGAGCCTGATGCGGGGCTCGATCCCAGGACCCTGAGATGATGACCTGAGCCGAAGGCAGTGGCTTAACCCACTGAGCCACCCAGGCGCCCCTGAAGTTTATATTCTGATGGCTTTCTTTCTCCATCTACTGCATGAATGACACCAGCCGTCCCAGAAAGAGTCTGTGGCTGCAGCCTAAGGCTAGTCTCCACCTACAGGAGTAGGGGTTAAAGGGCTTACTGTGATCCCTGGTCCTTTGATGTGTGTGTGCTGTGTTGGGGGGGAAGGGTGGAGTTGAGTAGCCCTGGGCAATTATATTTGCTGTCCAAATATCAATCAAGGAAACTCAATAAAATCTTGATGCCGTTAATGAATCTTCTCATGAACACATCCCTATATGATGAGAAAATAGGTTCCTAAGAGGTACAAATGATGCTGGTCTAGAACTGCCTACTATAAAATGCTATTGTTGATGTCATATTTTTTATTAGTCAAAGCTTAAAGAAACAAACATTTTGGTGTTTTTTAAGCAGAAACTGACATGATGCAGAGAATTAGATGCTTGCAGAATAGCTGGAAGTTGTAGAAGAAGTAGTTTCCTTTTGGGCCTTCAGGAACAGTCCTAGAACAACAGATCATCACTGGAACTATGCCAGGAAGAAGGGGCACCACTACTGCCTCTGAAACTGCCACCGTTCACCACACAGAAAACTGGATGATGGACATCGAAATATTACGTGAGAAAACCTGTGAACACAATCATGCTTGAGAGAAGAAACAAACAATGGGCTGGGGTTGGGTTGGGGGGCGCATGGCGGTGGGGGAGGGGGGACACACGGGGGGTTGGGCAGAGAAAGATGGCTTACACTTTGCTTTTGCTTTCTAAATTTTCTGCAAGTGCATCTAAATAGGAAATTATTTTGGTGCCAGAACCCTAGCTGCAAGAGAATCTAAGAAGACAAAATGGAGGCTGAGTGATCCAATTCATAATATCTAACATACTGCTTAACCTCCAAGGTAAATCTATGAAAGCACACTCCTGGGTCTTCACCATACCTAATGAATCAGTTTCTGGGCACAGAAACTGACATAGTAACAAACACTTATCCTGAGTGAGTCGTGCTTAGGAACATTTGGGAAACAATTAGAATGATCAGAATGAGACCTTGGATATGCAGTCATGTTATGCATATTCAGAAATTATTTTTTTAATAAGGAATTTTTTAAAAGAATATTAAGCCATGCTTATATATAATTTAATCGGAAGAACATGACTATACTCTGAATCGGAAAGTGACATGCTTATCACCTTAGGTGATTGTTCACTTTGCAATGCCAAATGGAAAAAAGAAATCTCTGCTCAGTGTTTTGTTCTCTCTACTTCCTCATGTAATTGGGACAAATATTGACAGTTTGGTGGCTGCATTTTATTACAGGAGTTTGCCTAGTGCTCTCAGGGGATATTTCAAAGTAATATCCCATGCAAACCTCCAAATTTATTCTTTTCTAGTTTGCAAGCAAGGAAGAACAGTTTAGCATCATCCCAAAGAAAGATAAATTTCTCATTTAGGAGAGCAAGAATGCATTTTCTTTCTCATCTAAGCAACAACTTCCATTAAACAAATGATTACATGCGGCTTCTGATGATTTATTGATTTAAATGTATTAAATTGCTCAATCCAAAAATAAGTGGGAATTTATAAATCGAAGTGAAACATCAAATCAACCTTGCATATAACCCTGCTCACAGTGCCTTAAACAATGTTGGCTGGATTAATGAAAGATGAATTCCCTGTGCTGATTTACTTTGCTAAAATAATGCCTCTGTAGCCATTTCCTAAAGCAACTTAAGTATTTCCCAGAAATAGTCATGGTTTCTGAAGTTTCTTTAAATGTGAATTGCAATCATATAATTAAGAGATTGTTTCAGTCATAGTAACACTGGCTGGTCTAACAAACAATTCACAAATCTTGGTGGCTTACCACAATAAAGGGTGATTTCTCATTCATGTCATGATCCAGTTGAGGATTCAGTGGTGAGCATTCCACATTAGTGATTAGGAATCCAGTCTCCTTGCATCTAATGACTCTACCATTTTCAAAACAGGGTCAGAAAATATTCTCTGTAAAGTGTCAGATATTAAATATTTTAGGCTTTTCTAGTCAAGAGGAAAAATCAAAGATATTATTTAGATAATTATATAACAAGAGAGAAAACAAATTTCAACAAATGTTATTTTGGTGAAATTCAAAATATAGTAACTAAGTACATACGTACAATTCTTAGTAATACAAGTCTACTAATAAAAAATGAAATTATTTTGTTGGGGGTTATACTTTTGCTTAATGGAGGTTTAAAATCAGTTTCCCTATTATCAAAATGTTGCAAATGTTTATCAATTAATGCTGAACTGTAATGAGATTTGTTTTCATATTTCATCCTCTCGCATGGATAAGTTTTGCCAATGCAGATATCAATCCATGAATGTTTTACTTTAATTGACCATTTTCTACTTTTAGAAGGCATTTTCAGGATACTATCACATTTTTCTCTTGCCTTTAACCTGTCATTACACAGAAGACTAATCACGTGTGATGAAGATCAGAAGGAAGCTCCTCAACTGAATGATTATATGGATTTTGAAATACAGAAATTTCTTTTGCATTTTCCTGGAGATACCAAAAAACATTGTTGGAACAGTAGTTTGAGCTGGTAAAAAACATCACTGCAAATTTCTGTGGGACTGGAGATTTTGGCATTTTGTCTGTTTCAAATTTTTTATTTAAATTCTAGTTAGTTAACATATTGGTTTCAGGAGTAGAATTTAGTGATTCATCACTTACATATAACAGTGCTCAACACAAGTGACCTCCTTAACACCCACCACCCATTTAACCCATCCCCTGCTCCCCTTCTCTCCATCAACCCTCAGCTTGTTTTCTATAATTAAGAGTCTCCTAAGGTTTGCTTTCCTCTTTTTCCCCCTTCCCCTGTGTTCATCTGTTTTGTCTCTTAAATTCCATATATAAGTGAAATCATATGGTATTTGTCTTTGTTTGAATGACTTATTTCACTTAGCATAATACACTCTAGCTCTATCCATATCACTGCAAATGGGAAGATTTCATTCATTTTGATGGCTGAGTAATAGTCCATTTCTTTATCCATTCATTAGTTGATAGACATTTGGGTTCTTTCCATAATTTGGCTATTGCTGATAATGCTGCTATAAATATTGGGGTGCATGTGCCCCTTTGGATCAGTATATTTGTATCCTCTGGATAAATACCTAGTAGTGCATTTGCCAGATCTCAGAGTAGTTCTCACTTTTTGAGAAAACTCCATACCACTTCCCAGAGTGGCTACACCAGTCTGCATTCCCATCAACAGTGAAAGAGGGTTCCCCTCTCTCTGCATCCTCACCAACATCTGTTCTTTCTCATGCTGTTGTTCATTTTAACCATTCTGACAATTGTTAGGTGGGTATCTCATTGTGGTTTTCATTTGTATTTCCCTGATGATGAGTGATATTGAGCATCTTTTCATGTTGTTGGCCATCTGGCTGGCTTTTTGGGAAAAATGTCTACTCATGTCTTCTGGCATTCCCTAATTTGATTATTTGTTTTCTGGGTATTGGTTTTGGTAAGTTCTTTATGGATTTTGGATACTAACCCTTTATTAGATATGTCATTTACAAATATCTTCTCCCATTCCATAGGCTATCTTTCAGTTTTATTGATCATTCTTTTGCTGTGCAGAAGCTTTTTATCTTGATTAAGTCCCAATAGTTCATTTTTGCTCTTGTTTCCCTTGCCTCAGAAGACGCGTCTAGTAAGAAGCTGCTATAGCTTATGTCAAAGAGGTTGCTGCCTGTGTTCTCCTCTAGGATTTTGCTGGTTTTCTGTCTCACTTTAGGTCTTTCATCCATTTTGATTGATTTTTGTGTATGTGTAACAAAGTGGTGCAGTTTCATTATTCTCCAGTTTTTCCCAACACCATTTGTTGAAGGGACTGTCTTTTTCCCATTAGATATTCTTTCCTGCTTTGTCAAAGATTAGTTGACCATACAGTTGTGGGTTCATTTATGGATTTTCTGTCCCATTGATCTGTGTGTTGTTTAGTGCCAGTACCATACTGTCTTGATGACTATAATTTGTAATAATGCAGTCTAGAATGGAAATTTTGATTTTTGTTTTAAATTTATAGCACAGAAAGTACGTAAAACAGCTTGATATCACTTGTGACTCAAACAACATTAGTTGTTATAGAAATGACTTTATGCAGTGTTTTCCACATATAAAGGCCACTTTGCCTTGAAATTTAGGTTGAATTCATTAAACATTATCAATACTATAGAAAAGTTGACTTCCAGGATGCCTGGGTGACTCAGTTGGTTAAGTGTCTGTCTTCAGCTCAGGTGGATCTCAGGGTCCACCTGCATCAGGCTCCTTGCTCAGAAGAGAGTCTGTTTCTCCCTCTCCCTCCACCCCCTCCTTGTGTTCTTTCACAAATAAATAAATAAATAAAGTCTTTAAAAAAAAAAAAAAAAAAGGAAGCTGACTTCCAAAGTTATTCAGTACTTCATAAGAGGGGCTGAGTACAGTTTTCCTTGTTCAGAAAATTTCCACTTTTGACTCTATTGTTTTGACAATACTAAACACTGCTAAACCATCAAACTGCTATAGAAGGGCAGGTCAGGATATCCAGCTTCTGTTGTTTATAAAAATTCATGAAGCTGATGATGGATAGATCAATGAGATCAAATGAAGTACATTGTTGGCACTTCTGTTTTAATAACACATGATAGATTCAAATATTTTCTGCAAAATCCCTGCTCATGAATAACATAATGAACAACCACGAGCTTTAAATACCTCATTTTTTTCATTGCTTTTGCGAATTTGTCCAACTTAGCCTTTCTCCATTCCATACATACTTTTACCATATCATTTGTAATACATCTTAGCAGATACCACTTCAGATTGTGCTAATGTTTTCCAGTGTCTTGGGAAATGTGTTCACCTGTGGTTCGTCCACTCAGATGATTCAGTAACTTTAAACTTGGCAACAGATAAACAACTGAGTAGCAAAGGTAACATTTACTCTTCAAGAACCAAGATAAACCATATGCCTTATTTTTTTAGTCAACTATCAATGTTGTTCCCAATATCCTCGATGATATGAGCAACTATTCTCATCAGAACCATAATAGTTTTGCATTCATTTTCTCTGGACACATTTCTTCAGCTTCTAAAACATAATTTAGTTAACTACATCAGTAAATAGCTCTCTTTGTGTGGCTAGCAAATGAGCCACAGGGAAATTTACTTAGGTTTTTAGCCTCATTGTTTTTGTTTTACTTTTGTGAAGAAAGTGTATGTAATAAGATACTTTGTTTTTTATTTTATTTTTCTGGACATTGCTTTCCTGTCACTTGGAAATATTTTAATGTGTCTAGGAATAAAAATGCATGTTGCATTTTTTTCTTCTTGCTGCTCTAACAAAACAGCATAAACTTAGTAACTTAACACATCACGAATTGATTATCTTACATTCTTGGAGGTTAGAAATCTAAAGGGAGTCTTACTGAGATAAAATCAAGGTGTTGATGGGACTGTGTTCCTTCTGGAAGATGGAGTGGACAGTCTGTTTCCCTGTCTTTCCTAGCCTCTGCAGGATTCCTGAATTCCTTGGCTTCTGGTCCCCAAACAGCAATCTCATGACTCCAATTTCTGCTTTCATCAACCCACCACTTCTTCTAACTTTGACTGTCCTGCTTCCTTTTTTGTAAGGACCACTGTGGTTACATTAGGACCACTAGGTTAATAATGGTCCTAATGTCTTCCTGGAATGGTAAGATTCTGAACCAAATAGTTAGAACTACAGGTCGCCGTTAAGGGGGATTTTTAATGAAATAGTTTAAAATATTCCTTATATTCCTAATATGAAGGGCCATTTTATGTCGTGGTTTTATAAACTGTTTTATAAAATGGAAAGTGTTCCTAATGGTGTTTCACTATTTGTCATGATACAAAGTAAGTTATTACTTTGCACTAGGTGGCTTGGCCACTGAAAGAATACTGTATTGCCAGGGAAACAATCTTATTTCTTTAGATAACAAAGTTACATTTTACCAAGTTCTTTGCTTCTGTTCATTGATTTCTAATTGAGTTTATGGCTCAGGCTGGGAATTGAAAAGTTATTTGTAGTAGGATAGGTAAACCAGCATATTATATAAAATGCACTAGGTTTAAAAACCGCTTTGTTTAAAAAAACATTTTAAATCCCTTTTTACAAACACTAAGTAAAAAATATGTCTTTCTGGGTTGTAAACAAGTGGTAGCAGTAGTAGAGTATTGTATAGCGAATGTTAAGTAAAAGCCCAAATGTTAAATAAAAGCACATTCTTCCCAAATGTGCAGAAAATAGAATTTGGCTAATTTGTGGACTCATCTTTATTTTTGTGCTTAATACTTTTAAAGACAAGATTCCTGGAATAGATTAGTATATTCTGTTCAAGACTTACAGTGATCCATTTTGCTTACACTGTTGTATCACAAAGGACTCATCCAGGGACCATGACCTGCCAGTGCGAGTATATATTTACAGAAACAAAAGAAACAAAACATCCATTGGGATATAAGGTAGCAGTCACAAACTGAAGACTGCAGGTCACTGAGGTGCACACCCTGATTCCAAAAGTTGGTTATGTGGGGGGCACCTGGGTGGCTCAGAAGGTTAAAGCCTCCTCCTTCGGCTTAGGTCATGATCTCACAGTCCTGAGATTGAGCCCAACATCCAGCTCTCTGCTCAGTGGGAGCCTGTGTTGGTTACAGTGGGTCTTACTGCTTTTGTGATAGGATTTATTCAGACTGCTGCACTCTTCATTTGATGTAATGAAATGCCATTAACCTACTTATTTGTAAATAAAGTTCTGTATCTAGATTAAATTTTTTTAAAAATCTCTCTCCCTCTCAAGATCCTTAATTTCATTGCATCTATAAAATCCTTTTTGACATGTAAGGTAACATCCACAGGTTCGAGAAATGAGGATGTGCAAATCTTTGGGGGAGGAGGAGGTATTCTTTTGCCTACCACAACTAAGTTATTATATAAAAACACAGTGCTTTGCCAGCTAATTTGATAACAGAATAATCCCCACTCCATTTTACCTTAAAAGTATACCATTTGAAGTTCATTTTTCTCTTCATTTCTTGTTTTGACTTGATGAGTATGCACTAAGAGTAAAAAAATGAAATGTCACAGTACAATGATATGCACAGCACTCAAAGTGCTGTCCAGGTTTATCTGCATCACTGCAGTATACACTGCACTGAGTCAACGGGGTGCAGCAATGAGAGTGCCACGCATACGGTCTCTGTTGCAACTAGTCAAGTCTGCCACTGAAATGCAAAAGCAGACATAGACGATATGGAAGTGAACGTGAACATGGATGTGTTCCAATAAAATTTTGTGATATTTCAATTCAAATTTTATATAACTTTGAATACTGTGAAATATTCTTATCCTGTTTTTTTTTTTTAAATAATAAAATGTAAAGCCATTTCAGTTCATGGCTTGTACAAAAGTAGGCAGTGAGCCAAATTTGGCCTGTGGGCTGTGGTTTTCTAACTTTCTTCTAGGTTCTCAGAATCCTCTATTGCAGGAGCTTGTGTGGGGGTGTGTCTGGCATTATACTACTTTATTTCTGCCCAAATTCCATTAGCCAGAACTCAATTACCTGGCCATATCTAATCAGGTTGAGAAAGGTATTTCTTCTGTGAGTCCAAGACAGGGGAACACTGATATTGGTGAATATTAGCATTTCTATGACAGCCTTCTGTTTGCAGTAACCATGTTATCCTCTTTTTCCACATATAGATTACACTCACTTCTAAAGTTCATTTCAAAGTCCAGAGTCTCAGGTAATGCATGTTCTTTACAATATAGCAGATATAGTTCCTCAGAGCCCTGTGACCTATGAACTTAGTATTTGTCCCTGGCATCCACCATAATAAATAGCTCCATACGGAAAAAGTTAAAAAGCAAACATAATAGTTATTGGTCAGGGGTAATGCAGCTAGATAAACATTATGAAGGCTCCCAACCTTGAGAACAGGAGAAGAACCATAATTCTTTCCTGAGTCTGCTCTTAATAAGGAACTCTCGCACATTATTCTCTCCGGCCCTTTGACTCTACCCTTTGCAAGCTTCTTCCTTATCTCTTATGCTCCTAGGCATAGCTGAAGTGTGCTGTGCCTTCCTTGGGGATGCAGAGCTGACAACCCACTGTCTTTCTAGAGATTATTTTAATGCTTTCTAATTACAAACTCCCTTGGAGTACCCTCGTGGTTTTACGTGCCATGCAATTTCCTCATGAACAAAGCTTAAAATTTATTTGCTTGCAATAAGTACCATGTGCCTATAACCACATCCAAAGATGCTTTCCAGACATTGGTCTCAAATCAGCTTGATTTTACCAATTCCTCTACTTGTTTTTTCTTAATAGTGGCTTAAAAGGGCTATTAATGTGATGTTTGCTGAAAGTCTTAGTCACTTTGCTCAACAAAAGTTTTTTGGTTACTCAAGAACTTACCCAATCACATCCCTTACTGTTTGGGACCTAGAGGCTGCAGACATTTCCAGCCCTTTAATGGCCACATTTTTAGTGTTTTGGTTTTTTTTTTTTTTTCTTTGTTTCTTCTATTCTCTCTCAGTTTTACTTGCAAAATGGCCAACTCTTTCCTAGGCTTAGTTCTTTCTTGTAATACCTGCCCAGTGCAGACAACACTAGTGAGGAGGATACACTAACTACTACTAACACTAACATTATTTTCTAACCTATTTCACTAGAGGTACCTAGCAATAAGTACATGGTCTACCTACCAAATTATTGCTGGCAACAGATTGTGGCAAACGTCTTTTTCATAACATAACACTTTCCTCATTTTCAGTCTGCTCACCACCTTCCTACTGCTAAGCCACAGTGTTTAATTTCCACTGGAAAATGTAGGTATTAGGCTAAGTGCTGCAGCAAACAACTTAAAATCTCAGCAGCTTAAAATAATTAAGTTTTATTTTTCTTTCATGCCATAATCTGATTTGGTATTCACTGGGCAACTGTCTGTGCAGTCATTCAGACTCTAGTGTTCGGGTGGAGATCTGAGTGAACAGTTTAAGATTCCAAACCTAAAGATTCTGAGAAAACACTACAAGGAATGACACAGGAATTTATGTATAAGAGAGGCATTTAAACAATTTAGGAAAAAGTAAACCAAATTATTAGATCCCGATGAGGAACAAGAGTGGCTGGATGCCAAGTTGCAGAGAACGGGCCAAAGCTTTTAACTATCTCCTCAGATTCTCCAATAACTAGGATTGATTAAGAAAGTCCAATCAGCTGATCTGTTTATATTGGTCTCAGTAGTAGAATCCAAAAGGAAACCAGGGTGATGTATCCCTCACCCTCCCAAGAGCATCCTAGCAGGAGTTGACCAGGACCTAGGGAGGGAGAGTACCAACTCTAAATGTAGGAGCGGTCACTCCTTTCTTGTACTGATCATTATGCTCAGTGTAACCTGGTTTAAACCTTGGTTTAAAAGTTAGGAACAAACTTTTGTTTTCTTTTGGAACTCACAAACTTACTTATATAAGGATTATTGTGTATTTAGTTCTATGGTGAACTTTCTTGGTTTAATTCATTTCCCCCAAGTCACTAGTCTCAGTGACTACATACATACAAACATCCATCCATCCAGACAGACAGACAACACTGTATATTACCGTCAGCAAGAACTCACTGGTGTGGTGACCTTCCCCTCTCCGGGGCTGGCGCACAGCAGAGGGACATTCACGCGAATGAAACCGCTCTCCCAGCTCAGCAGAGGGCCCCTCGCCTCTCCCGGGGCCCCTGGGCTCCGTGTGGAGGGGGCGGTGGGGGCAGGGGGGGGCTCTGGCCAGACCTCGCCCTCCCGCCCTCTGCCTCAGGGCTTCTATGGCCGGGGGTTCTCAGACCTGGGGCCACTCTCACTCACCTCTTGGCGGTGGCCATGAGTGGGCCTCCCTGTGGCGGGGAGGGTCCTTGGCCGTGGCGGGATGTGGCACCCGGCCCTCCGCGGTGCCCCAGAGCGCTGCACGTCGTCCCTCGCGCGCCCGAGGCCCGACAGCAGCTGTTTCCATTTCCCGGCGGTCCCCGGGTCACAGTGCAGGTGGAGGAGGAATGGGAGGAGCTGGTAAGGCAGGCACAGCCGTCCCCTCGGCGGGCCGGGCCGCGTGTTACCACGCACACCTGCACACCGGGGTGGGAGCTTTCCTGGTGGGTGGAGGCGGGGACGCCGCTCTGGGCCGCCTGAGGCCGACCGTCGTTCGGCGGCAAACTGTGTGTGTGCCCCGGCTCTCGCTTTCCGGAAATGCCAGATCTTCCGACCAATACGCGTGCGCGCTCCGCAGGGTTTCGCCTAGCACCATGAGGCGCAGGCGCTTGCGCCCACTGGCCTTCGTCCTGCCAGCGCTTGGGGTGCCCTATGTTTGCCTGGGCGACACTCCCTCCCCAGCCCCGCCACCAAAGCCCTGGGCTCTGATCTGCTTTGCCACCTTATGGGGGATGATTGATGGAGGTGATGCACCCTTGGTGAGAAAGTCTTTGCTGGTCTTTGAAGATGGGGTTGCCTCCGGGGTACCAGTCCACTCAGCAGTGGCCACCCATGCAACTATGGTTGGGTGAGGGCAGAGCCCCTCTTCTTCGCAGGAGGGGTCCAGAGGCCCTGGCAGTGGGGCTGGGAGCTACTCTTAAGAATGGTAATAACAAGAACAATAACGCACTGTGTTAGGGATATATACCCGTTTTTGGTTTTTTTTTTTTTTTTTTTTTTAGAAAGGGAGCCTCACCAAATTCAGTCAGTTAAGTGATAGAACTGGGATGTGAACTCCAGTCCAACACATTTTTGGTTTTTAAACAACTTTCAGATCGTTCAGAATATTTAGGAGAATTTTTGATAACTGGTCTTGATACCCCTCTAATAACCATAAGACACAGATATCTTTAAGGACATAGACTAAAAAACAAATGCCTGCAAAGCCTGGCTTTTCTGTGAATTGGAGTAAAGGCTGGAGGCCCAATATTGTCCCACCAGGATGGAGAAT
This sequence comes from Enhydra lutris kenyoni, assembly GCF_002288905.1. NCBI lineage: Eukaryota > Metazoa > Chordata > Mammalia > Carnivora > Mustelidae > Enhydra > Enhydra lutris. The sequence continues at coordinate 3,566,441 of NW_019154140.1, forward strand.
GGACCACTTTAGAGGACAGTGGAGACAAGTGGCTGTAAATAGATGATATTTTCTTAGAGTTTGACATAAGGACATATATGGTTGATTTGCTACAAAGGAAGCAAATTATGATGCTATTTCTATTTTAGTTTTTATGAAATCTAAATCTATTCCTTTCTTACAGTTTTGGTGGTAGGAATCAGGTTGTTTTACAATCTTGCTCAAACTTTTCTGAACTAATGCCTTATATTTCTCTGCAGAGCTTTGGCTAAAGAAGCACTCAGGAGACCTCCCTCTGAACCAGATATAATGTATCCAAAGCAGCTAGGACAAGACTGGACTTCCCAGATCCCTGGTGAGCCAGATTTTGCAGCTGCCTCCAGGCTCTGCAGGAAAATTTATGTGTTTGAATAATAATGTATGCAAGGGGCTCTGGAAGAGAAATGTAGGGAATATGACATTTATCTGCTAATGGGTAGGGATTGACTCATTTTTGGAATCTGAATAAATGAATATCTCCTGGGAAGAAAATTCAACAGGTTAATTGGTAGCAAACTAGTGGTTTTAGGTTGATATTACTGGCTTTTTGTAAAACAACAACAACAAAATTACTGGTGAAGTCCGACCAGCCTCTTTGGAGAATAATAATATTACAAAAATAGGTAATTCTTATTGCATACTTACATATGTTAAACACTGTATTAAGTACTCGTGAATAACCATGAACTCCTTACAAAAGCCCTACAAGGTAGGCAACATTGTTAATTCCATTATATAGGAGAGCATACCTAGGCTTCCGGTCCTATAGAAGATATCTGAGCCAGCCTCTCTGGGTTCTGAAGTGGCAAATCTATGCAGCCCCAGGGATTAGGGATATACTCACTTTCCTCTAAATCTCATATAAAAGAAAATCCTAGGTAATGGGTTTGGTTGGCTCTGTCCTTTATGCCTGCTGAACTCTGAGATTCCATTTCTGGAGCCTTACAGTCTTAATATGTACAGCATTAAGACATTTACAGATCTTTAGAAAAGCAGAGGCTCTTCTGTGGATATGGCCCCTCAGCTTCAATTGGTTTAGGGTGAACAGGCTGAAGGTTTGGGGGCCAATGGAAGAGGAGGGCAAATTTCACTGGATTGGGCAGGAAGGCTACGTGTAGATTCAGAATTTGCAAATGTAGGTCTCCCTCAGTCTGGATTTCTTAAAATGCTTTTAGGATTTTGATCATTAATTTCCTCTATGTTTACGTATAAGAAATAGAACAAAAAGTCTATTTAGGGCAACAAAATTCTTGCATACCCAAAAGGCTTTGTACGTTGCTGTTGGAGGTTCCCCATGGTATCTATAGCAGAGGTTGACAAACTATGGCCTGTGGGCCAAATATGACCTGCCATTGACTTCTGCCAATGTAATTTTATTGGAATAGAGCTATATTCATTCATTTTATATTTTATATGCAAAATTCAGTATTTATATATTAGGTCTAAAATAGCAGAGTTGAGTAGTTAAAACAGAGGATGTATGCCTAAAATACTTTCTGGCCCATAGGCGGGGCTTTGGACTCAAACCCACTTTTCACCAACTCTCTGGACCCCATATGAACTTCTTTTTTTTCCCTCCTTTAGTCTAAGACCTGAGTAAGAAGCCAGCTATAGGCACAATCCTTTTCAAACTCTTCCAAATATAGTAAGGACGACTTCTCAACTCATTTTATGAGGCCAGCACTATCCTGATACAACATCAGGAAAAGACAGTACAGAAAGGAAAATTACAAGCTAATATCCCTGATGAACATAGATACAAAAATCCTCAACACAGTATTAGCAAACCAGATTCAAAAGTACACTACAAGGACCACACACCATGATCAAGTTGGCTTTTTTTTTTTTCTCAGGGAAGCAAAGGATGGTTCGACATACACAAACCAATCAGTGTGATACCCCACATTAATAAAAGGAAGGGTAAAAACCATATGATTGGGCACTTGAGTGGCTCAGTTGGTTGAGCAACTGTCTTCAGCTCAGGTCATGATCCTGGAGTTCTGGGATCGAGTCCCGCATCAGGCTCCCAGCTCCACAGGGAGTCTGCTTCTCCCTCTGACCTTCCCCCATCTCATGCTCTCTCTCACTGTCCCTCTCTCAAATAAATAAATAAAAATCTTAAAAAAAAAAAGAAACATAAAACCTATGATCATGTTAAATGGTGCAGAGAAATCATTCAACGTCCGTTCATAATAAAAACTTTCAACAAACTGGATATGGAAGGAATGTATCTCAATATAATAAGGGCCATATAGGACAAGCCCACAGCTAACATCATATTTCATGATGAAAAGCTGAACACTTTTCCTCTGGATCAGGACCCAAAGAAGGATGTCCACTCTTGCCACTTTTATTCAACATAGTATTGGAGGGCCTATCTAGAGCAGTTAGGCAAGAAAAAGAAATAAAAGATATCTAAACTAGAAAGGAAAAAGTAAAATTGTTTCTGTCTCTTATCTATAAACTCTAAAGATTCCACCAAAAAACTGTTAGAACTAATAAGTGAATTCAGTAAAATTTCAGGATAAAAAATCAATATGCAAAAATCAGTTATGTTTCTATACCCTAACAATGAACTATCAGAAAGAGTAATTAAGAAAATAATATCATAATCACATCAAAAAGAGTAAAATACCTAGGACTAAATTTAACCAAGGAGATGAAACACCTATACATTGAAAACTCTAAGACTTTAGTAAAAGAAATCAAAGATGAACATAAATGAAAAGATATTCCATGCTCATGGATTGGAAAAATTAACATTGTTAAAATGTCCACACTACCCAAAGCAATATACAGAATCAATGCAATTCCTATCAAAATTCCACTGGCATTTTTTATGGAAATTGAAGAAACAATCCTAAAACTATATGGAACCACAAAACCCCACACATAGCCAAAACAGTCTAGAGAAAGAACTGGAAGCATCACACTCCTTTTTTCAAGCTATATTACAAAGCTGTAGAAATGAAAACAGTATGGTATAGACATAAAAACAGAGAGTAGAAAAGTGGTTGGCAGGGCTGTGGAAGGGGGGAAATAGGGAAAGGTTGGTCAAAGGGTACAAACTTTCATAAGATGAATAAGGTCTGAAGATCTAATATGTTAACATGGTGACTATAGTTGATGATACTGTAATGTGTAATTGAAATTTCCTAAGAGAATAGGACTTAAAAGTTCTCACCAAATATATACATATATATATATATATATGAAATATATTAATATATATTAAATTTATATTACATTAATATGATGATGAATGTGTAATTAACCAGATGGCAGGACTCTTTTCAAACATATGTCTAATCATCCTGATGTATACTTCAAATATATTATAATTTTGTTTGTTAGTTATACTTCAATAAAGCTGGAAAAAATCTACAGCATAAAAATATTAATAGGGATTCTACACTAGTGACTGCACTGTGTAGAATTTTAAAAAGTGAGTAAGACATGAATCCTGCCTTCAGATATGTTCTGTAGCATGAACAAATTAATGCAAGTGAGAGGTAATCAGGAGTAGGAGGAGGATGAAAACATCTTACTGGAAATGGATCAAGAGAATAAGGATTTAACATCTGATCTAAATTTTTCCAGACAAATGACGTTTGTTAAGAAGAAAAGTAAAAGCTCTTCTACCTTATGGAAATAAAGCATATAAAAGGAAGAATTGAGGGGCGCCTTGGTGGCTCAGTTGGTTAGGCATCTGCCTTCCGCTCAGGTCATGATCTAGGGGATCCTGGGATCCTGGGATCCTAGGAGCTCCCTGCTCCCAGTCTGCTTCTGCCTCTTCCTTCCACCCCTGCTCCTGCTCTTTCCCTCTCTATATCAAATAAATAAATAATCTTTAAAAAAGGAAAAAAGGAAGAATTGGAAAAAGGAGAAGTTACCAGCTAAGAGGCTCCCACAGTATTCATTGCTTCCATTGCTCAGTCCCATCCCTACAATCCTGCCGCTGCACCCCAGTTAGCAGCAAAGAGTCTAAGGCTTGGGGCAGACCGCTTTTATGGTCTTTTCCCCCTCAGGATAATGTCAGTGATGTTATCAAACAGAGAGAGTTAATCGCATGGAGAAAAACTTTAAAAAAAAGTAATTTTTAAAAAACACTTCATGTATTTTTTAAAACAGTTCATGTTTGCTAAAAATTAAAAAAAAAAAGCAGTTTTCCATAAAGGAAAAAAAAAAGAAGGTAAAACGAAACTCAGAGTTGGTTAACATATGTCACAAACAGAACAAAAACGAATGTTCAGAAAACATGGGTTAAATGTGCCAGTTGCAAAAACTCTTGTCATTATTGTTAATCATCACTTAATGAGGTTTGCTACTGTGTCCTGCTCTATGTCAAGTGAGAATTTAACCAACGTGATACAATTCTGTTTCTGTTGGCTTGGCTTTGCAGTCAAAATGATTCAAATTACGAAAATAAAATCAAGTTGTTTTATTCATAGCAAGGCACAGTTATCTTCCTTTGGCATATCATTTAGAATGATGAGATGATGCACAAAGTCCTACACTGAGAAATGTATTTACTATGGACGAAAAGCCCAAATTACTAGAAAAATTCAATTTGCAGTGGGAAATACATGCTACTGGATTCTTTATGGAATAGTAATATGCCACCAAATAGAATCCGATTTTACACAGCATTGACTATGCTGTTAGAAAGATGATTCTGTAAACACATTTGGGAGAATGCAATTTGAATATAAATGTTCTCTTAGCATTTTGAAGTTTTTATGAATTTCAAATATATCAAAAGAGATCACTTGGTGAATTTGGAGAAAATTTTTATTCTTTGTAAGATAGAAAAGTCCAGTGAAGGAGCCCCAGTTTATGTTCTCAGTTTCTTAACCAAGTGTGTCTTTGGCTAAAGAAATTTCTCCTGGAGCGGAAGCCTTGAACAGATACTTCTCTGAAGAAGATACAAATGGGGCGCCTGGGTGGCTCGGTATGTTAATCCTCTGCCTTCGGCTCAGGTCATGGTCTCAGGGTCCTGGGACAGAGCCCTGCATTAGGCTCTCTGCTCAGCCGGGAGCCTGCTTACCCTTCTCTCTCTCCTTGCCTCTCTGCCTACTTGTGGTCTTTCTTTCTGTCAAATAAATAAATGAAATCTTAAAAAAAAAAAAAAGCCAACAGACGTATGAAAACATGCTCCACATCACTAGCCATCAGGGAAATAAAAGTCAAAACCACAATGAGATACCACTTTACACCAGTTAGAATAGCAAAAATTAATGAGACAGGAAACAACAAATGTTGACGAGGATATGGAAAAAGGGGAAACCTCTTACATTGTTGGTGGGAATGCAAGCTGGTACAGCCACTCTGGAAAACAGTGTGGAGATTCCTGAAGATGTTAAAAATAGAGCTACCCAACAATGCAGCAATTGCACTACTAGACATTTACCCCAAAGATACAGACATAGTGAAAAGAAGGGGCATATGTACCCGAATGTTCAGAGCAGCAATGTCCACAATAGCCCAACTATGGAAGGAGCTGAGATGCCCTTCAACAGATGAATGGATAAAGATGTGAATATTACTCAGCCACCAGAAAGGATGAATACCCACCATTTGCATCAACCTGGATGGAACTGGAGGAGATTATGCTAAGTGAAATAAGTCAAGAAGAAAAAGACAAATTTGGTTTCAGTATGTGGAACATAAGGAATAGTGTGGAGAACAACAGGGAAGGGAGAGAAAACTAAATGGGAAGAAGTCAGAGAGGGAGACAAACCATGAGAGACTCTGGACGCTGGGAAACAAACTGAGGGTTACAAAAAGGAGGGAGGTGGGGGGATGGGGTAACCAGGTGATGGATATTAAGGAGGGCATGTGTGGTGATGAGCACTGGGTATTGAACACTGCATCAAAAACAGTGATGTACTATTGTTATGAACACTACAACAAAAACAAATGATGTACTATTTGTTGGCTAACTGAACATAATAATAATTTTAAAAAGAAATTTCTCCTGGAATGTGTTGTTTGACTTAAATTGGAGAAATTTAATAGTAGAAGTAGAGGGTTCTAGAAGGATATTTGAAGAGGAGCTTGTCAGTATGGCTCAGTGAGTAGAACTAGGACCGACATGATGTAAATTAATTTGAAATTTAAGGAAAATAGATTTCAGCTGATGTTCAGAAGAAAAATAGAATATTTTAAAAATGGAATGCATGGTTTCTGGAGGTGGTGATTATCCCATTACTGGATGTGTACAAGGAGCTAATGCAATATAATAATCCAATGAAATATGAGAGGTTATAAAAATAACCATCTATGATAACATACTGAAGTTCTTTACAATAAAAATTAAAATAAACTAAAAATAACATTGAGGAAGACGTTGAAAAATATGTCAAAGGATTTCTAACAATTAAACATGGCTATCTGATTCTAACTTACAAGAAAAATATCAAAGCATAAGAGTTATATGAACAAGAACATAAGGAGAAAATGACTGTACTACCTACATTTAACCTTACAGTTATTTAAGGAAATTCAAATTAAAATAGTAATGTATTATTTTATACCTATAAAAGTAGTGGAGGACTACAATTAAATTGGTAAGGTAGGATAGGTTCTTTTTAAAATAATCCTATATGGACAGTGGAATTGTTCATTGGTATGGACTTTAGACAAACAATAAAATAAGCAAACCACATCATTAGAATTGTTCATAACTTGCTTCATTAAATATACTCTTGATAATACAGCCTACGGATAACTTACATGGTATGAATTATAGTAGCATCTATAATTATAAAAAAGTTAGAAGGAAATAAACTACATTTTCAATGAAATATTTACAGGTCATTAACATTTTATGAACATTTAATAATATAAAATTGTTTACAATAAAATGCCACACCAAAGGCAGAAAATGATACTGTGACTCAGCAATGTAAAATATGTAAGCATGTGAGCAGAGAACAAACAAAAATAAAAACAACAGCAAAGGTGATGAGATCATCTTGTTTTTTTTTTTTTCTTACTATTTGTGTTTAGAGGGGTTGTATTGTATTTAAATAAATTATTAGAAAAAGAAACCTTTTAGGCTCCATGTAATTGTTTATTTTTTAGTGTATATGCTGCCAAAGCAAGCACACTACATATAATTGTCTAAAGCCTAGCTTCCACAAATCTTATGACTTCCATACATATCCGTCAAAAATTAAATGGCTTACACACACACAAAACAGATAATCACATCAAAAAATGGGCAGAAGATGTGAACAGACACTTCTCCAAAGAAGACATACAAATGGCTAAACTGACACATGAAAAAATGTTCATCATCATTAGCCATCAGGGAGATTCAAATCAAAACCACATTGAGATACCACCTTACATCAGTTAGAACGGCCAAAATTAACAAAACAGTAAACAACATGTGTTCGAGAGGATATGGAGAAAGGGGAACCCTCTTACACTGTTGGTGGGAATGCAAGCTGGTGCAGCCACTTTGGAAAACAGTGTGGAGATTCCTCAAAAAATTAAAAATAGAGCTACCCTATGACCCTGCAATTGCACTACTGGGTATTTACCCCCAAAAATACAGAAGTAGTAAAAAGGAAGGCCATCTGTACCCTAGTATTCATAGCAACAAAGGCCACAGTTGCCAAACTGTGGAAAGAACCAAGATGCCCTTCAATGGATGAGTGAATAAAGAAGATATGGTCCATATATACAATGGAGTATTATGCCTCCATCAGAAAGGATGAATGCCCAACTTTTGTATCAACATGGACAGGAGTGGAAGAGATTATGCTGAGTGAAATAAGTCAAGCGGAGAGAGTCAATTATTATATGGTTTCACTTACTTGTGGAGCATAAGGAATAACAGGGAGGACATTGGGAGATGGAGAGGAGAAGTGAGTTGGGGGAAATTGGAGGGGGAGACAAACCATGAGAGACTGTGGACTCTGAGAAACAAACAGGGTTTTGGAGGGGTAGGGAGTGGGGGGTTGGGTGAGCCTGGTGGTGGGTATTATGGAGGGCATGTATTGCATGGAGCACTGGGTGAGGTGCATAAACAATGAATTTTGGAACACTGAAAAGAAATAAATGAAATTAAATGAAAAAAAATTAAATGGCTTAGTTTGAGGAATAGAAATGTAAATTCTATTTAAGTTAATCAATCTGTAAATTCATTTATCCAAATGCCAGCAATAGACAGCATTATTTAAAATATGTGGAGTATATAGAATGTAATGATAAACAAATATTACCAACACAGTTATGTACCCTGTATACTTGGCACTTCTTTTCTACCTCTCAGAGACAACCACTATCCTAGTTTGATGTTTATCATTCCCATTCACTTTAAAAATACTTTATGCATAGATATATTTTTACACAATACACAGTTTTGAATATTTTAAAATTTTATATAAATACTGTGTTATGTGCGCATTTTCTGCATTTTGATTTTTTTCTACACATTGTTTCTGAGATTCATCCATGTCGTTATATGTAGTTCTCATTCATTTTCATGTTCTAAAGTATTCCAAAATATAAACATTATGCATTTTGTTTATCAGTCATTCTACTGATTGACATTAGAATGGTTCCTAGAATTTTGTTATTGCAGATAATACTACTACAAATATCTGTTACACGTCTTTTTGCACATGTGTGTGAAAATTTCCATTGAGTGGTACCATTCCAATAGAACTTTCTTTAATGTTAGAACTATTATCGTGCTGTCCAGTATAGTAAACGAGACAATAGTCATAGAGTGGCTACTGAGCCCTTGAAATGTGTTCATGCAACTGAGGAAGTGAACTTTAATTTAAATTAATTTAAATAATTTAAATTTAAATAGCCACAAACAACTAGTGGCTACTGTATTGGACAGTGCAGCTCTAGATCACATACTTCAGAGTATATGCTGGATCATGAGGGGTATATATCCTCAACTTCAGGTATTGCAAAGAGGTTTGGAGATGTGTATAATGTATGCTACCACTGCTAGTGTGCAGGGGCTCCTGTTGTTTCATATTCATATCAAAAGTTGTAGCTATCCTACCTTTTTATTTTTTGAAAGAGAGAGCAAGAGAGACCACATGCACATGTGTGACCAAAGGGGGAGGAGCCCAGGGATAGGGGGAGAGAGAGAATCTTAAGCAGTCACCATACCCAGTGAGGTGCCCTACACAGAGTACAACCTCATGATCCTGAGATCATGACCTGAGCTGAAATCAAGAGTCAGTCACTTAACTAATTGAGCCATCCAGCTGCCCCAGGTGCTATCCTTACTTTTGTTTTTGAGGGTTATTTTTTAATTTAAAAAAAAATTTTTATAAACATATAATGTATTTTTAGCCCCAGGGGTACAGGTCAGTGAATCGCCAGGTTTACACACTTCACAGCACTCACCACAGCACACACCCCTGCCAATGTCCATAACCCCACCACCCTCTCCCGACCCCCTACCCCCAGCAACCCTAAGTTTGTTCTGCAAGATTAAGAGTCTCTTATGGTTTGTCTCCCTCCCTATCCCATCTTGTTTCATATATTCTTTTCCTACCCCCAAACCCCCCACGTTGCATCTCCACTTCCTCATATCAGGGAGATCATATGATAGTTGTCTTTCTCCGATTGACTTATTTCGCTAAGCATAATACCCTCTAGTTCCATCCACGTCATCGCAAATGGCAAGATTTCATTTCTTTTGATGGCTACATAGTGTTCCATTGTATATATATACCACCTCTTCTTTATCCATTCATCTGTTGATGGACATCTAGATTCTTTCCATAGTTTGGCTATTGTGGACATTGCTGCTATAAACATTCGGGTGCACGTGCCCCTTCAGATCACTATATTTGTATCTTTAGGGTAAATACCCAGTAGTGCAATTGCTGGGTCATAGGGTAGCTCTATTTTCAGCTTTTTGAGGAACCTCCATGCTGTTTTCCAGAGCAGTTGCAACAGCTTGCATTCCCACCAACGGTGTAGGAGGGTTCCCCTTTCTCCGCATCCTCGCCAGCATCTGTCATTTCCTGACTTGTTAATTTTAGCCATTCTGACTGGTATGAGGTGATATCTCATTGTGGTTTTGATTTGTATTTCCCTGATGCCGACTGATGTGGAGCACTTTTTCTTGTGTCTGTTGGCCATCTGGATGTCTTCTTTGCAGAAATGTCTGTTCATGTCTTCTGCCCATTTCTTGATTGGATTATTTGCTCTTTGGGTGTTGAGATTGATAAGCTCTTTATAGATTTTGGACACTAGCCCTTGATCTGATATGTCGTTTGCAAATATCTTCTCCCATTCTGTCAGTTGTCTTTTGGTTTTGTTAACTGTTTCCTTTGCTGTGCTTTTTTTAAAAGCTTTTGATCTTGATAAAATCCCAATAGTTCCTTTTTGCCCTTGCTCCCCTTGCCTTTGGCGATGTTCCTAGGAAGACGTTGCTGCAGCTGAGGTCAAAGAGGTTGCTGCCTGTGTTCTCCTCAAGGATTTTGATGGATTCCTTTCTCACGTTGAGGTCCTTCATCCATTTTGAGTCTATTTTCATGTGTGGTGTAAGGAAATGGTCCAATTTCATTTTTCTGCATGTGGCTGTCCAATTTTCCCAACACCATTTGTTAAAGAGGCTGTCTTTTTTTCCATTGGACATTCTTTCCTGCTTTGTCGAAGATTAATTGACCATAGAGTTGAGGGTCTATTTCTGGGCTCTCTATTCTGTTCCATTGATCTATGTGTCTGTTTTTGTGCCAGTACCGTACTGTCTTGATGATGACAGCTTTGTAATAGAACTTGAAGTCTGGAATTGTGATGCCACCAACTTTGGCTTTCTTTTTCAATATTCCTTTGGCTATTCGAGGTCTTTTCAGGTTCCATATAAATTTTAGGATTACTTGTTCCATTTCTTTGAAAAAATGGATGGTATTTTGATAGGAATTGCATTAAATGTGTAGATTGCTTTAGGTAGCATAGACATTTTCGCAATATTTATTCTTCCAATCCAGGAGCATGGAACATTTTTCCATTTCTTTGTGTCTTCCTCAATTCCTTTCATGAGTACTTTATAGTTTTCTGAGTATAGATTCTTTGCCTTTTTGGTTAGGTTAAATCCTAGGTATCTTATGATTTTGGGTGCAATTGTAAATGGGATTGACTCCTTAATTTCTCTTTCCTCTGTCTTGTTGTTGGTGTAAAGAAATGCAACTGATTTCTGTGCATTGATTTTATATCCTGACACTTTAATGAATTCCTGTACCAGTTCTAGCAGTTTTGGAGTGGAGTCTTTCGGGTTTTCCACATATAGTATCATATCATCTGCAAAGAGTGAGAGTTTGACTTCTTCTTTGCCAATTTGGATGCCTTTAATTTCCTTTTGTTGTCTGATTGCTGAGGCTAGGACTTCAAGTACTATGTTGAATAACAGTGGTGATAATGGACATCACTGCCGTGTTCCTGACCTTAGCAGAAAAGCTTTCAGTTTTTCTCCATTGAGAATGATATTTGCGGTGTGTTTTTCATAGATGGTTTTGATAATATTGAGGTATGTGTCCTCTATCCCTACACTTTGAGGAGTTTTGATCAGGAAGGGATGCTGTACTTTGTCAAATGTTTTTTCAGCATCTATGGAGAGTATCATATGGTTCTTGTTCTTTCTTTTATTAATGTGTTGTATCACATTGATTGATTTGCGGATGTTGAACCAACCTTGCAGCCCTGGAATAAATCCCACTTGGTCGTGGTGAATAATCCTTTTAATGTACTGTTGGATTCTAATGGCTAGTATTTTGGTGAGAGTTTTTGCATCTGTGTTCATCAAGGGTATTGGTCTGTAATTCTCTTTTTTGATGGGATCCTTGTCTGGTTTTGGAATCAAGGTGATGCTGGCCTCATAAAATGAGTTTGGAAGTTTTCCTGCCCTTTTTATTTTTTGGAACAGTTTCAGGAGAATAGGAATTATTTCTTCTTTAAATGTTTGGTAGAATTCCCCTGGGAAGCTGTCTGGCTCTGGACTTTTGTTTGTTTGATGATTTTTGATAACCATTTCAATCTCCTTACTGGTTATGGGTCTGTTCAGGTTTTCTATTTCTTCCTGGTTCAGTTGTGGTAGTTTATATGTCTCTAGGAATGCATCCATTTCTTCCAGATTGTCAAATTTGTTGGCATAGAGTTGCTCATAGTATGTTCTTATAATTGTTTGTTTTGTTTGGTGTTGGTTGTGATCTCTCCTCTTTCATTCATGATTTTATTTATTTGGGTCCTTTCTCTTTTCTTTTTGAGAAGTCTGGCCAGGGGTTTATCAATCTTATTAATTCTTTCAAAGAACAAGTTCCTAGTTTCATTGATTTGTTCTATTGTTTTTTTGGTTTCTATTTCATTGATTTCTGCTCTGATCTTTATGATTTCTCCTCTCCTGCTAGGTTTAGGTTTTCTTTGTTGTTCTTTCTCTAGCTCCTTTTGGTGTAGGGTTAGGTTGTGTATTTGAGACCTTTCTTGTTTCTTGAGAAAGGCTTGTATCACTATATATTTTCCTCTCAGGACTGCCTTTACTGTGTCCCACAGATTTTGAACCGTTGTGTTTTCATTATCATTTGTTTCCATGAATTTTTTCAATTCTTCTTTAATTTCCTGGTTGACCCATTCATTCTTTAGAAGGATGCTGTTTAGTCTCCATGTATTTGGGTTCTTTCCAAATTTCCTATTGTGATTGAGTTCTAGCTTCAGAGCATTGTGGTCTGAAAATGTGCAAGGAATGATCCCAATCTTTTGATACCAGTTGAGACCTGATTTAGGACCCAGGATGTGATCTATTCTGGAGAATGTTCCATGTGCACTAGAGAAGAATGTGTATTCTGTTGCTTTGGGATGGAATGTTCTGAATATATCTGTGATGTCCATATGGTCCAATGTGTCATTTAAGGCCTTTATTTCCTTGCTGATCTTTTGTTTGGATGATCTGTCCATTTCAGTGAAGGGAGTGTTAAAGTCCCCTACTATTTTTGTATTATTGTCGATGTGTTTCTTTGATTTTGTTATTAATTGGTTTATATAGTTGGCTGCTCCCACGTTAGGGGCACAGATATTTAAAATTGTAAGAGCTTCTTGTTGGACAGACCCTTTGAGTATGATATAGTGTCCTTCCTCATCTCTTATAGTCTTTGACTTAAATCTAATTGATCTTATATAAGGATTGCCACCCCAGCTTTCTTCTGATGTCCATTAGCATGGTAAATTGTTTTCCACCCCCTCACTTTAAATCTGCAGGTGTCTTCGAGTCTAAAGTGAGTTTATTGTAGGCAGCATATTGATGGGTTTTGTTTTTTTATCCATTCTGATACCCTGTGTCTTTTGATTGGGGCATTTAGCTCATTTACATTCAGGGTAACTATTGAGAGATATGAATTTAGTGCCATTGTATTGCCTGTAAGGTGACTTTTACTGTATATTGTCTCTGTTCCTTTCTGATCTACTACTTTTAGGATCTCTCTTTGCTTAGAGGACCCCTTTCAATATTTCCTATAAAGCTGGTTTGGTGTTTGCTAATTCTTTCAGTTTTTGTTTGTCCTGGAAGCTTTTTATCTCTCCTTCTATTTTCAATGATAGCCTAGCTGGATATAGTATTCTTGGCTGCATGTTTTTCTCATTTTGTGCTCTGAGTATATCATGCCAGTTCTTTCTGGCCTGCCAGGTGTCTGTGGATAAGTCTGCTGCCGATCTAATATTTTTGCCATTGTATGTTACAGACTTCTTTTCCCAGGCTGCTTTCACGATTTTCTCTTTGCCACTAAGACTTGTAAATTTTACTATTAGGTGATAGGGTGTGGACCTATTCTTATTGATTTTGAGGGGGTGTTCTCTGCACCTCCTGGATTTTGATGCTTGTTCCCTTTGCCATACTAGGGAAATTCTCTCCAATAATTCTCTCCAATATACCTTCTGCTCCCCTCTCTCTTTCTTCTTCTGGAATCCCAATTATTCTAATGTTGTTTCATCTTATGGTGTCACTTATCTCTCGAATTCTCCCCTCGTGGCCCAGTAGCTGTTTGTCCCTCTTTTGCTCAGCTTCTTTATTCTCTGTCATTTGGTCTTCTATATTGCTAATTCTTTCTTCTGCCTCATTTATCCTAGCAGTGAGAGCCTCCATTTTTGATTGGACCTCATTAATAGCTTTTTTTTATTTCAACTTGGTTAGATTTTAGTTCTTTTATTTCTGCAGAAAGGGCTTTTATATCTCCTGAGAGGGTTTCTCTAATATCTTCCATGCCTTTTTCGAGCCCGGCTAGAACCTTGAGAATCGTCATTCTGAACTCTAGATCTGACATATTACCAATATCTGTATTGATTAGGTCCCTAGCCTTCGGTATTGCCTCTTGTTCTTTTTTTTGTGGTGAATTTTTCCGCCTTTTCATTTTGTCCAGATAAGAGTATATGAAGGAGCAAGTAAAATACTAAAATGGTGGCAAAGACCCAGGAAAATATGCTTTAACCAAATCAGAAGAGACCCCAAATCATGGTGGAGGGGGGAGGGAGAAAGGGGATAAAAAGAAGTTCAGGAAAAAAAAATTAAAAAAGAAAACAAATAAAGAAAAATATTAAAAAAAATATATATATATATATATATTAGACTGGTGACTAGAACAGGATCACCCACTTAATTTTGGAGAATTTTGATCTCTTAGAAGTAACTACCTCCCAAAATTTTAAAGAATGAAAAACATATATAAGGGTAAACACAATGAAGGGGTGGAATATACCTATAAAGATGAAAAAAAAGGGATGCCTGGGTGGCTCAGTTGGTTAAGCAGCTGCCTTTGGCTCAGGTCATGATCCCAGCGTCCTGGGATCGAGTCCCACATGGGGCTCCTTGCTCGGCGGGGAGCCTGCTTCTCCCTCTGCCTCTGCCTACCACTCTGTCTGCCTGTGCTCATGCTCTCTCTCTCTCTCTCTCTCTCTCTCTCACAAATAAATAAATAAAATCTTTAAAAAAAAAAGATGAAAAAAAATTTTTTTAATTTCTAAAAAAGGAGTTGATAAAGTAAGTTGGTTGGGAGAATAAAGAAAAAGAAAATAGAGAGAATTTGCTCAGGCTGGAGACTAGAATAAGCCCGGAGCTAGATTTAGGGTATATTTTGATCTATTAGAAAAAGTGGTACCCCAAATTTTTTAGAAAAAAAACCCTATGTGTATACAAAAAATAAAGTTAGATACAATGAAGGATAAAATATATGACTATAATAATGAATTTTCAAAAAAGATTATTATTTTTTTTATGAAAGGTTTTGTTAAGATAAACTAGTGAAGCCTCCATCAGAAAGGATGAATACCCAACTTTTGTAGCAACATGGACGGGACTGGAAGAGATTATGCTGAGTGAAATAAGTCAAGCGGAGAGAGTCAATTATCATATGGTTTCACTTATTTGTGGAGCATAACAAATAGCATGGTGGACAAGGGGAGATGGAGAGGAGAAGGGAGTTGAGGGAAATTGGAAGGGGAGGTAAACCATGAGAGACTATGGACTCTGAAAAACAATCTGAGGGTTTTGAAGGGGCGGGGGGGTGGGAGGTTGGGGGAACCAGGTGGTGGGTATTGGAGAGGGCAGAGATTGCATGGAGCACTGGGTGTGGTGCAAAAACAATGAATATTGTTACGCTGAAAAAAAAATAAAAATTTAAAAAAAAGATAAACTAGTTAAAAAATGTTAAAAGAGGAAAGGGTAAAAGTTAAAAAAAATTAGCAGAAGAAAAAAAATAAAATGAAAAAAAAATTGATTAACTGCAAGACTAAAGAATCATGGGGAGAAAGCCATGAATTCATGCTTTGCTTTCTCCTCCTCTGGAATTCTGCTGTTCTCCTTGGTAGGTGAACTTGGTCTTGGCTGGATTTCTTGTTGATCTTCTGGGGGAGGGGCCTGTTGTAGTGATTCTCAAGTGTCTTTGCCCCAGGCGGAATTGCACCGCCCTTACCAGGGGCCGGTCTGAGTAATCCGCTTGGGTTTGTTTTCGGGGCTTTTGTTCCCTGCAAGCTTTCCGTAGAGTTCCGGAGGACAGGAATGAAAATGGCGGCCTCCCAATCTCTGGCCTAGAGGAGCCAAGAGCTTGGGGTCCCGCTCCTCAGTGTGCCCTCAGAGAAAAGCACTCAATCAGTCCTGTCTCCCTGGACTCTGGCTGTGCTTGGAGGAAAGTGCTTAATGACTCATGTCTCCCTGGTCTCCAGCTGCGCTCTGAGCTCACCCAGCCTATGACCAAGCGTCTCTGTCTCTGGCACACAGCTCTGCCTCGAGTCTCTGAACCATGCAGATCCCTGAGCTCCCCCAGGGGGTGTCTTCCCGGATCTTGTCAGGACCTCACTCAGAGTAGTGGCCTATGCCATGGATTAGGGTTCAAGGTAACCCTACACTGAGAGCTCACTCCTCAGCTCTGTCTCTGTAGCCAGCTTCCCCACCCTAATACCTGTGAGCTCTGCGACACTCAGACACCCTTGATCCTTCTGTGACCCTGTGGGACCTGGGGCCACGCTGACCCCACGTGGGCTTCACCCCGGTTTAGCCTCTGGAATGATGTCCCTCCATGGAGCAGACTTTTAAAAGTCCTGATTTTGTGCTCCGTTGTTCCACCACTTGCCGGGAGCCGGCCCCTTCCCCCATGGTCTATCTTCCCATCGCTTTGGATTCACTTCTCCGCCGGTCCTACTTTTTAGAAAGTGGTCGATTTTCTGTTTCTAGAATTGCTGCTCTTCTTCTCTTCGATCTCCTGTTGGATTTGTAGGTGTTCGAAATAGTTTGATAAGTTATCTAGCTGATCTCCTGCTACCTGATGTCATCTCAGCCTGCTACTTCTCTGCCATCTTGACTCCTCCCGCTATCCTTACTTTTTAACTTTATCAAATTTTTATTGAATTTTGTCATTTGGTCTTAATATAAACTTACCTAATTACTAGGGAACCCAAGGAGATTTTCATATTTATTAGTAATTTGGGGGTTTCCTTTCTTGTGAAATATCTATGTGTGTCTTCTGTTCATTTTCCTTGGATACTTTGTACTTTTCTTCTTTTTAGGAGTGTGTGTGTGTGTGTGTGCGCTCTGGTTACCAATCCTTTGTGATTATATATAATGCCAATATTTTTTCCAGTCCATGGCCTGTCTTTTCATTGATTTCAGGTAACAGAATTTAACTGTAAATTTATGATAGATGTCTTTTGAGTCTATTTTAAAATATTCTGAGGTCAAAAGCATTTGCCTAAAATTTCATTTGTGTTGCTTTTTATATTAGGTCTTTAATCACCATGGAGTTAATTTGTATGCAATAAGGATATGTTTTTGTTCTTCTGTAGCCAATTTCCACAGGCTTACATCTGCAGTGTAACCTGTGTCATACATCAAGTATCCATATGAGTTTGGGATGTTTTCTGAGGTCTTGATGCCATTATATACATCCGTCACCTATCTTATTTATTTTTATAGTAATACTCTTTAATTTCTAGAGATTTATACTCTCTTGACATATTGTAGAACAATTCTCTCCTACCCTCAAATACAACCCTTTAAAATATTCTTGGCTGTTTGGGGCACTTGGGTGTCTTAGTCCGTTGAACGTCAAACTGTTTATTTCAGCTCAGGTCATGATCTCGGGGTCCTGGGATTGAGCCCCACATCAGTTTTTGTGCTCAGCAGGGAGTCTGCTTGAGATTTTCTCTCCCCCTTTTTTCCCTGCTCCTCCCCTCCACCACTTGTGCATATGCTCCCTAAGAAATAAATAAATAAATAGATAAATAAATATTACACTTCAAAACCATTTTCTTGGCCACTCATTTTTCTGTGACAGCTTAGGATCAACTAAAAAGAACTGGTTTGTTTGTGTTTTGTTTTGTTTTGTTTTGTTTTGTTTTGAATATATATTTTTTCTCATTAGAACTGCTGGGGAGAATTGACCATTTAAAGATATTTAAACTTCCTATCCATTTCTTCATTTAGTTGGATCTTCTTTAATTTTAAATTCCATTGGTTCTCACTTCTCACCCTTGTTGTTACCATCCTAGTCCAAATCATTACCATCTTGTCTGAAATTCTGCACTATGAACACACCTCCTGCTTCCACACTTAGCACATCTCACCCTTCCTGCAACTCCCCTATCTATTCTCCACACAGGAGCAAAAGTGATCCTTTTAACTGTCAGCCCAATTATCTCACAGCTATGCTCAAAATTCTCTAATAACTCCCATCTCCTTAAGAATAAAATACAAATCTCTAACCTTGGCCCAGGTGGATCTATGTGATCTAGTCACCAGTCACTCTGACCTCATTTTCTGAATCAGCTCGGTTGCTCCTCTCAAGACACATATAAGCATGCACCATCTTAGATGAGTCCACACAGTTCTCCCTGTCTGTAATTCTCTCCCTCCAGGAACACAGATGGCTCACCCCCTTACTCCATTCAAGTATTTGCTCCAATGTCAACTTTACACAGAGAGGACTTCTGCACACATTATCTTAACTATCACCCCTATCCACTTCACGACCCCAACCCAGCTTAATTTTTCTTCATAGCACTTATCCCCACCTGACATAGCATCTATGTTTGTTAATGTTCTCTCCTCACCATTAGAATGTGAACTCCATAAGAAGGCAATATGTCCATGAATGCTTGTGTTCTGTACATACTTTATCCACTGTGGTGCTGCTCTGGGTGCTCCCGCTCTTTAATGCCCTGACTCTCCACACAATGCCTAGAATAGTGTCTGATATATGGTGGGCCATCCACAATTATTTGTTCAGTGTGGTTTTATATCTTCTCCATAAGGCCATGCATCTCTTTTGGTAGACTTATTCCTGGATTCTTTCTATATTTTTTTGAAAATTATATTTTCTCTTTTTTTTCCTACTTACAGTTGCGTGTTTGTAAAAGAGAAAAAAATTATTTGAAAATAAACTTGGTATCATTTCAACTTCTGCATATAGTCACACTTAATCCAAAGTGGGGTTTTGTTTGTTTGTTTGTTTTTAAAGCACCTAGCACTAGAGATAATTGGGAGAACATGTTTAAATAGTATTTTGGTGGTGATGATAACATATTTATGCCATTTTTCATTCCAAATAAAGAATTTCAGAATCTGCTGTGTAACCAATCCCTACAAAGATTTGATTTAATCACAATACAAAGACCAAAGGTTTGAAGGAAGTAGTCCCAGCCTCCTGGCAAATACAAGGTATACATAGGGAATTGCAACTCAGATGATTTTACTCAAAACTCCTCCAATGGTTCTATTCTTTGTCGCTTTATTTCATCACAGATGCAGAATCACTATAGCTTAAGGCACTTCTGCCTTTCTACCTGCAGGTCTATTAAGTAAAGGCAATTACTCTGCAAAGAGGTGACAATTCCTTTATGGAAGATATTGAACTCTAGGGCAGAAAACAGTGCATCAATAATGAAAGGTCAGTAAGAACACAATGAGCCAACTTCAGAGCAACAAAGGGACTGCCGAGGGTGAGTGTCCAGGCACCTCCGTGAATAAAGTGTATATAGAGCACGAGCATTCACTTATTGCCTTCAGATATCCTTTTGGCAAGAATCTCTCTGAGATCAATTTACTATTGGACCACTAACACTCTACACTTTAAAATATAAAGACAAAACATCTTGTTCTAAAAAGAAGTTGGTCTCATCAATGCTTAAGCGCTAGGTCAACAGGACTACAGCCCCACACAGGTCTGCAGGATCCGCTGACCTGCAGAGGAACTCCAAACTAGTCAGCAACATGGAGCTTTGATAGATGCGATAACGCTTAGTGAACTGCAGCTGATATTCTTCTATTCAGTACATGTAACCTCAGCTTTGTGCAACTGAATAACTTCTGCTACTCTGATAGTCAGAGTATTGATTGCTGTTTTAGAGAGCTTTGATATACCGTTCATTTTTTTAAAGGCAATTATAAGGTATTTCAACTTTGGCTATAGATAACCAAGTTAGTGGGAGGATGAAAGAGTTCCATGATATTGCAGTATAATCGAACAAACCCATGGCTCTCTTTACCAGCATATAAAGCAAAGGGAAAAAGCAAAATGGCAATCTTTTGAGAAAGGAGATAAATGATAAGGATTGCCATACATTACTTCCCAAAGGATTGCATTTAAATATTCTTGTGCTTTTCTTCTCAGAAAAGGGAAAATAAAGGAAATGTAAAAACAAAAATTGTCACCAAGAGCTGCTCTTAAAAGAGCCAAGTACCCCCAAAGTAAATTCATGCTTCTTCTAAATTCATGGAAAGTTCTCACTTTCTTATAATATTGGCATAATTCAACGACGGCATTTTGCCAATTATTTCCAGAGTAAGAAGTAGGGCATTAACCACCTCTTTTTCAAGGAACAAAGTTCTTAAGAAGCAATTGATTACTGCTTGTTGAGGTAAATAGTAATTCTCCTGGGATCTACATTTTATGGTATAAACCTTGAAGGGAAAAAATTCAATCTGAACACATTCATTGCTTTAATAGTCCTTGGAAGAACATAATCTTATTTTTTCCTTCTTTTCAGTGTTATAAGAGTTTTCTTTCATTTAGCAGTCTATAGAAACCAGGGGTTTTCAAACCACCCAACTCCTCAGAGCCCTACAAAGGTTTATAACAAATTGGGAATGTACAATTCCAGCCTTGCTTCTTCTTCCAAAAGCCATAAAATATCTGAATGATGCATATATATGAGTATATGGATGGAGATGTTCTGTGTATATACATTATACACACATACCTGCATGCACACACTTTTCTTATTCTCCTCATTAATGCAAATAAAATACATTTTTTCAGGAAGATTTAGTATGAAATCCAAAATACATATAAGGAAAAAAAATCACACGGAAATAACTTCAAATTAATATCTTCTTGGAGACTAAATTACTATTTACCATATTCAATAATAGGAAAAAAAACTCTTGTGCTCTGTTGAAATTTTAGATATAAAAAGGCTGCAGAAAAAATAATTTATGATAAATCCAGGGAATATGGAGAGATACTTGAATTCACACATTCAATAAATATTACACATGCCAAAGCATTAAGACATTTATAAATTATCCTTTAGCTCAGCTAGTGTAAGATTGTTTCCATAGCAATGGTGCAGGGATAGTGAAAAGCCACTTTAACATTTCTATAGTTTGGTCATATACTGTCCATTTTCATTTTCTTCTTTAAACTAAAAGTCTCTAGGCAGCTAAAATTTAATTTGATAATTTTTGTATTTGCTTTTTGCCCTAATGCAAAACATATAGATAGGGCAATAATGGATTACATGTCCTTTATTGGGGCTTCAATCTGTTTACTTTTTTTCCTCTTGAGATTCTAGTATATCAACAAATTTAACAGGTAATGTCATAATCCCTCCTAACATTGGGATTCTTTAATTTTTTATATCAAAATGTGAAGGACCAATTCTTGAAGACATTCCCAACCCTCATATACTCCCTTCCTTGTGGGTATCAGTCAGAGTCCTGGCAGGAAACAGATGGCACACACAAGCTGGCTAATTAAAGAGAGTTTAACAAAGGGACCATTTATAGAGATGTGACAGGAAATAGGGAAATCAACAAGAAATGGGGCAGGGCAGGTACCTCCTGAGGAGAAAACAGCCAGAGCTATGACTGTCCTGAAGCTGGAAGAAGCAAATAGAAGAAGAAATTATCACAATCTGGAGAGGGTAGCTTATCAGACGGGGCCATGGGTCAGGAGATGGAGCGTTTAGTGAGGTGACACCACTAATCAAGGCAGTGCTCTGGCAGAATGGGAGCCAGCAGTAAAAAAAAAAAACCAAAAAACAAAACAAAACAAAACCAAAAAAGCCAAACCAAAATTTAACTCTTTCTGATATCTTTCGAGCAGTCCCCACTGGTAAAACCAAGCCAGAATCCAAAGGACAAGGGAACCCATTAACATGGTCCATATAGATCAGCTCCAGGATACAGACAGGGTAGAAAATGTGATTGAGAGGGTCTTGAGAGGCAGAATGAAGATATCCATCACACTCCCCACTTAGACCTAGAATTTAGTGAAAATCACCTTTCAATCTGGAAATAGCATGGTAGGAGTTTTTCATCAGCAGAACTAGGAAACAATTTGTATGTTGAGGCATCTGTGGGGAAAGGAACACATTAAACGAGACACTTGGACGCGTTATAAGGTAAGAGAAATATTTATTTAATTTTGCACAAGAACGAGCTTATACTGAACAAATCCAACCAAATAATATTAAGTGCAGTAAAACAAGGAAATAGGGATGACTTTTCCTGTTAGAAAATATTAAGTAACCATGCCGGTGCGTTATTTTATCATTACAATAACTTGTTTCAGATTTCTTTTCAGAGTGTATACTGTACATAACAGGTTATAGCTTCTTTGCTTTGCTTCTGAAAATATAATTCATTCACTGCCTTGCATTTTATTTTCAGCAGTGAGGAACCTAACTGATTCGTGAAGATTCTGATCTAGAGAAAAATTTTCTGCACCAGTGAAGCTAGAGGCTTTCAAAGCTCTGATGGGCTCAGGCTTTATATCCAGGGGTCATGATGTCATGGTGTGTATTCTACACCCATTCTTCTACCACGGTGATGTCAGACACAGTAGAAGCAGAATTCTGGTCTCGTTTTGCCCCAAGAATTTTCCTTTAGTGATTTTCTCAAGCTTCACAAATTTCATAATTGAATGTTCACTCAGCTATTAACAAAGCTGCACTTAGCTGCCCACAAATCATCCACTTTAAGTTTTAACTTTTTTTTTTTTTTTGGTCTTTTTAATGAAAGAACATTCTTTAAACAGAAATCTCCCGTGAGACAGTTAACTTCACAGTTCCTGAAGGCACTGTGGGTCCACTGAGCAACAGATGTGGCCATTCTAGAGAAGAAAAAAGGGAAAAGAAAAGGATGGTATAAGCTGGTAAGCCATTAGTAAATACTCACACTTACTGATTGGTGCACAGAAATCTAACCAGGCCTTGTTATTTAGGCACCCTTGCAATTTCAACAGCCCAGTTAATTCTCATGTCTCTACTTCTGCAGGACCAATTATGTCCAGTTATTTGTGGCAAATCATAGACTAGCTTTATTTACCACATGGCAACTTCTTAGATCACACTTGTTCTCTTAATTATTCATCTACAAAATATGTATTGACTTTATTGAGCCCTAGGTATACTGATGAATAAGCAGACATGGTCACTACCCTCAGAGGGCAGGGGTTAATTTGGGTGGGGGGCAGAAAACTAATAAACACCAAGTGAACATGTCAAAAATTGTGAAAGCTGCTAGAAAAGAAATAAACTAGGTGGTGTCAGGACTGGCTGGGGCACCTGGGTGGCTTAGTCAGTTAAGCATCTGTTTTCCTCTCAGGTCATGATCCCAGGATCCTGGGATTGAGTCCCATAATGGGCTCCCTGCTCAGTGGGGAGTCTGCTTCTCCCTTGGTCCCTCCCCCTGCTCCTGCTCTCCCTCTCTCTGTCATAAAAATAAATAAATAAAATCTTTAAATAATAATAAAAACTGGCTATTTAGATTGGTGGTCAGGGTAGACTCTGCAGATGTGATATTTAAACCAACAAGGCAATGTGAGAGGGTCAGCCAAAAGCACAGTGAACAGAATGAGTAAAGGCTTTGAAGTGAAAATAGTTTCATTTATTTAAGAAGCTGAGAAAAGGTCTGGGTGAGAATTTTGAGTTGCTGAAGAAGACAGTGTAGAGATAAAGTAGCGTATTATACTTTATGACAAAATTAAAAGAGTCTGTTGTATAACACAACTTTAGGGGCACCTGGGTGGCTCAGTGGGTTAAAGCCTCTGCCTTCAGCTCAGGTCATGATCCCAGGGTCCTGGGATCGAGCCCCACATTGGTATCTCTGCTCAGCAGGGAGCCTGCTTTCTCCCCTCTCTCTCTCTGCCTGCCTCTCTGCCTACTTGTGATCTCTGTCTATCAAATGAATAAATAAAATCTTTAAAAAAAAAGATTTTGATACTTTAAACTTCTTTAAAGTATACCAAATGAGGAGAAAACTAGTCCAATTCCAAGAAGAATATAATCAATTTAAGCCAATACTCTTCTGTTCTTAATTTTTATGAAACAGAGTTCTTATTATGACAGCAAGAGAAATTCTCAACATCTTCTGGATCTCTTGTGGCATATTAAAGCTTTGTCATCACGCTCAAAGACAGGTTTTATAACCATAACCATTACATCATCTTTCCCAGTCCAGGGACATGCTGATATAAGGGATGTATCAGTTCCTGAGAGTATCAGTTCCTCAAGGAGAAAGTAAGGGAATTTCTGGAGCTTTCTACCAGTAAGTATGTGAAGCCAGCATTAGATTCCTATAGGTGGAAAAATCATTACTATGGTTCCCATGAGTATGTTTTAGAAAGGGACTGTGTATTTTCCAAATCTTCCAGGTATGTTTTTCTTATTCCATATCCATATTTTCTGTAACAATAAGATAGATGCTGTATAAATCATATACCATTGGAAACTCCTCAATTAGAAACACAGTTCATACAAGAACAAAAATATCCTACTGGAGATCGTTTTAGTAATGGCATGGTTGCTTACATAAAACTAACCTTCCCACAGCTAACTATAAAGGGTCTGGACAAAATAGAAAAAAATAACTATTTGAAAGCAATAGATAGTGACCAAAAGCAGTTAGATGCTGGAAAGGTTTCAATTTGTAAAAGGGAAATGTGTTGTGTGAGATTTATTTTTACTTGGCATTTCCCCTTAGGGCACTCTGTAGTCAGTGCGGCTTAGGCTAACTATAACTCAGGCAGAAAGACACAATCTGATAGGCCTCAGACATCAGAGGACAACTTTTAGAGCTGCCAGGGTGGCTGTAAATTCAGAGGGAAATATCTAGAAAGGAGGGAGTGAATCAGCATATAAAGTCCCCTCAAATCCTTGGCTGGTCTTTGAATTAGAGGAGACTAAAGAGATAATGAGTTATAGCTTGAAGGTTGAAAGATTTGGGCAGAGATTTCAAATGCTGCTTACTGTGGGTAGCAGTGTTTAAAATCTGTGTCCCTCCAAGTTAAGAAGGATTGATTAAAAAAAAAAAAATCAGGCTTTTCAGTGAAAGCTTAAAAGGGTCATGATTAGGAGTAAAACAATGTCTCAAGATTAAGAGACTCACCCTAGAACTAAGGGTAAATCTGGAATAGACCCACTTAACCAGAGTAAAGGGAAGCTTTTTTAAGTGCAAGGTGATAGGCCAGTAATTTGCAACCTGCTAGAATAAACAGTCTTCAGAAGAAGCTAACAGAACATAGGATCTATGTCATATATCATCCATAGTATCTGATAAACCATAAAAAAGTATTAGATATCACAAAAAAAGCAAGAAAATGTGACTCCTAGTCAAGAGAAAAAGTAGTGAATAGAAATGACTCAAAGATAATCCAGATGGAATAATTAGCAGACAAAAACTGGAAAGTATCCATTTTAAATATGTTTGAAGTTAAAAAAAAAAAAAAGGTAGATCCCAGGAAATAAATAAAACTATAAATAGAATTAAGTGGAAATTTTGGAATGAAAATTTGCAGTATTTGAAATGAAAAACTCATTGGATTGGTTTTTAACAGCAGATTAGACATGGCAGAAGGAACAGTCAGCAAACTTATAACAAAAAATAGAAATTATCAAATCCAAAACAACAAGAAAAAAGACTGATATAAAAATTGAGCTTCAGTGACCTTCAGGATAGTATTAAGACATATAACATATGAGTAATCATAGTCCCAGAAGAATAGGTGGGAGAAAATTCCAGAGAAAATATTTGAAGAAACCATGGTCAAAATTTTCTCAAATTTCTTGGGTAACAAAACAAAACCACCGCCACCCCCTCCCCAGCTTACATACTTAAAAAGCCCAGCAAATACCTAAGAATAAAGTCACACAAAATATCACATCTTAGTGTATCACAGCCAAACTTCTAGAAATAAAAAATAGAGAATTGTAAAAGGAAACAGAGGGGGGAAGAGACATATTTTCTACTTAGGAACAAAAATACAAATGATAGCTGAATCCTCATCAGAAATGATGGAGGCATGAAAACAATAGAGAATCATCCTCAAAGTCCTGGGAACAAATCTGTGAATGCAGAATGCTATATTTAATAAAGGCATCCTTTAAAAATAAAGATAATTTTGGATAAATGGAAGTTGAGATATCTGTTAACCAATGGATCTATAATATGGAAAGTGCTAAGGAAGTTAAAGCTGAAGGGAAGTGACACCAGATGGAGTCTCAAATATGTGAGAAGAAATGAACATTAGAAATGGTGAATATATGGGTAAATTTGAAATATAGTATTTCTTCTTCCTTTAACTTCCTTAAGAGATATTTCGTTTATTAAAGCAAAAAATAATAACAAGGAATTTTAGGGTGTATAGCTTACATAGTTATAAAATATCTGATTATTATAGCTCAAAAGCTAAGGGGGATGGAATTCTATTATGCTGAAGTTCTTATTATTTATGTGAAGTAGTTTAATATTAAATCTTATTATACTATAATAAATTAATGCTATATATTGTAATCTCTAGATCAGCAACTAAAATAATAAAAGGTTATAGTTAAAAATCCAGAAGAAAATTAAATTTAAATAATACAGAAAGTTAATTAAAAAAAAGGAGGAAGAAATGGAAGAATAGGAATATGAAAAATAGGACAAAAACAAAACGAATGGCAAAATGGTAGCCCTATATCTACCAATGCCAAAAAATTACATTAAATATAAACAGACTACACACTTCAATTAAAAGACAGATTGTCATACTGTATAACAAAATAAGAACGGAGTATACACATTATCTATAAAACGTGCAGTTTAAATATAAAACCATAGATGGGTTGAAAGTAGATGGATCAAAACAAAATGAGTATCTGGAAAAACTTGACTTCAAGTCTAGAAGCCTTGTTAGACAAAAGGAGAGCATTACATATGATAAAATGGTTAATTTACCAGAAGACATGAAAGAGTATGTCCTGGTGATTCCATTTTTATGAAATTTTAAAAAGGCAAAATAAGTCTACTACAATGAAATCAAATTGAAGTTTACTATGGTAAGTTGGTATTGCCTGGAAGGGGGAAAAAAAAGATACTCATTTGGGTGTTGGAAATAGTCTATATTTTGATTTATAAGACCCATCAAATTTTATATATATACATTCATATAAATGTATATATATATGAAATAACTATTCATTTCACTATAGTTGATATTACCTTGATAAAAACTAAAATAAAAGGTGTTCCACTGAAACTTAGTCTGATTATTAGGAATAGTAACAATCTACTATTATAATGAATTATAAAAAGTAGTTATTTTTACATAGTACAAAGTAAGTTTCCTTAACATCCTGTTATCTCTGGCTATATTTATTCTATATTTTAAAATTTTTTTTAAAAAGTCATTGTCACTATTTTTGTGCTAAACTCAAATCAAGATTAGAAGACAGCTGGCTTTTAATTTTCAGTTAACATACTTATATATAATACAAGTATAATATATTTTAAAGTTATTTATGTTATTAATGTTATGTTATTTACTGTTATTCATGTAAATTTAGTTTTTATTCATTTATTAATCATTTACTGTATATTAATCTGCTTACAAATTATATAGATTATAAGTAGATGTATATATAATTAATATATGTTTAAACATCCCACTACCATCAGTATTTTAGTATGTCTTTATAGAATTCTTTTTCATACTGTTTTATTGTCAACTTTTTTCCCAATTAAAGTATATATGTGATTACATATTGTATTTTTAGCTTAGGTTTTATTTTAAGCCATTTTTTTCAATGGCTGAATAATATATAATTATATATGTTACATAATTATAGTATAATATATATTGCATCATAAAGAGTTACTAGAACTTTTTGAACTGTTTTTCTATTTTTGGGTACCTTGGTTTCTTCCTTGATTTTTTTTTTTTTAATATTTTATTTAATTATTTGACAGACAGAGATCACAAGTAGGCAGAGAGGCAGGCAGAGAGAGAAGGGGAAGTAGGCTCCCTGCTGAGCAGAGAGCCCGATGCGGGGCTCGATCCCAGGACTCTGGGATCATGACCTGAGCCGAAGGCAGAGGCTTTAACCCACTGAGCCACCTAGGCACCCATCTTCCTTGATTTTATATGACAAATAATATGGAGGTGAATATTGTCATGCATATAGCACCTTCCCCTTCCATATTTTAGAATATTTCTTTAGGTTATATTCTCAGACCTGGGATTAACAGGACAAAAGATGTTTGAGCTGGGATGGGGAGTAGCAAAGAGGTGTATTGTGGCATCTGACATGTGTTTTTCAAGGTCACTAACGATTCATAAAAGTTACAGTTCCAATACATCTCTGTCAGCATCAGAAATTGTGAGTTTTTTTTTTTTTACTAAAGCATGTGAAAATAATAATTCATTATGTTAGTTTACCTTAGAGTTTTAATTATTGAAAGGCTGAATAATTTCTTTTTTAATAGCTGCATTTTTTTAGTGAATTGTTTATTTATTCTTTGCTGATTTCTTTTTGGGAGAAATCATGATTTTCTTGTTAACTTTTATAAGTTTTTAATTTAACAAAGAAATCTTCTGGAAGAATATTTTTCCAGTTTCTAATTGTGACTTCTTGTTTCACAAATTTTAACTATAGAAACTCTAAATTTTCTGAGGTATTCTTTATCACTTTTAAGTTAGAAAAGACATCTCCCTTCCAGAATGTTAATTAACATTTGATTATATCTTCTTTTTATTCTTAGTATCTAACATTTCTTCCATGTAGAATTTATTTTGATGTATGATAGCATATAAAATTACTTCCTTCAAACTGCTGTCCAGCCATCCCAATATATATAGAATAATCCTTTCTTCCTTTATTGATAAGAAAATCTCTCCCAATCATACATGAAAGTCTTCATTTTAATGTCTTCATTGGTGGGGCATTTGTTTCCATACATAGATCTAGTTATCTATTCTAATATTAATATTAGTACAGAAGTTGGCTTTCAAAACTTTAAGTCTGCTGTTTCTGATAAATGAAGGTAAAGTTCAGGAAGTTAGGAGCTTCATCCTTAAAACTCTAATTTTCGGGGCGCCTGGGTGGCTCAGTGGGTTAAGCCACTGCCTTCGGCTCAGGTCATGATCCCAGGGTCCTGGGATCGAGTCCCGCATCGGGCTCTCTGCTCAGCAGGGAGCCTGCTTCCCTCTCTCTCTCTCTCTGCCTGCCTCTGTCTACTGTGATCTCTCTCTGTCAAATAAATAAATAAAATCTTTAAAAAAAAAAAAACAAAACTCTAATTTTCTTTATACCTCAATTATTTCAGTGTTACATCTAGAGTCTCCTCAGGAATTAGAAGTAGCCCCCTGGTTTCCAATTTCCAAATGGTCTGTTTGGTAATTACTTATTAAAGGAAATTACCTTCTAATCCCACCTCCCTTCATAGTCATTTCTCAACTGGGCACATCCCTAGTTATTGTTTGGAGCTCAAAGCACAACTGCCAAAAAGCACTCTGACCAGTCAAAGGATTCAAGGTTTCTCTTAAATTTAGTAATTCATCTTTGACTCAAGAGTTTAACCTCTTGGGCACCTGGGTGGCTCAGTGGGTTAAAGCCTCTGCCTTTGGCTCAGGTCATGATCTCAGGGTCCTGGGAGCCCTGCATTGGGCTCTCTGCTCAGCAGGGAGCCTGCAACCCCTCTCTCTTTCTGCCTGCTGCTCTGCCTACTTGTGATCTCTCTCTCTCTGTCAAATAAATAAATAAAATCTTTAAAAAAAAAAAAAGAGTTTAACCTCTTAATGGAGGAATTTTTTTTTTAACCTAAGCAAATTAAATCTGAAGGCATCCTTAAAAAGACATCTTTAACGCCCCCCCACCTCCCAGCTAATTCCTAATTCCTCAGATCTTATCTTCAAGTCATTTGCTCAGGAGATAACTGGTGCCCATGTTGTATGGTCTTTTAGCATAGTGCTCCTTTCCTTCAGAGCATCCATCACAGTCTAGAATGTTGTCTTTATTTATGACTTGACTAATATCTACTTACTCTATTATCAATAATAAGAATAGTCATTACTGAGTGTTTACTCTGAATGTGCATGAAATGTGTAAGAACTTTTTAATGGATCTTCTCACTTTATTCTTATAGCAATCCTCTCATGTAGGTTCTAAAATTATTCCTAGGTAGGTACTATTTTTATTCTTTTTTATTTTTTTTCCAGGGGAGCAAACTGAGCCACAGAGAGATTTGTGACCATCCCTTGAGATCACATTGCTAGTATGGCCAACCAGGCTTTGTTTGAATCCAGGTGGCCTGATTTTAGATACTGCATTCTTCACTTCTAGACCAATGCTGTCCAGCAGAACATTCTGTGATAAGAGAAATGTTGTGGGGTGTGGGTGTGTGTGTGTGTGTGTGTGTGTGTGTGTGTGTGTGTGTCTGTATTTAAGATTTTATCTATTTATTTGACAGAGAAAGAGAGAACAGAAAGAGAGGCAGAGGGAGAGGGGAGAAGCAAACTCCCCACCAAGCAGGGAGCCCAATGTGGCGCTCCATCCCAGGACCCTGAGATTATGACCTGAGCCCAAGGCAGAGGCTTAACCTACTAAGCCACCCAGGCACTGCAAAAGAAATGTTCTTTTTAGGTTTTTATGTTCTGTCTAATATGATAGCCACATGTAGCTAGTGAGCAATTAAAATGTGGCCAGGGTGACTGAGAAATTGAGGCTTTAATTTTATTTAATTTTAATTAATTTAAATAGCCATATATGGCTACTGACTACCATATTGGACAGCATAGCTCAAGACAATATGGTATTAGGTAATAATTTCCAGGAATAGTTCCATCTGTTTTGCTTATCATTACACTCCTGGTAACAGCATAATACCCAGCACAATGTATTTATTGACTAGAATGAATAATTCATAGGAAAGTAGGACAGGTAAAAAGTAAACAGTGTAAAAAGTAAAAATGGTGATCTGAAAGTGCCAAATTGTGGAAAATGCTCAGCTCCAATGCAATATCTGTAGCCTGTTGCATCCATTTTATTTTTAAAATAACACAAAATAAAATGTGTATTGGGTTAAATTTGGTAAAATAGCACATGTTTTTATAACTCATATTTAATAAGAAGGGAAAAGGGAAACAGCATCAAACAGTAACTTCTGAGAATCAGCATTTATCTGACAAAAAATGAATTTAATTCTAAAATACACTTTCTGGAATATATTCATTTCTATCATGAGGCAAAAAACCCTATTTGTTTATAAGGCTGGAAATGACAAACGTATTTATGCTCTTCACCCCAGAAAACCCTCATGTTTTTCTATTACTGAACGGATTTTTTTTATTGGAAATATCTGTGCGAGCCATATTTGTGTGTTCTTCATCCTATCACCTGCATTATATTTTTGCTGTCGCTTCTCAGAACAATAATCTTAGTTGGATTAAGAGTGTATATGGGGCGCCTGACTGACTCAGCTGGTGGATCATGTGACTCTTGATCTCCAGGTTGTGAGTTCGAGCTGAATTTCGGGTCTAGAGATTACTTATAAAATATTTTTTTTAAAAAAGAATGTAAAGGGACTTAACTTTAGTTGGTAATTAATTGTCAGAAAGTATTTCCCTGTTGGTCATTAATGCTGAAGTTTCTGGATATGCACTGCTAGGTGTACTCATATTAAATGTGTATTAAAGCAATACTGCATATAGATCAGTCACTTTTAGTAGTAGTAGTAGTAGCAGTAGTAGTAGTAACTTTCAAATTTGCTAATGCACTTTCAGGAAACGCATGAAATGTTCACTCAAAAAGCTTTGCTTGATTGACAAAAATTACATTGAAAGAGACAGAAATTTTGGTTTGAAATAGATAATAGTGTCTCAAAGCTTAAAGCATTTTATATTTCTTTGTCCTGTTACATCAAGCCACTCTAGTAAGAATCTGTGCTAAGTGAATCTGAATTAAATTGTTCTAAAAAAAAAATTAATGGAATTGTGTACTTTAAAAAAAAGCAGTAGTTAGAGATATCTGGCTGTGCTATGTTGGAAAAAAATCTGAATCTTTGCTTTCCTATGTTGTTGTTATTAAGCCTTCAGATTATTTAGTTAGTTTTAGTGTTGATTCAAAAATTATGACTATGAAATACAGTGACCACTGAATTAACATTGGTAGGAACAATAATCAAATAGAATGCTTTCAACTTTGCCAGTATCATGAACTCTATATACTGCCTACATTATCTGTATTTTTGTTCTCATTGAAGTAAAAGGTACATGCTCTATTTTCCTATGAGAATAAGAAGAAAAATCTTTATAATGATTTTTCTCCAACTGTAGGAATAAAATAAACAACAGATCTTAAATTTTTCAACCCAATGTAACTGGCCACAACAAACCAAGAAATATGCCCATTTTTTCCATATTGATTTTCACTTTGGAAAATGTAATATATTTACTTTGTCGATATATCTTACAGACCTCATAAAAGGACCAGATAAAAATCAATAAAATAATATTGTCTTCCATCATGAAAAAAGAAACATGAAGTTTGTATTGTAGATTTTTTAAAAAAGATGTGTACAGTTAGATACTCTAGGACAATTTAAGTAGGTTCTTTCTGTTCTGGTGACATAAATAACTGATCATTCTGGTTTCTGATCATGCACTTCCTTCTCTCTGAATCTGCTTTGAGGATGCACAGGACAGTTAGACTTGGCACTAATAAAGCTGAGTGGCCCTCCTCCCACCTTTGTTTCAACAATAAAGATGAAAAAAAAAATGCTTTCCATTGGCCAGGATAAACACATTAATATCGATGAGCCCTGGGTATAGCTGGCCAAGGTCTCCCTACTTGGATTTAATAGGCTTTACCTTGCACTGGCAGAGAGTACACTCGGTGCCATGTTTGATCCAAGAGGACCCAGTGAAGCGAACCACATTCATCTCATCCAGGCAAGTTTTGGTGATGTCGTTACGAATGGTGTCAGCCTGGCAAGGGTCAGTGACACAGCGCCGGCAGCACTCATTCTCTAGGAGGACACTGAATTCACATTCCACCTCTGGGCAAGGCAGAGGCCAACAGTCAACTTCCCCTTGCTGTAAGAAAAGCAGATGCACCAGGGCAGGGAGAGAGGAAGGGAGGGTATGGAGGGAGGAGTGGGGGGGGGGCACAGTGTTTACTGAATACTCCGTTTATTTGATGGATATTTATACTCACACCTTCAAAGCCATGAGTCTTGCAGGGAACCTACAAAAGGCCTATCAAAGTGTTGAGGTCCGTACTTCAGTTGGATTTTAAGAGTGTTCAAAGATTAAACAAGAATAACAATGAACAAAATCAGAACCCTTTCCCTTAAAACAATCAAATTTGCATTCTTCTATCTTTTCCCTGACAGAGAAGAATCATTTACTATGGAAGAAGGTTTTGCTTAGATTTTTGTGTATTAGGTGCTTTTTTCATTCTTTTGATCCCCCCCACCTTCTCATTTATTGCCTTCTGTGTAAAGAAACTTTTGTCCATTTACAAGAAAATCAACTGAAATATGAAGGGAATTTGACAGGTTTTCTTTGTTCATTTATATGTTTCTCAGGTTAGGGATTTTGGAGAAAAAAACAACTAGGAACTGATTTCAGGCTTCTTTATTCCACATGGGAAAATTGTGTGAATTGGATCTTTTTAAAATTTAGCTCCCACCTGTTTCCTATTTTCTTCATGGTCTTGGAGATGAAAGCAGCCTTCAGGCACAGAAACTGACCTTGTTCTTTCAATTGATTTTTGGGTTTAAAGTATAAAAAGGAAGCAACAAAAAAGCATTGCCTTAAAAATATCCTCACACAAATAGAAAGGAAACTAGCCATGACTTTAGAAGTAGCATCTGTGAAACTTTCTTCTATAAAGACACATAGACCAATTTTCCTTTTCATTTACACTACTCAAAAGAAACAGGAAGTTTGGTCAAACGAAAAAAGATTGATGTTTTCCTGATCAAGTCTTTATTTTCTTTTTTCCAGTAGAAGTTTTGTAAATACACACATTCAACTCTAATATTCTAATAGGTATTTGTTGCAAATCCATATCATGTGTGAAACAGGTGCCCATTAGAATAGTGTTAATGTTAAAATATTTAGAAGGAAAAAAAGTATGTGTTTTTTTTTTCTTTTTTTTAAGTCTGAGCATGACTAGTAGAAATGGATTAACAGAAGTTCTACTTGGACAAAAAAATTACAATTTTCATGAATGCTGCTGTTCTGCTTGTAACGGTCTGTGAGTAAACCTAAGCTGAATGGGACTGGGGATGCCAGGAGAGTCTTTTCTTCTTGACTCTGGAAAGACGTACATGACATACCGTCCAACATTTACTCTAGGATGTGCCTTCACGGGTCCTGACTGCATGCCTGGCATCTTGTCATCCTAACTGGGTTCACTTTTTGTAACTGCCAGCACTATGGCGAGGTAGGTGCTGAGAACTGCCAGATGTGGGAGGGCAAGACTGTCCCCTCATTCTGGGCCGGAACTGCCCCTGTACTTCCTGTAGCTACACTTACCAAGCAGCGGCACTGTTGGCAGTTCTGGACCCAGGTGTCACCACTATTATATAAGGTTTCTCCATTTTGATGGAGGCACTGACTGCTAAGCCTTGGGTCACATTCAGGGCAGCAAAAAAGATCAACTGTGGGATTCTCACAGTCACACACCATCCGACGACACATTACAAATCCATTCTGTATAAGAAAGAAGAAAGCAGTTACCAAAAGCCTCCATTTCTCAATGTAATAGATTTAAAATTAGTTACATTTTGTAGCTAACACACAGAAATTACCCAAGCTAGAGAACTTCCAATTTCCTTTCCAAACACTGCTTGACCAGCAAATTTTCAGAAATGACCCACATGAAATAACCACTACGCAGTCCTTATGTGTATATGATTGTAGATAACACATATGTAAATATACATGTACTTGTTTATTAGTGTAGTAATTAGATTACTACCTAAATGTTGTTTTGTGTGAGGGCATGTGTGTTTGTATTTAGTAGTTAGTCAACAAGCTTTACCTATTGTTAAATTCATGGAATAAATTAGACCTTAAGTTTGTGTACAAACTGTTATCAATTTCTTTCATAATAATTGAGTCTTTCATACAGAGTGTTATTTATCTAACTATAATTTAAGTCACTCTTATCGACTGGGTAAATAAAGTGGAACACCCCTTTAAAACTGAAACCCATTCTAAATAGATTATTTTCACTCATAGGCCAAAGTATGTCCATTCTGGTTTCATTTGTACATTCATTCAAATATGATATTGCTCCTCTGGAAGCACTAGCATAGTTAGCGATAAAGTTTTATCAACATGTGCAGATAAACACATTGTGGCATTTCCATAGGATGGATACTATTCAGCAATAAAAGGAAATATTTTATATTATAAAATAATATAAATGAATGTTGAAAACAATGCTGGGAGAAAGAAGTCAGACAAAAAAAGTTATGTACTATATGTACTACCTACTATAGAAGGCTCTAGAAAATACAAATCTAACCTACAGTGAACCAAATCAGTGTACCCTTCAGGCTGACGGTATGGGACTAAGAAAGGACAGAGACAACATTATGAGCAGATGAAAATGTCCTTTTGTGCTAACTGTGAGAGTGGTTAAGTAGATGCATGCATTTGTCTAAGCTCATCAAGCTGTACATTTTAAACATATGCAAATTACATCCCAATAAAAATGATTAAAGTGTTTTATTTATACCGACCTGACATGAACACACAGAGCACCGGTCATTCTCCAACACCCAAATCTGACCATTGTGTTTAATTTTTCCATCATGGATGCAGTCCCCTGTGCAGTTCTTTCCATGAGGACATCGGCAATCATAGCCACCATCCAAGTTAAAGCAAATGGTATCATTGGCACAGCTGTGCCTCCCAGTCCCACACTCATCGATATCTACAGCCAAGAAAAGGCAGCAGGCAATGTGCTTAGAATCTGTTCGGTTTCAAACAGCTGCAATCAGGCACGTTGTCTCTAACACAAAGCATTCAACTGTAAATTAATTCTCATCTTACTGGCATGCATTTCCTATTAAATGCTGACTAAAGCAATGTTAATGATCTAGGGATTTCACAGGAAAACATTATCATGCTTGACTTCAAACACCAGATAACCTTGGCTAGATTCTCAAGTTTTATATCTCTGTAAATACCATCAGGCTTTATGGAACACTTATATTTTTTGAAAGTAAGAACAGAACTCAATTTATCAAACAAAAAACAGTAGCAGTTGACATTCTTAAAGTGCCTATGAGTTCGTATTCAGAAAACCATTCTCAGTGTTTACCCCAAATCCTTTCTGGGTGGTAGATGAAGTGGCATGGGGCCCTCAAGGCATTTTACTCAGTTTCAAGCACCCACCTGTCACCCCCACGTAAGCCCAGGTGTTTGGCCCAGGTGGGGGCATTCTTTACATACAGTCAGGCATTTCATACTGTCCTCACAGACTGACCCCCACCCACAGAGGGCAACTGACCACCAGCAATTACCATCCCTCTCACAAATCAGCTCCCAATTATTAACTTTTCCATTTCAGATGATTGTTTTGGCTCCTGCCTCACTCAACTGGCAATGACCCATTCCTCACCTGACCTCAACTATTCCAATGGCCATCACAGCCTAAAGCATTTTCACACAGATGAAAAGCAAACATATCTTGACCCACAGATCAGGTCCGTTAGAAGAGATGTGATTCACTTTATTTATCCCCATAATTTAAAGATCACAAGCCAAAATACATTTCAGGGATATTGTATGAGTGGCAGTAAGCAGTTATTTCTTACTTCATCTGTTTCCTCTGAGTAAAGGTCAAGAAAGAAAGAATTAAATCACAGCAGAAGAAGTGGGTTAGAGAGAAGATGGAATGGATAGCTTTTAACCAGGGGAACTGTGTACTGCTTTTCTTAGAAAATTTTAAAAGATAGACTTTAGTGGATACCTGTCTTAAATGGTTTGGTTTCAACATTATTGAAGATGTGGCCTAGGCAATGTTATATTTTAGCCATATTTAAATTATTAAATATTAAGTTCTGTCATATATGCATTCCTTAAAATAAGCCACATGATACATTTCTCTCTATTTGCCTTGAGTTTGATCAATTCCACCTCAACAAAACCAATGAATTGAAACAATGGCTGAAAAGATTCTTGTTAAACTACAGTGAATACATTATTATAGCCTGATTTGTCAAGGATAATACAGTTTATAATTATAGAGTATGATCAAAAGCAGAACTGTTAGCCAGCATGACGATATATTTCACATTTTTTAAAAGTACATTGATATATATATATGTATATATATATATATATACACACACACTCATATATATATATAACCATTATATATAAATAGGTATTTTTTTTCGGATCCGAGAAATTTGGCTGATGCTATTTAGAGAAAGAACAAGAAGTGAAATTCTATATAACTTTATAAAATAGCTCTATATTTGGTTTATTCAGAATAATAAGGTATATTTGATGACTTGATCTTCATTTCCTATTAAATATTCTTACAATTAGGAACTATAATACACAGGAAAAACATTAACCATAGTTATTTGGTCTCTTTGCCCACAAACTGTACAAATATTTCTTACTACATAACCCTTTGAATACTATTCCATTAATGGCAATGACTGTATTTTTACAATCATTTCATTTTGCTTGACATTTAAAATAAAAGCTCTGCTGTCAGGTAATGCATTTTTTTCTTAAAGGCAGAGATAATCCTTGGATCCTTGGATCTGCTTCAGAAGAAGAGGTGTCCAGCCACAAAAAGAACATGTGCTCTGAAATAAACACGTTTACGATAAAGAATTAGAGTAATAAGTTACTTACAACATCAGTTGATATGTACTTGTCATACCTGGAGAAATGCATAGGCGGAAAATTATTATGAACCAGTGATTATCTTTTGCTATACAATGGGAGTTGAATTAATTTGAATTCATCTCCCCCCATCCCCTGCTTGTTATCTACACTGGTTTCCCAATGCAGAGACTACTCTCAATTGAATGGTAGTACAGAGTTTTGGAACTCATTGTTACATAGAGTTTTCTTATAAGGTAAAATTGCTAAATTAAATGTACACAAGAGGTGTATATTGTGCCTTGAAAAACCTACTATGATATATAAAAATTTCAACTTTAAAAATACTGATAACTCCTTTAGTGAGTTATTGAAGAAATAATGTTAAATCCAAGTCCCATTTCAGATCTAACTTGATCTAACAGCAGCATTTGATATAGTTCATTTTCCCTCCCTAATAAATTTTCTTGCTTCCTATCACACTGGCAGCTCTTTCTGGATCTTCCTCTTGCCCACATATACATTCTAGTGGCAATTAAACTATGAATAAGATTTGGCCAAGCAAGAGAAGGAAAGGGTGGTCTAGGTAGAGGTACAGGTGTACTTGAAAACCCAAAGTTTAGAGTCAGCAAGATGTGTTAGAGGGAATGAGTTAAATGTGTAGGAGGAAGAGAGTAGTTAGACAGTGAACTGAAGAGGTACTCAGGGCCCAAGTAAAAGTTGTGTTAAGAACTCTGAACTTCAGGGGCACCTGGCTGGCACAGTCAGTTAAACATTTGACTCTTGGTTTCAGGTCAGGTCAGGATCTCATGGGTCATGAAATTGGGCCTCACACTGGGCTCCACACTCAGTGTAGAGTCTGCTTGAGTTTCTCTCTCCCTCACCCTCTGCTCCTCCCCTGCATTTTCTCTCTCTCACATAAATAAATCTTAAAAAAAGAAAGAAAGAAAGAAAGAAAGAAAGAAATCTGAACTTCATCATAAAGACAATAAAATGTCATTTTAGGGAACTGCAAAAAAAATCAGATTTTTTTAAAGAAAGATTCCTTTTACTTCATTTTGGAAAAAGGATTTCAGTGGATTCGAATTTACAGCCATGAGATCAATTAATAGGTTGTTTCAGTAGTCTAGGCAAGCAATGGTCATATAATAAAAGCAAATACTTATTACTGGTTGGTGTGTGCCAGATTCTAAGTGCTTTCACATAATCATTCATTTAATCCTCACAACAACTGAAGGATACAGTTATTCTCCCAATTTTATATCAGGAAGTTGAAGCGTAGAAATGTTGCGTAACTCTCCCTAGGTCTAGTAAGGTATAGACCCCAAGTGAGAATCCAAGTAGTCAGGCTTCAAGTCTGTGCTCTTAAGTACAGTGCTGAACTGACCATTAGCAGTGAAGAGATGAAGAGAAAGAAACAAACAGGAGAGAAACTTCCAAAAATAGAAAAAATCATTAAATAAATAAAGCAACTTAGTGATCTGTTAGCTTTGAAGATTAGGGAGAGGAGGTGGTCCTGAATGATGTTTAGATTTCTGGCTTGGAAATATTTGGCTGATCCTATTTAAAGAAAGAAGAGCAAGACTTCGCTGTGGAGTGAAAAGGATGGCGGGATGAAGAAAGGCACAAATTAGTTTAGGACATGTTGAATTACGCTTTCTTCCAGGCTTCCAAGTAGAGCTGTCCAGCAAATAGTTGAATATATGGGTCTGGAGTTCAGAAAATAGAACTGGGCCCAAATATGGATTTGGTGAAGATATATTTTCATCATTTCCTTTCTCAGAAATGGTCCTTTGGAGTCAAGTTCAAACTTCTTAGAAAGGCATTTAAAGCTACTTCTTTTGCTTATCTCTCTTTCCCTTTCTCAACTTGCCAATAATCACAGCATACTTGAAGTCCTCATACAAATGCTAGACAATCAAGCCTTTCTTGTGCCCAAGCAGGAAATCATTTCTTCTTCTGTTTCCTAACAGCTCTACATTTATATTTTTCTCAAGTATTTATTATTTTCAGCCTTATAGCTTTCTCCTCTATTAAGAAAGTCCCTATATCTTGTATGACAGTTGTGGTACATATTCCATCTCTTCCGCAGGCTGCGAGCAGAGACCACACCTCCTTTATGTTTCTGTGCAGCAGATGCCTGGCAAATACCTGAAGGTACCTGTGCATGGATTCAGTAACTGCTTGTTGAGGTAAGCTGGATTCATTTCATTTTTCCATTTTTGTCCTTCTTCTTGATTTAGGTCAAGAATTTACAATATTTGGCTTGAGCATCATACTAAATGCTATCCTATAAACACTGTTTCTTTTTTGGTCTTACAAGCTCAAAAGCCTCACCACGCATAGAAATAATCCAGAAATTAAAGCAATGGAGGGGTGAGAGAGTGGGCATGTAAATAAAATATTCTTATGTAAAAAAATACTGGGCTTTATTCTCAGAGAGAGACATATTTCCAGGCATAGTACAAATGATGACATGGAAAAGGAAAATGGTACTCAGGCACATTATCTGGGAATTGAATATCTATACCTCTGAAATAAATGGATGACCAAAACAGCATATAATTTGTATGAATGCAGCTTATCAACATGTATGTTGTAGGTTATTCAACTGCAGCCTGAAAAGTGGTGAAACAGTACACAGTTATTTATTCATGTCTTCAAATATATTTATGCATGTCTTCAGAGTAATTGTGAACCTACTGCTGTGACTTTGTCCACTTTGAAATGCCTTTTTTTTAGCAACAGAAATATGGCACCTGCTCAGATATAATCATACTCTTAAAACTGTATCCTTCTAAATACTAATATTACAATTCTACAAATCACTGAAATTTTAGCAAATGGATAGTTGTTTAGAAGAAGCATTTTAGCCTTTTTTTATAACATTTTTTAAGGCTTCTATCAGAGCACATTATCTTCTGAAAAAGTTGTAGGTTCTCTGATAATCCTTAAAAATTCTATTGGAAGATAATAGTAGAATTATCTTTCCAGAGTTGTATTAAAAAAAAAAAAAATCTCCAGCTGTTTCCATGTTTAAAGAATTTCCTTGAAGTCTGTTTTGCATAAACATCTCATACAATCCTTTATTTCCCCATCCTCATCTTTATCATTTGTTATTTTAATGCCTAGTTTAGTTTTCCTTGTTTCTTTCTGAACACTTGTGAGTGTACTGATTATGCTTTGTTATTCTGTCCTGATCACTATTTTATATATTTAGTTCTAACATAGGACTATCTCTACTATATATCCTATTATATGTCTACTTCTAACAGAGGTTGTATTCCTAATGTACTTGTGATTAAATATTATGTGTATCCTTGTATCTCTCTCAATTTTTATCCATCTCAATCTTTTTCACTGGACAAATGAGCATATTATCTACTATGTGACAAGCACTGTCCTAGGCAAGCACAAAAAATCTCATAGATGTCATATAGAAGATTCTATGGAAGATAATAAACAAGTAAGCAAAAAATATACAATCATTTCAGGAGAACTTATAATTTCTATGAAGAAAAATGAAGCAAGGTAAATGAAGAGTGTCAGAGAAGTATGTTATTTAAGTTGGAACTCCCAAAGAAGCCATTTTGGAGGAAATCTGAATCATATGAAAGACAAATGCAAAGATCTGGGGAAAAGACATTCCAACAACAAAAAGAAGAGTGCATGAGAAGGGAACCAGTTTGGTATATTTGTGAAATGGCAAGAAAGCCAAATACTCATGTCATGTAGACTCTTATAAGCCATTGTTGGGTCTTGGATTTTACTCTGAAGAGAGATCAAAAGGCTCCAGGCACTGGAACAGAACTGGAGCATGCTCTTACTTCTGACTTTTAGAAGTCATCCTTAGTGTTAGAGAAAAAAGACTCTAAGGGATTCAAGGGAGGAAGTAGGGAGACCAGTTTGGAGAAAGTGACACTAGTCCAGACAAAAGATAATGATGGCTTAGACCAACATGGTAACAACACACATGGTGAGAAGTGGTAAGACTGGAAATATATTCTGAAAATCAAAATTATGAGACTTGTTAATATACTCGATATGAAATACAAAGGAAAGAAACAGTGACTCCAAAATGTTGGTCTGGGCAACTATGCTTTGGGGCCTGTAGGAAACCAGGCCTGCCAAGAACTACATGAGCAATTTTGGAAGCAGAGTCCTACTCCCCTCAACTTGACTGCAACCTCGT
The DNA here is from genome assembly GCF_002288905.1 of Enhydra lutris kenyoni. Taxonomy (NCBI): domain Eukaryota; kingdom Metazoa; phylum Chordata; class Mammalia; order Carnivora; family Mustelidae; genus Enhydra; species Enhydra lutris. Next base: position 3,608,513 of record NW_019154140.1, read on the forward strand.
GAGAAGCTGTGGACCCAGAGGCCTCCAGGTAAGCTATCCACAGATTCCAAACCCACAGAAACTGTCAGAGAACTTTTGTTTTTTGCTGCGAAGTTTTGGGGGTAATTTGTTATGCATCAATAGATAACTAATACAGCCCTCTTGAGATTTGCAGTTATAAATTTCAAAGATAGTGAGTGCCACTGCAAATGTAAAGTGAGATAGTCAGAAAAGGTATGTGTTTTTTCTCTTCACATTCCAATGCATGGAAAGGGTGTACTAGGGTAGTGAGCAAAACTAAACACAGGTTCCCCCTGGGGAGGAAGAACAGATGAGGAAGGGGAGGGATAAAATTAAGATGCATTTTCAGCTTTAATCTATGTATTTGTGTGTGACCTGTGATAAGGGAGCAGGAGGCTGGCTGAAGACAAAGCAAAAGCTGGCACCTTGCACCCCCTCTCCATCCGCTCCCCCTCAGTAATATGTGTAGCATTCCTCAGGCACCCCTGACCGCCGTAAGAAACAAATAGTTAACTTGCAGAGATCACAATCCTGCAAGACAGTCTCCCTTGGTTTACAAATGTCCTAGAGATCTACAAACAAAGAAGTTACCTATCAATAGCACAAATTTCCAGAGGCAAATAACTGAGTTCCTCAGCCCTAAATAAAGTTAAATTTCTTCTAAACCCAAATCTCACTAACAAAGACGCTTGATAGCAGAAATGTGAATGGCTTGCCAAAAGACAACACTGATCAAGCCGCAAGGCCTCCGGTATCCCGGCACCTTGTAGGCCCTCTTTAGCATATGAAAACTCCGTTGAAACCTCCCTTTCCCTCACCTTCCCCCAACCGCCGGGTACATAACCTGCCATCCCTCACAACCCGGGGCAGCAGCTCTTCCTGCCCACGGGTCCTGTCCCCGTGCTTTAATAAACCACCATTTTGCACCAAAGATGTCTCAAGAATTCTTTCTTGGTCATCGGCTCCGGACCTCAGCCCACCGAACCTCACCTAGGTTCTAGAACTTCATCAACCTGAATTATTTATAATCAGCTTATATTTATTCTTTGTGTGTATAACTTAAAGTAAAAGATAATCTTAACAAAAAGGTAGCACTTAAAAAAAAGTAGACTTCATGAAAAAAGTAGTTTATCAGGGAAGTGCAAAATCACAGTCTGATCTGTCTCTTGACTTGCAATCCATGGTTCCAGGCGGCCCAGGATTCTGCAGCGCTCGCATTCTCTACTGAGGTGTTCAGGAGGGCCAAGCAAAGCCCTCAGACCACAGTGCAGCATTTATTTGCAAAAGCCAGGTTTTAGCTCCTGGTAAGGCAACAGCATTTCCATTCCAATACAGAAAATTCAGAAGATCCCTCTACTTAAGGCCCAGAGCTCTGCAGCTGCAAGCAAAGTGCAAAGCGCACTGGAAACATCTATCACCCTAGTCTGCTTCACTATTTTTCTGTGTGAAAACCCTTTGAGGTCCAAGAATAAAAGACACCTTATCATTTAGGTGTCAAGTAGTGTTAAGTTGGATTCTCCAAGGCTTTCACTGCTGTGTCATTTTAGTCACATTATTCTCTCAGGTTGTTATCTATAAAGGTGTAAATACAAATGGAGAAAATTATAACTTCTGGAGGATTCCTGTAACAAACATCTGAGGGCAAATCCTTTCAGTGTGGGTGGTTTCCCTAGCAATTATTCATGAGTCTTTGTAATAGCCTGCCTGCTTTCTAAAAAGTCATGCCCTTTAATAGGGGATATAGAGGGGCAGAGTTGTTTGTCAATTGACTGAAAATAATTCAAAATTAATGGTAAGTAATTATATATGAACTGATTAAATTTTCTACTCCCATGAGATTGAAATCTCCTCTGAAGCAGGGATCATGTCCAACATTCACTAAACAGTTCTTACTTTGCCAGCCAAGTGATAGGTTAGGAATAGTCCAGTGTAGCATGTACTGTGAATATTATCCGTGGCCATATCATTATCATATTTTCTCTCTCTCTATTTTTCTTCTATTGTGCTTGCCTCATCTATTTTTTCTAGCTCTTTTGGGGGTCAGCTTTTTTGCCTGCAGCCATTTAAAAATGTGATACTATGGGTTTATTCATTCTAAAAACATCCTTTAACAGTTGCAGATATCTGGAGAACCAGTTTAGTGTCACAAATTCTAAATATCTAAAAGTCAATTAATTATCATAATTAGTAAGCAAAGTTTCAATTGTAACATGTTCCCAATCATCATTGTACAAACACACAGCAAAAATCACCCGTAACTTAAACATTACATCAATGTCTACTATTTACACCTTACTGCATATATTTCAAGCTCAAAAGACGTTCTTAAGCTCTAGTTCTTTTCCTTATACTGACCTTCACAAGATTCTCCACTTGGTGAAAACATCCCATTGTCATGGTAGCCATCTCTGCACTCACAGTGGTACCATCCAGGCAGGTTAATGCAGTTGGCACGACTGTCACATTGAACAAAGCCATCAGAGCACTCATCTATGTCTGTTTGGCAAAGAAAACAAAAACGGGATGTTATACAATTGCTGCCTTCCTCTGCCCCAAACTCAAATATTCTGCTAGAGAGCTACTAGATGTTTTAGTGCCAGCAAATCCTTAAAACTGAGGAAACAGAAACTCAAGAAAGTCTACTTGGCTGTTGAAAGCTATACAGAAAGAAGGTAGTGGTGTTAGTAACAGGAGAAATAGCTAGATGGCTTCTCTGCAAAAGTCATCAAAAACGGATAAAATGAAAAGAAATGGTCTACGAGGGTCATTAGTGCTGCTCACCATGTATTTCTAGCTCTTCTTCTGGACACAAGCTAGGATTGCCATATGAATGCATGAAGCCCATTAGGAAGTGGCATGTGTCACATTAAGAGGCAGCCTGTGATTCACATGTACCCTTCCCCATCACAATGACCGACAGTCCCCAGGGGCTCTAAAGATCAGTCTGAGTCCCTGAGTGAGGGTGATATGGGGCACAGTCCTCCCCTAGTTGATGGACATGGAATATGAGCAAGAAATCAGGCATTTTGCTTTAAGCCACTGAGATTTTAGGGTCTTTTATTTTTTATTTTTTTTTTAGGGTCTTTTATTACTATAAACCTAACCTACCCACCTGACTAAAATTTCATTCATCTCCAGTAGCAATAGCAACATGTTTAATACTTTCAAGAATATATACCATTTATGTCAATTTTTAATGGGTTTCACATATACTACCTCATTCAACCCTCAAAAAACAAAACAAAACAAAACAAAAACCCAAAAAAACAAAAAACAAAACAAAACCAAAAAAACCTTGCCAGGTAGATTGCTTATTGAACATATGGAAGAAGAATGAGGCAAAAGAAAATTATGGGATTTAACCAAGGTCACCTAAAAGTTCACTGTTGCCTGACTTTCATGTGTGTGTTCCTTCATAGAAGCCGACACAGGCTGAAATCAGGAAAATTGTCTAAACAAAGAGAGCTATGTATCTTCAGTCTCACACATTTCCTCCAATGGTTTATTATTACTCCTGAATACTGTGAGCCTTTTATTCTACTTTTTGGGTCAGATTTTTGCATGCTGCCATTTAAAAATCTTATCTGATACTATGGGCTTATTCAGTAAGTCTGTTAATGATGAGAACATCCGAAATCAATCCAGGTCTCTTCCTTTGCTCACAGAGGAAAAAGTAATTCCTGGAGTTGCCTTACAGAATGCCCCCTTCTGCTTGGTGCTCTGACTGACTCAGACTCTGCTAAATGCTGAGATGACAGCAAATCCTGGCGGCGGAAATATCCACATGAACCCTACTTCCATCCTGACAGCTGTATGCCACGACTGAAAATTCTACTCACCAATGTAGGATAGCCCTTTCTTAGATACTTGCCCCACCTGCATCACAGTGCCTGCTGCAGTGACCAGGCATGACAGTGTCCCGCGTGTTGAAGGGAAGGCCTGCATTTTAGAGTCCTCTCTCAGCTGAAGACCGTCCACTTCAGCTCCACAGAATCTACTTCCTTCCTACTTCCATCCCATTTAACTCTAAATTCTTGGAAGTATATATTCCTTTCATTTTCTTTTTAAAATTTTGCCTTTTCTCTATTTGATTTTGAAAGAGACACAATTTTTGAATAAATACACTGTTGGTTTTTTGTTTTTTTTTTAAAGAGAAATAAGCCATCCCTCATTTATTTCTTGACAAGCCCAGAATCCCCTCACTAAAACAAGGTGTAAACCATTCTCTTAGATTAGGCAATAAGTATATATATATATATACACACACACACACACACATATATATATATACACACTATATATATGTATATACATACATATATATATTTTATATCATTGCAAAATTTTAACATCATTTCTGAACTAAGAAATCTTTTGCCTCTGTAGTTCCTCTTCTGAAGAGTTAGTTCCTACTGTCAGTAATTCCTACTGTCAAAATAATTGTTAGTGGTCAAATCAGCTAACCACTGACTTCTTGACAAGTAGCTGATGTGGATTGCTTCCATTTACTGAGGCCTCCTAGGCTTTATGAAACAGCTTATTTGTATTTCAGGAGCCTCCCTAACTGATGAATCTCCTATTATAAATGGGGCTAAAATGCTATGCTCATTTCAGCTAATACAGTCTTTTCTTCTAACCCAAATGATGCAGAAAATTGATTATGTCATTTTTTAACTACATGGACAAAAGAAAACAGGTTGGGATTTCAGCTTTAGAAGTGAGTTTCTTGGAAGAAAGGCCATGAGGGGGAAGTTGTAAAGTATCTTGTTTTAGAAGAATCTGGTCATTAGTATTGGTGATTTGCAAGTAACTATTAATGGAACAGAGCCTTCTCCACTGAAACAACTTTCACATGTATATTTAGCCTTTAATTTAGTCCTTTTTTATTGCCTGAACACAGTTGCGGGCTTAGCTTGGATCTCATGACATAGATATGTATTTCAATTTTTACTTCTGACTTACTTTCTCTCCTCCCTCTTTGCAATCGCTAGACCCACTCCTTACTGCCTTGGGCCCACTTCTCTCTCCTACATTGCAGCACCCTTTCCTACGTTACAAATACGCTCACTGAAGCTTAATGAGAATATATTATATTACTTCGTGTTCTAAAGACTGGGAATACAAATGCATGTTGGACAAATGTATTTTCCTTTTTTGAAAAATGTATTTTCATTTCCTGTTTGTGTTATTATTTATTACTACTAAGTATTTTAGATGATGAATATGCAAATATGTGTACTACTCATTAACTTGCATTCAATTTTTATTGAATGCCTGTTATGTGCCAAGCAAGTACTAAGTGCTGGGAAACAAGGATGCACAAACCAGAAATAACTTCTGCCTCACTGAGATTAATATACATCTAAACTGTCTTTTATTTTAAGAGAATTTAATTTATAAAAATCTGAATTTACAATCACATAGGACAGTGTTTCCCAACATGTCATAGATCTGCCACCAGTGTCATGTTATTTAGGTGATGATACAGGATGTTTTTTTTAAAGACTTTATTTATTTATTTGACAGAGAGAGAGAAGTCACAAGTAGGCAGAGAGTCAGGCAGAGAAAGAGGGGGAAGGAGGCTTCCTGCTGAACAGAAAGCCCAATGCGGGGCTCGATCCCAGGACTCTGAGATCATGACATGAGCTGAAGGCAGAGGCTTAACCCACTGAGCCACCCAGGTGCCTGATAATACATGATTTTAATGGCTAGGTATTTATATTTCTGAATTATTTCCATTTATAGCAAGTGATATGACTAGTACAGTAGTGAAATTATATTTACATTTAAAAAGTGACAGACATTACAGAAACAATATTAAGTAAATGATGGTATAAACATTATATAACAAAAATGATGAAGTTGGTATATAAGTGATTAAAATTTTGAAAACAACAATATACAGTATGGAGCAATTATTCACATTTCAGAAGGATGTGGTGAGTACTTCCTCATGTAGTGAAATACCTTAGTTCATTTAAAATAGGACTCAATTTATAAAATATTTAGGATGTCTATGTCATGCTTCAAATTATATACTTGCTATTATTTAGGATAGTGAAGAAAAACTAGCCAGGCAATATAATATATAGTACTTCATTTTACACTTTCATGTTCCTGCTAATATTGATTTGTGTATGCAAACTCTTCTGCTTTGGTGAAAATCAGCAGAAAATAAGTGTGCTTGAATCACCAAAGTATGCACTTCCCACCAGAAGGCATGTTTGTTTGGCTCATGGTTTTAATTAAAGCCAAAGCTAAAACAAACAGCTTTATATGTAAGCTACTTGATGGTATATATGTTCTCAGTTATTCAGTAAATATTTAGTAAGTGAAGAATGGAAATATGACCCACAATTTAAGAAGTAAGTATATTTTATCTATACACACATTTGAATATAATACTATGTTTAACATTATCAGTGACACACATATTGTGTGCATTTTCAAATATGCATATATTATGCTTTATATAGAAAACAGTAAAGACAAAATTTCAAAGAACTCGTTTCTTGAGTATTTTCTTCTGGTCAGTTAAAACCCAAACTTTACATTATCTAATTGAGTTAGATTCACAGGGAACAGCAGACCGAGGAGAGAAAAATGTTATTATTTCATTCCAAGAGAGAACTACCATGTTTGAACAAATTACTTTCTGAACTGAATAAAAGTTTTCAAAAAGAATAGTACAGAATGTATAAGCTCATATGATTTAGTCTTGATTATAAGGACCTTAATTTTGTACTCTGTAGGTACATTATATAGAAAACTAAAAATACATTTTATGAAAACCTGTGATTTCATTACATATTCTGTCTTAGAAAGGAACCAGTTCCTAATTCCCTAAGGACAATTAAAACTCCCGCAGTAGCAACATTTAGAACAGTCAGCTAGTGATGATATTAAAATGCTGTCCCAGAGCACAGAGAATTCAAATTCCAAATAATATTTAGCCATCCAACAGCAGTCATGAACAGTAGTCATACTCCAGGGATCAAAATCGACTTAGATAATAAAAGTGGAAGGCACTGTTGAGGATAGATTTTCTAGACAGCACATATGCTTTTGAGGCAATCATTAAAAACAAACCAACAAGCAGAAAAACAAGAAAGAAAAAGATATGAATAAAAAAAAGCTCACACATGTCAGTGTCTTGTTTTCTTTGTCTCCCTGAGGTATGACAACACAAGAATGGATGCCTTCTAGAATGTCACATGGACCACTGTTTTCAACTGAAAATGGCTGTTGCCATCAGCATTTAAAGGGTCACTTCAAACAATGACAAATTATTTCCTTGTAAAATTAAATATAGTTACAGGGTGAGACACTTGAGTGATAAGTAACTTTGTTATCAAAAAGTTATTTCTGTCATAACAACATAACTAAGAATAAAAATGTGCAAATATCTAGAATCATCCATGCCTAAGACAGACTCTGCTCATTAGTTTAACTTGCTCTCTTTTAAGCTAAGAGGAAACTGATTAGTTGCTACTCTACACAGAAGAAAAGAAAATCCAGCTCTTCTTTAAAGTGAGCACATTATTTTTAATGACAAAGTCTAACAGTAAGAGTTCTGTCTTTCATCCTCTTTATCATTAATAAAAACCTGACATCATTTGTCATAAAAAATAGTAGTTGGACTATTTATATCACTGTCCTGTGCACTGGTAGTTAAATTATATTGATAAACAGCAGGCAATTAAACATCCTGAAAACAATTAATCAACTCTTGATTACCCACATGTGGATTATTTGTTTTCTAGATTATCTGCAGCATTTTTTTTTAATCACAAGGTCATTCCCCTCTGTCTCTTGTTGAGCTTCTGTGGAGTCTGCTTTTAATATTTAGATGTGAGTGTTCAAGGAATGCAAACTCTTCTGAGCATTGTGTTGTTTTTAATAACTATACCAGATCTGGATATAAAATATTGTCCAAAATTTCATAAGACTTTTTTCATATTCATTTTTTTAAAATAAAACAGGGCAAAATACGTAAATAAACTTTGAGAACCATAAAAGCATAAAAGCCTCTTCACAAGTTGGGTGATAACATTGCAGGTTTAGTGAAAATTATTTTCATTACTTTATAGTTCATAATCAGGAAGTTAATGACTGCTCCTAAAAAAGCATTAATACATATAAATATAAAACACATAACAATGTCATCATATCATTTATTCCTCACTACAACCATGTGAAATATTCTTATCCCTATTTCACAAAGAAGCCATGAGAACAAATACATTGCCCAAGCTCACACAACAGACCCAAACACTCTTAATGGCCAAGTCCAGTGTTCTTTCCCACATTAGGCTGCCTCTGAAGACAGGCTTCAGACATTAGGCTGTCTCTTGGAGGAACAGCTTCTGCTTTGAGATATCGCAGTGTATATCTTAATATGAGTGAATTCTAGCTCTTTGGCTTATTAGCTACATAACTTTGAATATTTTGCCAAATCTGAGTTTTCTGGTTTTGAATGAGAAATAATTCTGTTAATAGTTTGCTGTTTCCTACCATTTAGTATGCAAGGCCTCATGGGAGTGGTACCTGGCTTATACAGGCTATTAATATGTATAAATTCTACCTCCACCTCATAGTTTATAAATCATGCTCACTTATGTCCTTTGATTACCTGGAAAGGAACAAAGAAAATACAGTTTTACAAGTAGGGTTTAGATCAGAAAATGTCTTGTCTTCTGTGGACAATCAGGAGCCACTGAAGAGTCTTTAACAGTAGAGTGATGTGGTTGATCTAAGGCCTACTTTGGGAGGAACAGGTTAGCACCTCTATGTTGCACAGATGGGACTGGGCAAAACTAGGAGCTGTCTCATGTCCTTATGAGGATGTTTATCATGATCTAGGGAAAAAGTCAATAAAGATTTGAGGGTAACAACAGTGGAGTCAGGGATAAGGAAGCATAGCATATTTTTTCTCAAATGCTTACCTTCAGTCAGTGTACAAAGCCCTCTCATGTTCTGTGTTGATGTAAGACTGGCCAAGTTCACATTATGTATGTCCAGAGACATACCATACAGAGAAAGAAGATCAAGACCACCTGATTTTTCTTGTAGTTGCTGGGGTCTTCACATTTCTTTTTTTCCTTCACAGTCTTTGCCTATGCTGTCCCTACTACCTAGAATGCTCCTCTTTCTCATTGCCTTATTCTATTTCTTACCTGTCTCTGTCTCATATTAGACTAATTTCCTTCTGGAAAGCCTTCCTTGACTCCTTCCTTAGATCTCCTAGTGCTCATTGTTTTTTGTACTTTCTCCTATGTGTTCCTTGCATTTTGCCTTAATAGCAACTATCATAAGGGTTTTTTTCGGGGTGGGGTGTGGTATGTAAACTCGTGAATATTCTGACTTAATTAGAATAGCTTCAATTCTGGAGAAAGTCCTCTCTCCCTCCCCCTTGCTTTTCAAAAAGTGTCTTGATTCTTCGAGCTTTGCATCTATCACTGTGAATTTCTCACCAAAAAAACCCCAAACAAAACAAAACAAAAAACGGGGAGGAGAAAGTCTGCATTGATTCTATGGATTGATCTGACATCTTTACATTATTGAATCTTTTAATCCAGAGGCATGATATATATCCTCTTTCTCTAATAATTTTTATAGATTTTATAGTCTGTAGTTTTCTGAAAGGATTATCTTAGGCATATTTTGCCAGGATTTATTCCAAAATATATGTTTTTACCTTCCTTTTTAAAAAACCAATTTTATTTTTTCTAATTTTATGGAGATATAATGGGAAAATAGAATTGTAAGATATTTAAAGTGTACAACATGATGATTATACAAAGGCAAAAGGAAAAACACCCCCAGCAGAAAAGAAAATTCAGTACTTTTTTTGTCTTTCCTTGGAAAATAGAATATATTTCTGAAGTGGTATAGTCAGAGCAAAGGAAGCCACAGCCTAGAATATATATGTAATAGTGGGGTGCTACAGGTGATCCAGGTAGTAATCTCCCTGAAGAATTCCAAGGAGAAGTGAAATTCCACATAAAACTAATGTGAGACATGGAGTTGAAAGTAGTTGGTTTAATTAAAAGTCTACTGATGAATAATCACCCCCCCCACCTTGAGCAGACTGCTAAAAAAAAGCAATTATCCTTAAAGCCACAATGGATGGTTCTTCTGTAAAGAAAATGGATAAAATATCTGGAAGAAACTGGGCAGCCAATACAGGAGTTACCGTCCCTTGGAACAAAGTCCCTTCATTTCAGTGTTTAGAGATCTCAAATTATAAAAACCAACACAAAACAAAACTGGCTCTCTTTTAGCTCACTTACTGTAAGTCTGCCAGTCAGCAAACTTAAACTTCATAATCAAAGCTCAAAATCAGTTTTCCTATTTACTTACTCTTAAACACTAATGTGTTTAATCAAGGGACAACAAAAACTTAAGAAAAGTATATAACATACTTGGTTACTAGGATAAGCAAGATATACCATCAGAAAAACTGACTGTGAAGGAAATAGAAATAATTATAGGACAGAACTTAAAACATTTCTTATTAATATCTTCAAATATTATTTCTTATTAATATCTTCAAATATTTGAGAGAATATTTCACCCATAAGAAAAGGACACAATACTGTAAAAAAAAAAAGAATATTCAAAGAATAAGGAGGAGTTCTTGAAAATTAAAAATATGACAGCTGAGAAATTTTTAAATGTAATGCAAGGCTTAGAAGATCAAGTAGAGGTAGCATAACATATAGAAAATAGACGAAAAATATGATTGAAATAAAAGCAAAGAGCACCAACCTAAAAGGCCTAGTTTCTGATTAAAGACAAAATTCATACCAAGAAAACAGAAAGGTCAATGGGAGAAAAATATCTTTAAAAACAATAAGAACTCTTCACTACAGAGTCCTCAGATTAAAAAGCCCCAAACCAAGGTCTTCAAATAATGAAAAATGACCTGATAGCCAATACATAGTCATGGCTTACTATGTAGCAGCCCCTGCAATTTGTAATATACCTATATACATTCATTTAGTGTTGACAGCTGTTTCATGAAGTAGGAAATATTATCATGCTCCCCATTTTAAAGAGGAATAAATTTAGGCAAGTAATTTTTAAGAGAATTTAAGTAATTTACCCCAAGACTATAGAAGAACAGAACTGGAATTTGAACCAGACACCCTAGATACAGAGATCAAACCCTTACTCCATATATAACACTGCCTCACAAATGAACAAAAGAAAGACTCACATCTAAATGCACACTGACTGTAATTTCACAATAAGTATAAAATACAAATCTTAATATCTTCCAGAAGGATATAATAGATTACATATAAAGGGATGAGAAGTAGTCTAGCATCATTTTACTCACATGTAGCACTGCATGCTCACACAGTGAAATAATTATTTTGACCAAGGTCAATTATTTTCACCCAGAAATGTTTTAAGTTCTGTTTTAAGTATAGACTAGAAGTAGTCTATACTTAGCATAACTATCAAATATCTATGAAAGCAGAATAAAGATACTTTAAGACATATAATTCCTTAGAAAACTTATGTTCATGCAGTATTTAAAAAAAATGTTCTATAAAAGTTTAAATCAAGGCAGAGAAAGACCTACCGGTAGTTTATCTCTTTCTCCTTGAAATACTTTCCTCATTTTGCAAGGACATACCACTTTTAGTTCTCTTTTTAGCTCACTGGCCTCTATATCTTGGGCTTTTTTGTAGGTCTTATCTCCTCAATTTCCAAAAGTGTGAGTTCCCCAGGGATCTATTCTCTGATCTTTTCTTTTCTCTCTACTAGCTTCATAGTGATTTTATCTAGTAGGAAGGCTTTAAATTCCCCAAAACCATCAATACACTGAAAACTACCTGTAGTGGGTTGAATAATGGTCTCCCAAAATTCATGTCCACTTGGAACTCAGAATGTGACCTTATTTGGAAATAGAGTCTCTGTAGATATAATTAGGTAAGGATCCTGACATAAAATCATCTTGGATTTAGGGTGGGCCCTGTGTCCAATGACTGGTGTCCTTTTCAGAGGAGAAGACACAGAGAAACACACACACACACAAAATCAATACGAAGATGGACACAGAAACTGCAGTTATATAGTCACAAGCTAAAAAATCTCTGGGGCTACCAGAAGCTGGAAAAGGCAAGAAAGATTCTTAGTCTTCAGAAGGACCATGGCCCTGATGACTCTCTGATTTTGGACTTAGATCCTCCAGAACTATAAGGTAACAAATTCCTATTATTTTAAGCCACCCAGTTGGTGGTACTTTTGTACAAAAGTAAATAGGAAAATAATACATTACCTCATTCACACTTCCTCTCAGATCACTCTCTTCTCTTCCAAACCTATCTGTTTTCTCACCCAGTTATTCGATTCCTCACTCAATGTTTCCACTTGGATACCAAACTGCTCCTTCTGAAGTCTTCCCCACTTCATCAAATGGCAACACCATCTCATTACTTAGGCAAAAAACTTTAGATTTATTTTTAATTTCTCTCTTTTTCTCACTCCTCTTACCAAATCTATCCAGAAATCCTACTGGCAATGTCTTCAAAATATATCCAGAATCTAATCACCACTTGTAACCACGTTCATGCTTACCATTCCAGTCCATGCCACCATCTCTCATTTGAATTAATATAACAGCCTAATGAATATCCCTGATACTATCTTTCCCTCCTACCATCCATTGTGAATTCATAGCATCCGGACAGTTCTATTAAAATGTATGTCAGATTGGGGGCGCCTGGGTGGCTCAGTGGGTTAAGCCGCTGCCTTCGGCTCAGGTCATGATCCCAGGTCCTGGGTTCAAGCCCCGCATCGGGCTTTCTGCTCAGCGGGGAGCCTGCTTCCTCCTCTCTCTCTGCCTGCCTCTCTGCCTGCTTGTGATTTCTCTCTGTCAAATAAATAAATAAAATCTTTAAAAAAAAAAATGTATGTCAGATTGTATCATACTTCTGCTCTGATGCTATCTACCATTCAGGGAGTTTGGAAGGGAAGTCTATTAGGAAAAAGCTGTAGAGGATATATGCTGTTACCAACCATTTTTTTATTTCTAAGGCTGGGGACTACATTTCCCAGAAGCCCTTTCTCTACATGGTGCTGTGTTTAACAAGGAGAGGGACTCCTGAGATTTGCCAGAGAGAAGTGAGGAAGAAGCCATTATTTGGGGGTAGTCATGGCAATCACTGTCAGTGGTTCCTATGAGCTCTGGCTTCTTCACCAATTCTAGCGTGTCATTCTGAAGTAATAAGTGAGTGTTTCAAATCCTCAGGCTGCAGCCCTGCAGATCTTCACTCCGCAAACCCTTCTCACACCTGTGTAAATCTTAATTCCTAGATAAAACTCCCTATTTCCATAATACTTTTAGTTGCTCCATCTTCCTGACTGAATGCAGACTGATACAAAAGTCTATATACCAGAAGATATGATGGAGAGTTTATTTTAAATAATGAATTTATGATAAAGTATAAAAGAAAAATTACCATCAATTAGAAACTTCAGGAAAAAAAAAAACAAAATGCTTTAAAGACGAGAATTACTACACATATACTAGTAAATAGTATTTGCATGATCACAATAATTTAAACACTAAGAATTTTCAAATTTTAGACCTAATCAATTAGCGAGAACATGGGATACTTCATTGTGGTTACTGCATAGAATTTATCAGTCTTGAGAATATAAAAAAGACAAGAGATGGAAGAAAGCAGAAGACAGAAGCTGAGAGATGGAGGTAAAGAGTAGAAGGGATATCTTTATTTTCCATTGGAGAATTAAGAAATGCTACCCAGAGCAGATAAAACAAAAAATGAAGGTGAAAATACATATTGCTGAAGGCAGGAAGGGTAACTTGCATGAGAATGAGGGATAGATTGAAGAGTGGTGGTATAGGGAGGCAAATCTTCATCTTTTATAGCAAGAAGGTTGTTGATAACCTCTAAAATTGACTAATTGAAGCATGGTATGAACATACTAGAAGAATTAAAAGTGATCTTTGCGTCAACTGGACTTTCACAAGAGAATTACGCTTGTCCTAAGTCATCCAGTGTAGGCCATAAATTAACTGCTCTCTTGTATATCTGATATGCTACTAGTCACATATCATCTTTGGGAAGTAGAAGAAAATATCTTTGAGTCATTTTCTGGTTCTGCATTTCAGAGAAAGAACTTCTTTTCAGAAAGGCTTCTAGAAAGTAAGTCAGCAAGCTTCTGCTTTTCATTTTAATTTCTACGTTTGAGATTTTTAACCACATGTCTTTTTCTTTCGTATACATAAAAAATATGCATTCAGAATATTCAGAAGCTTCATTTTAGAAATGTTGAGTATAATAGGATAGCAATTCCACTAGTAGTGATGTTTAGATGGAGAGAGAAATGAGACAGGAGTTCTGGAAAAAGGTACCAGGGCTGGAGACACGAGAGGAGCATAATCAGAACTGATTGCACAAGATGCTACAAAAATCAGAACTGGCTGGATGATACTAGTAAAGTTGAGGTTAGAGAGAGACAAGAATGAACCAAGGGCAGTCTTTGGGGGGAAATGAGGGAGCTAGAAAAGAAAGAGGGACTACAGGAAGAATTGCTAGCAGTGAGGTGGGAAGATCACAGGTCTAATAGAAACCAAGGGAAAGGGCGTCGGAGGAGAAGAAAGGGCTGTCAACAATGCTAAGGAGCACTGCCAATGGCTTCTTGATGTACATTTAAGAATAAATACTTCTGGTTTTCCATAGCATTGAAAATCCTCTGATGTATGAGCAACAAGTTGAACAAAGCATTTAACATAAAACTCTGAAAACTCCTTTATTAAAGCGTAAACATCTTTGCAGCTTCTATCCCTTTTACAAGGTAGCTAATGTGTACAATGTGAGACTTGAAATACTCTAACGTACTCATTCATTCAATAAGAAAATATCAAATGTCTATCATATAAAACACAGATGGTAGATATTATGGGGATAAACTCAAGAGCTCATAGTCTAATAAAAAAGATATAGAATTAGCATAAACAACTCAGATACAAGATAGATATCATGAGGCCTGAAGGAATAATACAGATGAAGAAATATGTGAATTCAGGAAAGAGACATTACTTCACTCTGAAACTCTGATCAATGAAGAGTAAGCCACTGGAGTAAAACATGGCTGAGCAGAAATTTCCAGATTTATTCCTGCAAATAGTAGCAAATTACTTAAAACATTTATTCATTTATTACATTGCACTCAAGTACCTACTTTTAAAATAGGAATGTTCTTTTCATATATTAGATGATATTATAGTTGGCCTCCCAAGATAATATGAATGTGAAGAATCTACTAGTTCTAGGATAATAAGTAGACTTCTCTTAATCAGGGTGAAAAACAGGGAAGTCTTAATTCTTATGCTTTCCTGAGCCACTTTCTAATAGCAAGGATTAGATTGCCTACTTGATCTCCCTCAAGATTATTTCCAGAAGGAGAAGAAAGAAGCTGATTTTTTCTCAAACTATCCAGCAGGAATAAGAGGGCTAGAGAGTCTTTGTGTAATAATTTACTGCACGTGTTC
Source organism: Enhydra lutris kenyoni (assembly GCF_002288905.1). NCBI lineage: Eukaryota > Metazoa > Chordata > Mammalia > Carnivora > Mustelidae > Enhydra > Enhydra lutris. The sequence goes on from NW_019154140.1 coordinate 3,624,048, forward strand.
TAATTGTTAATACAGTGCTAAGAAAGGCTTTCTGCATTTTGATGAGCTCACTCACAGGCTATTTAGGAAAATGAGCTTTGACTGGCATGCCAGGAATAGTAAGATGACAGTCAAATTAGGTATTCTGTATTTATTTGCAAACTAACAAACTTATATCACAAGAAATACTGCTTTGAGCCAAATGAGGTCACTGACGCCAATAATGAAAGAAATGGAATACTAGTTTCCATATATCTGAATAAGAAGTCAGCTCTGAGTGGGGACTAACCATGAAATGTACCAAAGGATGGCTTCTGTTGGCTTTGAGCAAGCGTCAGGTCTCTGACAGACTATCCACTTGTAGACCATTTTATTATAACCACTGCTTCCATCTCTGCTGAACCTCCCACCACCTTGACACAGGTTTCCCAACTGGTGACAAAACATCACATCTCTCTCACATGGACAGTTGAAGGGAAAAACAAAAACAAAAACAAAAACAAAAAGGAAGTGATAGAGCAAACCAGTAACTCCTTCCAACTACAATGAAATGAAACAGATTATGGGTTTCTTAAATACGGGCTTATTCTCTTATGGTGCTCTACAACCTCAGCCACGTAGACTGACAGCAACTGTTCGGTTCTGTCAATATGAGTCACTTAATCACACTTATTCCTGACTAATTATATTTTTTGTTCACTCTAAGAACATATTTCTCCATGATCATTCTGATCAGTTATACAATCCCATGTTATCATGAAGGCAACACCAAATGCTAGATCAAAGGGTTTCTGGTCCTGAGTGCCTGATCTCATGGGCTCAGACTAACTCTGTACTTGGGTACTGTATATTAAAAATAAAAAAATTCCTTTAGTTCACATTTTTATGATTATCTTATATGAGGGAGTAGGAGAGGAAAAGTAGTTGACAGTTGTTTGGCTACTAAGTGCCAAGGATTTTATCTATCCTTTGTATCCGGTTTCCATCACATCATTACTTACACACACATACATACAGGCACAGATTCTAAAAATTTATCTAGAGCTAAGAGAACTGATATGTATGAACCCCAAAGAAATATAATCTCTATATGAACACAGCTTCCATGAGCTACTTGTAGTTTTCCATGGCACACATGTTGCCCAGGAATTCATCCCCCTGCTGCTCAGAGGCAGGCTCCAGTGTTGTAAAGAGTTGGGGTAAGAAGTTTGTACTTCTGGTAGCTTCAGTGCATTCGTCAGCAACAAGAAGCATTTGGAAGTCTGGCTTTATCTGTACTATTTTGGTATTGTGCTGCCAGAGCAAAGAAAATGATCTAAATGTACAGTGATGAGGGAGTGATTCAATAAATTATGGCACATGCATAGAAGGGAATGCTATACAGCTTATTAAACATTTTTGAAAATCAATAATGACATGAGAAAACACTTATGATAAATGTCATGTAAAAGAGACAGGATCAAAGTGAAGAAGAAATTATTACAGTATGTAAACATGGATTTCATTCATGAATATGATAGCAATTATCTCCAGTTGGTAATATGACAAGTCATTTTTATTTTGTGTATTTCTTCATTTTATAAATCTTCTAAAATTAAACTATATTGTTTCTATAATTTATATATATTTACACAATAGATATGGAGTTTATAGATAAAGCAGAATGGATTAGAGGAGCAGCTCACATGCATCCTTCATGTTATTTAATGTCTCAGGAAGATGGCCAGGGCCATCCAGTCTCATCTTCCACAGACGGTGTGCTCTGAGACTTGTACTGACCTTTTTCCTTCCTTGCACAGGAACCGGACTCTCCTGCCTCGATTCTTTTGCCTACAAAGCTCCTTCTTTCTGTATTCCCCTACTGTGACTCCTCAAAACTGTATCTGCAAGGTTCTTCTCAAGTCTTACTAATCCAGGATGCCATTCCAAATGGTCTGGGATCTAGTCCTCCTGCTGCACTTACTGTTGAAACTTCCAGTTATTTGAGTGTCTGTCAGTCTCCCTCCTCCCTCCAGCTTTGTTGAAATATAATTGGCATATAACATTGTGTGCGTTTAAGATAACCACTTCTTGATTTGATACACTTATATACTGGAAAATGATTGCCACCATAGCATTAGCTAATAGCTCCATCACCTCAAGAACTACCATTTCTTTTTTGAGGTGAGAGCATTTAAGATTTACACACTTAGCAATTTTCAAATATATAATATAGTTAACGACATAATATTGTTAATGAGAGTCACAATGGTGCACATAGATTCCCCAGAAGTTATTCATCTTACAGCTGGAAGTGTATGCCTTTTGACCAATATCTTCCTATTTACCCCACCCTCAGCCGCTGGTAACCACCATTCTACTCTCCGTTTCTATGAGTTTATCTTTTTGAGATTGCACATCTAAGTGAGATCAAACACTATCTGTCTTTCTCTGACTTATTTCACTGAACACCATATCTGCAAGGTCCATCCATGTTGTCGCAAATGGCAGGATTTCCTTCTTTCTCACGGCTAAATAACATTCCACTCTATGTATATACCACATTTTCTTTATTGATTCATCCATTGAGGGACACTTGGGTTGTTTCCAAATGTGTGCCTTCGGAGGGCCTGAATATTACATTACTCATCTTTGAATCTCTTAGTAAGCCGCCGTCTGGTGTACAGTAGGCCTCAGGAAATACCTGTTGACCTCTGACGAATTCACCCTCAACAGACAGGTCTGAATTATGAGTGGGAAGCATCTGAATTCAGATATGAGTGTTTCAAAACAATGGAAAGAGCATTAATGAAATAAACTTACATAAGCCATCGTTTTTCTTCAAAGGGAATGTTTCTGTAGTGGGGTTAGGAACATAACTTAAGTGTTGGTCTTTTAAGGTTAGGACCACACTGACCAGCACAAAGCAAGAAGGATCTCTGGATTTAGAGAGTATCAGAGGGGAAGACCTAAAAGATTAAGCTACACATTTTTTTTAGCTATTTAAGGAACATGGCATATACTGGTAGCTGTCATTTTATTAACCAGTTAACTAATATTATTAGCCAATTTTATTAACCAATTAACCAATATATTCTTTCAGAGTTACACTAACAATAACTGCTTCAAAACTTAAATTTGGGACTTTAAAGCTAAACTGTAAATATTAAATCTGTCCCACTTTTTAACTGGATCTATTTTGAATATAATTCATAAAAGTAACTGTAACATATGACTATAAAATTAGGCACTCTATGCTTCTAATGTCCTATAGCAAATGATCAAAACCCAGAAAACCTTTGTTAAATCACCTTTACTTATCCCCTAATGGCATGTCCTCCCTAAACTATGGAGACAGCATCTGTAATTCTTTAGACTCTAATATCTCCTGTGCCTACAGAACAAAAGCAATTCCTCAATGAGGACAGGGAAATTTATTAGATAGGCAGGGGAAATTAACTGATGAATTCTAGCTCATTTGCGATAAATTTCTCTACCCACATATTTAATTTCTTGTTATGCTGAAAAAAGTCATAGAATCTACTAATAAGATAAATTCCTAGAAAGAACAAAATAGTTCTAAAATATTATTTGTGTCGGAGATTGCTAACAGTTCACAGAATCCTATTTCCTCTTCTTGCTTGGCACACAGCTAGAACACCTGAGTTTTAGCCAATGACATATGAGCAGCCAATGCTTTAGGAAGCAGGATTGCTGGCCTCACCTTCTTTCTTCCCCTTCTGCTGGCTGAATGCAGTTAACAAGGTCCCAGGGTGTGGGGAAAGGGGGTAGGGGAGGCAAAAAAGAGAAGGAGTTTGATTCCCTAAACTTCTTGCCAATCAGAAATACTTACTTTGACAGTTATCTGAAAATAAACCTCTAGTGTGATTAAGCCATAAAGCATTTTGGCTCAATTTATTATTGCTGTTAATATTTCCCTAAACCAATACCCCATATAAACTACCTGAAATCTAGATCTTTCAAGTTCACAGGCATAGAAAATCTATGTATCATTTGCTCTGCTTTCTTATTTCTTCTCCCCTGAATATGGATGTTATTTTTTCTAGAAGCATATGTAACATACATAAGGCATTTATGTCCACAGTTATATTAATTTATTTATTCATTCATTATATCAGTTTGACTGAGAACCTGTTATTAAGTAGACCCTGGAGATATATGAATGAAGAGAATATAGGACCTGACTTTGAGATGCTTATAATGTAGCAAGAAAGAAAGACCTGTGTAGCAGGAGTATAACTTAATGTATTAGTGTATGTGCTTCCTGGTTCCTTTCTTTTCTTTTCATTTTCTCTATGAATGGCCTTCTCTTCTTCCACGGGTCTCTTTCTCTTCCTCCCCCCAGTAGATATCCCCAGCTCACAAAGAGAAAACTGAGCCACCCACTTTGTAAATAGCAGCAAAGTCTGAAAAATTCAAAAAGGCAATCCCAGATTGATAGGGTGTTTGAAAAAACACGAAAGGGTTTGATGATGATGCTAGTTCTGGGGAAAGATCCAGAAGACTATCTGAAGGTGATATGGATAGGACCTGATGCCCAACTTGAGATGAAGAAGCCCACAATGACTGTGTTAAAATCACCAGATAAAAAAGAAGCAAATGAAAGCAAAAGCTTTGATTACTCTTGTAAGACAAAGCACCTTCATGGAACACTGTCTCTTAGAATCCTTTCAAAGAAAATGAAATTATCCTGAACACACAAATTGGAGGGCCCAGGAAAACATGGGTCACACATGTAAGCATCTCTACCTGTACTTTGAGGGGACTGACCCTGGAAAATGACTGCTCTATTGGCTAATAATCAGGAATTCACAGTGCAGAGCCTTGGGATATTACCTTTTTTTTTTTTTTAAGATTTTATTTATTTATTCAACAGAGAAAGAGAGAGAGCATGCGAGCGCACAGGCAGGGGGAGTAGCAGGCAGAGGGAGAGGCAGAAGCAGCCTTCCTGCAGAGTAGGGGAAGGCCCATATGGGACTGGAGCCCAAGATTCCAGGATCATGACCTAAGCCGAAGGCAGTAGCTTAACCAACTGAGCCACCCAGGTGCTCTGGGATATTATTTTTAATACAATGTATATGGTGACGTCTGAAATGCAAAGTTATTCAATTTTTTAAAAATTACCTTTTATCACTTAACTAGGTTAACTAAGTATTTTGCTCACTACATGCAGTTTGATAACATTTTCAGATACAGAAAATATAAAATTTTCCAAAAGATTAATTTTATCCAAAGGGTAGATTGGTAATTTTGTTTTGCTTTCCCACATGTCTCTTCATTCTTCAACATTATAAAGTAGATGAATAATATCCATTACAGCCTGTCCTTTTAATGTTTTTAAAAAGATTTATTTATTTATTTTAGAGAGGTGGGGGAGGGGTCGGGGGTGGGGGGGAGAGAGAGAGAGAAAGAGAGAGAGAGAGAGAGAGAGAGAGTATCTACAGAAGACTCTACACTAAGTGCAAAGCCTGAAGCGGGACTCAATCCCATGACCCCTGAGCCCAGATCAAGAGCTGGACACTTAAGCAACTGTGCCATCCAGGTGCCCCCTGTCCTTTTTAAAGATGATTCTGAAATTAAAGTTCTATAGTCACCTTCTAGAAGGATTTCTCAAAAGCCTGTACACATTTTCTTTAAAATAATTATTTTCTCTGACTGACCCAAACTTTCTCTCTACTCTGATTATGTTTCTAGAATTTCACAGAAATCTTCAATTACAGGATCCTTTACAAATGAAGCTAATTGGGGCACCTGGGTGGCTCAGTCATTAAGTGTCTGTCTTTGGCTCAGGTCTATGATCCCAGGGTCCTGGGACTGAGCGCCACATCAGGCTCCCTGCTTGGCAGGAAGCCTACTTCTCCCTCTCCTACTCCCCCTGCTTGTGTTCCTGTTCTCGCTGTCTCTCTCTCTGTTGAATAAATAAATAAAATCTTCAAAGGAAAAAAAAAATGAAGATAATTATTCTGAAATTTTACATGTAATTATTGCCTTTTCCTAATTTAAAAAAGAACACTCCTACCAATAATTTTTATTATTACTACCAGCTCTCTTCATAGTACATAGAATTCTCCACAAGGAAGGCATTTACGAAGTGATTTTTGGTACATGATGTTACGATGATATGAAAACATGAAAAAAGAACAAAATGAACCAATTACTTGTGTCTACATTTTGAGGAAACCATTCCTCAATCCCTGCATTAATGATAGTGTTCTTTTTCTCAGTGTCTTAAATTATTGCTGTGACTTTCAGATTTTATTTTGTCATAGGCCAAGGATCCCAATGTACCACAAAACATGACCTTTTATCACTTCACTAGGTTAACCAAGTATTTTGCTTTGTTTGCGATCTCATTACAGAGGTTTTATTTGGTCATCTTCTATTATCTACTTCATGCATCTCTCTATTTCCATGGGGCCATGGAGGGTTGGTTAAAGGTGAACATTTCTTATAAATGAATCTCTTCACCTCTATCTCCCAGGTTGACTCATGACCTAATATAAACTTTGGCCCTAAGAAGCAGATTAAATATATATATTTAAGATTTTATTTATTTATTTGAGGGGGGAGGGGCAAAAGAAGAGGGAGAGGGTCCCAAGTAGATTCCACACCCAGCAGGGAGTTTGACATGGAGCTCGAGCCCATGACTTTGAGATCATGATGGAGCTAAAACCAAAAGTCTGACATTTAACTGACTGTACCACCCAGAAGCCCCAGAAAGCAGATTTCTAAGAGAACACTCTGCTAGTTTTAGATAATTGTTTGTCTTCATATCCACAGTCAGGTAACCCTACTAAATACAGTCAAGAATTTCTACCACAGTGAATATAAAAATGGTCTTTCTTATCAAAAGAAAAATTTCTGTAAAAAATGAAGGAACCATTAATGTAAGTATAATGCAAAGGATGACAAAATCCAAATATATAGTGATTTACACACTGCGATACTTAAAATAACTAGCCTATTTTAGAAAGTAAATCATAAAAGAAGACCATGGAGGGCAAAGAATTGGACATTGTAATAAAAGAGGTTAAATGTTCCAAAGTAATGAGAAAGCTGATTTCCAAACACACACTATACTACATACTCACATACTATTCTCCACACACACACACACACACACACACACACACACACACACACACACTCAGCTATTTTCTCCTAGAACCTAAAGCCTAAGCATCGCAGCTAATTTATATATGCTAGCTCCACTCAAATATGATTATTTTGGGAGTGATGAATATGTTCCCTATTCTGACTCTGGTGATGATATCACAGGTGTATAATATATACATAAACTTATCAAATTTTATACTTTAAACATGTGCAGTTTATTATATATCAATTCTAACTGAATAAACCTATTAAATATGTAATAAAAAGTAATATGTGCTTTCAGCTTAATGCACATATGCAACAGACAGAAAGTGATTTTTAATCATTTAGTGGCACATAACTGTCAACAACTCAACAACTTCCGAGTATTTAAGTTAACAAACTGTCCCTGGAAAAGGAGCCAAAATTAGCATTAGAAATTAGGAAACTGGTTATAGAAACTGGGTGTAATAGAGGTGGGGGAGTTGGTATAAAGGGAAACTGTGAGCTTGAGAACTGAAGTATAGTAGCCACAAGAATGGGGGGGGGTTACTTAACAGAAACACAGTATTTTAACCTCACATTAAGAAACAGAAATTTTGCAAGGATATCAGTTCAGAACACAGGCTGAGGGCCTCCTTTTAGGAATGGGAAAATTGCATCACAGGGGAAGGAGCATTACAGTCCAGAATACCAATTACACTGGGCAGGTCAGTCTCCATGGTGGGTACTGGGCAGAACTGGTTGGGGTTCATGGGAAGGGCTGGTGGGCAGCAGGCTACTCAACCTTTCTGGAAATCAATAAGCCTGTTTGTGAAAAGTAGACTCTTGAAAGGGCTACCTGGTGAGACCCAGTTTGAGATGGACTCTTTTTTCCCTCTGAGTACGATCCCACTTACTTATTAGTGGTTCATCATAAGTCTCCCAACATAACTGACTTGCTCTGTAGCTATTTCGGTGTGCGCCTTACTAAAACCAACCCTCTATTTGAGGTCATAAGACAACAGCAGAGAGCATTTCTTATGAATCTTTGATCCCTCATATTACAGACCAAAAAATCGGGTGAAAGAATAAAATTAATGTTAGCAGACTTTCCTTAAAGCTCATTAGAGCCGTTTCACAGCTGACACCATCATCGACTTCAAAGACTCTCTGCTATGAACAGAATCGCTGTCTAGTTCACCTAAGCAGAGCTGACATCAGAATCCCAGAATTTAATCACAACAACCTTTTAACCTATGATAAATCTCAGGCTCGTTTTATGAAAAGTTGCAGAGGCCAGTCTGACAGGAAGCCAAGAAATTCGAGTGCAATCCTCCAATTCAGAGAGCTCCTTGGGCTTGCCTACTGTGTGATTCAACTTGACTGAGTTTCTGAGCAGCCCATCTTAGCAGGAAACAAATCCAACAGCAAATCTGCCTTGGGGTGGATAACATAATATTTATCTTACATTGCCCACTTCCCGTATTTTATCAGTGGGGGACTGATTAAAGAGAGGATGTCTAGGTACCAGACACTGGGGTACTCCTGAGGTTAAGCTGCTAAGGCTCACAGGCTTTAGGCACAAACATACTCATGGTGCACGCTGCCTTCAGGTCCACTCTGTCAAGCACAGCAGTTAGAAAGCACCAGTCTGCATTATTGATAAGTTACCAAAATAAGCTCTTTGGGCTTCTTTGGTCTACATAACACACAGAAGGGGAAGGGCACAGTCTCTCTAATTTGATGATTCTAATCCAGTGTAGCTGACAAGATCCAAAAGAGAATAAGGTCTCTGCGATTTCCTTCAGTATGCTTCTGTCTAATTCAATCAAACAAATGCTATTATAGTCTAATAAGTTCCATACACCATGTTGGACACTGTATTCAGCAGCAAATGAGTCTCTCTTCTAGAAAAGGAAGTGCTTGTCCAGAGCGGCTGGTCTAAAAGCTTAACCAGGACAGAAGGATGAGCAGAGCTTGCCCTTGGGGGTGGTGGGAGTGTGCAAGACCAAGACATATGAGAAACATGTAGGGATGAAACAAACCCCAAACCTGGAAGGCAGAATTGCCAGGTCATCAGTTCAAAAGGACGAGGAATAGGGGGGAGAAGCCAGATATATAATTGAAACTGAAGAAGCAGAGAAAGTGGGAATCAACCTAGAGAAATTCTTCTACCTAAAGGAACAGACATTGACACTTTTATAGCAAGCTGGTGCTTCCCCAGGGATATGAGGGATTTGTTAAAAGCACTAACCCAGGTGAGATTCAGCTCTTAAGAAGCTAGTTTAGGCAGTACAAATATTTTAACAACTCACTAGAGATAAATTTTCAAGGCCTATGATAGCGGTATGTGCTCTGCCAGAAAGGCTAGGCAAAGCAAGTGACTTCTAAACTAATTAGAAAGACAAACTGGTAAAGGAATTCCAAATACAGGGAACAGCTGATGTACAGGCACAAGAGGATGACAAGGATTAAAGACTGAGGGACTCAGTGTGGCAGATGCATATTTATGTGAGGGGAAACAGCAAAAGACAAGGTTGCAGATACAAGTTAAGCCAGATGGTGATGGGAGTTTTTTCCTGGAGCTGAAATTTTTTATATTCTCCTGAAAGCAATGTGGAGACACACAAGCTTTTGAGTAAAGACTTTTCACTCATGAATGGTCTCTTGAAGCTCTCTCAGCATGGTGATGGCTGCCAGAAGCAGATAACGAGCTCCCACAGACCCTTGCTCGTTCTCCCAAACGCCTGGGTTCCAGCTTTGAACCTGAGTTCTTACCCTCTGCTCTGGGCAGTTTATGGCTTAGCTATCACCTTTCTTTGCCTAGCTCCTTTTGGATTACAGACTGTTTACTCAACTCTGAGCTGGCACTCTGCCAAGGGGTCACTACTCCCACTAACTGCCAAAACAATATGGTGAAACAAAACCAGAAATCACCACTATTCTTTGTCCAGTCCTAGCCTCCAGAGTGCTGTAAATCAAGGGTAAAGACAGGACAGGAACATGGCCAGATCTGTTTGGAGGTAGATAAGAAGAGAAGGATGGTAGGAAGAAAGTTTAATTAGAGGACAGAAGACCACTATGGACCACAAATAGAGATGATGTTGGTGGCAGAGAGGATCCGTGTTGAGATAATGAAGAAGTAGAATCTATAAGACTTGGCGTCCACTTCATGTAGAGGGATAAGAGGGAGAGAATAATGGAAGATCATTTTGATGCTGAACTTTAAGTACTCTATGAGACATGCAGGCAAGGATGTACAGCTGGCCAATGAAAGCACATGTCTAGGGTTTAAGAGATGTCAGAAACAAAGCGCAGATTTGGTATTATTTGATATATACTCTTGTAAATGAAGCCATGAAAATGGATTAGAGGATAGGATTGCTATGGAGATATTCAAGATAGAAAATAAGACTGAAGAAGAGAAATCAAAGGAAGAAGAAAACCAAGATAAAGGACCCTCAGCAGTAAGAAGAGGACAGGATTTCAAGAAAGAGAAAATTGCCAATGGTGTGAAACTGGTCAAATTGAATGAAAATGGAAGAGAGGCCAATGGCAATAGCACTTTCAGGTGGGACCAAGGGGGACGAAAACTGAAATGCGCTGCAAAGTGAATGAAAGGTCCATAAAATAAAGACAGGGAGAATATATTTCATGTCAAAGAAGTTGACATGGAAAGCGGAGGGATATACTGGTATTTTTTAAGGAAAGGAGGAGCAAAGATTCAAAGAACGGTTTAAGATAGTACAACTTGAGCGTATTTACAGACTGAAGAAATGGGATGAGTCAAAGGAAAAACTAATGATGCAAATTCAGACCACTGAACATGAATCCCATTTTTCTATTTTTAGGCACATGAAAAATGATCCATAAAATAATTTTTTAATTCTTCTCTGATGTTCAAGAAAGAACAAGACCAAAGGTAAAAAGTGTAATGCTAGAAAGAACAGAGAAGTTATAGGTGGACATTTTTTCTTCTCCCATCTCTGGCATCAGTAAATTCCAAGTCCTGAACTGAAAGCAGAGAGCCCTTTTTTAAAGGGGGTCTATTATTTAAATATGCATGAATGTACTAATACAAATTCCAGTAGTCATCATTCATTCATTATTTTTGGGGAAAGGAAGACTCTGCATAACTGAAGAGTGAGTCTAATTAAGTAGCCATCATCTATACCATTGAAAGGATATATTCCCAAGTAATTACAAGATAAGAAAACCCATTAGTTATATAAACTATGCAAAACACAACTCAATCTTTCATTACTGGTTTAGAAGGAACTTCCAGTGCCCCAGGGTCATCATTATAAATATTAATTCTCACTGAATATATACAACTGTCTGTTCTATTGATATTTCTAGTAGAAGTGGCCTTGTCTATTTTTAGACTTGCTAAATACATTGACAGATAGGTTGGAAGGAATAAAAGTTTAATGTCACAGATAGCACAAAATGTAGAGAGTTGTCAGTTTGCTTCTGGTCCCAAAAATGTTATGATTATTTCTTGTGGAAAACTTCCCACTGTGGTTATCAGCAATCTTATTTTAATAAATGTGCTGCAGGTCAAGAATATAGCATATATAGATTATATCCCTAGGACAACTATTTTGGGAAAAAAGTAATATACGAGATGGCAACACATTTCCATGGCTTAATGAACTACTTCCTGATAGCCCATGATGGACCATTTCCGTTTTCATGTTCATTCAACTGTATCATTACAGTAATGAAAGGATATGATATTTGACTTACTAATTCCAACAAAAATTGTCCCTGAAGTTTTTATTATATTAAAAAATAGTTAAATCAGAAGGCAAATGCTATTAATACAGAGCATTTCTTCTGTAGGTTCACCTCAGAACCTACAGAACAAAGTACCAGACAGGGGGAAAAAAAAATATATATATATATTTAATATTTTATATATATATATATATATATATATATATATATATATATTTGTTGAGGGGCAGCAAAACAAACTACAATTAGGAAATTCTTTATTGAGGGAAGAGACACAGGAGAGATACTGAGTATGCCTTATAATTGCCATTATCAAAGGGAAAGTTAAGTGATGTCAATATTTTAACAGTCTTTAGGGCTGACTGTTTCAGCTTTCAGTATTTATATAGTATCCTCAAAGAGGTGCAGCATTTCATTAGGAAATCATGTGTGTAAAAACACATTGTTGGTTGGGTGTCTACAGTATGCCAGGCACTGGGTGAAGTCCAGAGGGCCTAAAGAAGCAGCCTCTATCCTATTAGATTCACACCCTAATAAAGTAAACATACACACACATATGAAGTACATATAAACAGCTATATAAAATACATATAAACATATATATATGAAAAGCATATATGCATTACATATACAAATATATATTTTATATATGTTATATATCTGTGAAGACTGTCAGAAGAACAGACAGCTTGTTAGTAATCTAGCCTCTGTTCTAGATATAAGTGATACATGTAAGCTGTATTACTTTGGTTTTCCCCAAAACCACACTGAGATATGTTTTCAGGGTATGTTTTCATTTTTTCTTTCATCAGCTACTACACGACATCTGCAAGTATTGTTCCTGTGCATTTACCATGGAAAGCAGGCATTATCAGCATCATCTCCAACACCAATCCATACTCATTCTGAAGCTCCATTGGAGAGCTAAATGCTAAAAACAGTTTTCTATCCCTTACAGCAGTGGTTTGTGAAGTGTGGACCACCTAAATCAGAATCCTCTGAGGATGCCTTATAAAAATGTGAGTTTTTAAAAATCTCTGTCCTAGATCTATAAACTCAGAATCCCAGGTGACAATCTTTAATCCATACTTTTCACTTAGTCCACAGGTGATGTGTGTACGCTTCGAAGTCAGAAAGCTACTGCCCTGAGGAGCCAAGAATGTTCTCCCCCACTGTATTACAGATCTGTGAAAGGACTCTCCCTCATTTGATTTGGCCTCCAAGAGACTTAGTATCAAAACTAATGCTGGGAGCACCTGGGTGGCCCAGTGGGTTAAAGCCACTGCCTTCAGCTCAGGTCATGATCCCAGGGTCCTGGGATCGAGCCCCGCATCAGGCTCTCTGCTCACCGGGGAGCCTGCCTCCCCTTCTCTCTCTCTCTGTGCCTGCCTCTCTGCTACTTGTGATCTCTGTCTGTCGAATAAATAAATAAAATTAAAAAAAAAAAACTAATGCTGAAGTCTTAAAACTAGCATATTTTATCAAATCCAACTAATTAATTGTATGTTGCACATTACTATCTCATGTTTCACTAAGAAAAAAACACTGCCAATTAAAACACCCATCAATTGTAAGATGTCTCCTAATTTTGGAAATGTTAAAATACTTGGAAATATGTGCACCTAAGAAGTGATGAAAGACTTTATCCCTAAATTTCAACTCTTGGGTGAAAAGGTTGTCAAAAATAAGGTTTGGGAGATGAATGAAAGTGTGTTAGGAAGCTCTGTGTTGGGGGAAGTTACTTTCAGACATCTGGAAGAGTGCAAAGACACAGGGACATGAAACTCATCAGCCTGGTCTACAGAGGATTATAAAATCAGATAGCTTGAATTCCAGTATTTGCCTTGATACTTACTAACTGAATGATATTGGGACAACCTAACTTTAAACCTTCTGGATTTTGGTTTTCTTATTCATAAAATAGAATGTTAATCAGCTATATAGTCTGTAAGGCTTAACTACAGAATACACATGAAATATTGAATATGTTGTCCAACACACACAACATATTTTCAATCACAGTTTATTAGTGTTATTGTTATTGCTAGAGGGAACAGTTTAGTGGGGAGGGAATGGGAAGTGGAAGAGATGAAGCTGGAGTGGTAACTGGAGATTAGATTTTGATGGTTGCATATTCCTAACAAGTTTAGAATCCATCTCCTAGGTGATAGGGAGTCCCTGGACATAGGTAGTGACTGGTTTGATTTGCATTTGAGAACAATTACTCTGGTCAACACCAGAGTTTGCACAATGGATTCCAATGGAGGGAACTGGGAGGTTCTGGCAATAGTTCAGGTGACAGATGTGAGAGCAATGGCAGTTGGGATGGAGGTGGAGAAAACTTCCTGGAGAGGTTCAAAAGCTACTGATGAGGTAAAATTACATGACTTGGTGACTAATTTGATGTAGTAATTAGTGAGGATACTTCCCAGATATTTTAGTTTACAGAAATACTTTTAGACAATAGATGCATATTTCAGAGATTTCAACCAACGTTTGTCCTTAAGAAAGTTAACACGTCAAATGGAAAACCTTAGAAGTCAACATATAATTAGCATTCGCAGATACCACTGAATAAAGAAAAGATAATGTCAGGGAGAAGAAATGGCATGGACAGGAGGTTAATATTATCAGGAACAGATGAAGTTAATTAGGTAAAGAAAACAAGACATGAATCATAGAGTTCATATGTCCTTTCCGGCATCTAACCTAGCAGAGATTTCATGCACACACAAAAAAGTTTCATGAATAACAACAGGGACTACAATAACTTGACATATAGCTACAGCTAGGGGGGTTACCCTGTAGCTGGAATCAGAAAATCTGAATTCAAATCTCAGCATTAACTATTTAATATCTTATATTCCAAGGTAATTAAGCTAACTTCGCTGATCCAGTTTCATCTGTAAAAACAGGGATTATTATACCTATTTCATAGAATTTTTGTAAAAGTATTTTGAAAATTATGAAGTTTGTCTGATATAAAGTTTTACACCTTCAGTGAGACATGAAAACTCTATTATGTTTTCATAAGTCAGAATAAAAAGTACTTAAATTATTTTTAGTTTAAAAAAATTAACTCATCCCTCATTTATCCATGCTACTTTTTAGGAACTGTAATCTTTCCACTTAGTTTTTAGATACATCAGCTATTAAGATGTAATGCTAAGGAAATTCTCTTGTGAAACAGTATGAGCAAATAGAAAGGAGATGCAAGTACTTAATGTATTTTAGGGCAGGCAGATTCTGGTTTTTTTTGTTTGTTTGTTTTGTTTTGTTTTTTTTTATCAGGATCTAAAAAAAAATTGTTCTTGAAATAGAAATCAGAGTTGAATGACCTCTGCACTACAGTCAACTCAAAATTTTTCTAAGTAACGCAACAGTAATGAGAAAGTGAAGAAGAGAGGAAAGAGTATTAAAAGAAAGACCAAAATAAGGGTACAAGGGAATGATGATTTCAGCATGTACTTGAACACAGCCTAGAAATATGAAGGGAAAAAAAAAAGCATGTGAACATTTTCATTATTCTGTGACACTATTCATATTGCAATAATCCTTAGGTTTTATTTTTCTTATTTTCTATATAATTACCTCAGGTACAGAAATCTTTTGTGCATCTAAGTGGGCCCTACCCGAGCTACATATAGCTGCCCATTTATTCTGATCCAGATGCATCTTGATTGTGTAAAAAGATAAAATGTGTCTTTTAAGAAAAAAAAAAAAGTATTTGGTGATGGTTCTATGCTCAGTTCTATGCTAAATGTTGGGAATATAACCGTGAATTGTGTAGATACGGTCTTCATGGAGTTTATGGGTTTAGTGGAGAGAATGATGATCAAATAGGTACTTAGATTACAATGCTGGATAATATGTGCTAGTATAGGAATCTTAGGGTATGCATAAACATTAAAAAATAGTACCCAGTTTGAAAAAGTCTTGTAGTGTAGAGGAAGACCTATCTAAGTTGAAACTAAAGTACATAGGACTTAGACAGGAGAAGACAGATGGCAAAAGAAAGAAATGTATAAATGCTAGGAAGCTAGAGGAAGCCTGGCTTCTGTGAAGATCATAGAGCTGCTGCGTGTGCTCATGAGCACATGTGTGTATGTGTGCGCATGTGCACGCGCACGTGTATGTCTTTGGGATGGAAAGTGAAACAGGAAGATC
Organism: Enhydra lutris kenyoni; assembly: GCF_002288905.1. Classification (NCBI taxonomy): domain Eukaryota; kingdom Metazoa; phylum Chordata; class Mammalia; order Carnivora; family Mustelidae; genus Enhydra; species Enhydra lutris. Next base: position 3,640,011 of record NW_019154140.1, read on the forward strand.
CAAGGCTGAGGAAGTAAGCAGGGGTGAGCTCATAAAGGTGCTTAAAGGCCACATTGAAGAGCTTGGTCTTTGCTATAATATTACTCAGCAACCATTCAAGAATTTTAGGCCAAAATCCAACATCAACAATAAAAGAGTAATCTGACTGCATTGTGGGAAAGAGATTGGAGGTGCTGCAGAGGACGGACAGGCACAGACAACAGTTAGCCACCAATATTTTATGAGAGGGTCTAACACAGTGACGTGGTCACAGGAATGCAGAGAGGGGAAGAGAGTCAAGCAATATATGACCCAAAAGTTGAATCCTATTAGGTCTCCTTGGGTGACCCAAGGTGGACTAGATATAGAATGAATAAGAATATGGAGAATGAGAGAAAAGCACAGAAGTGAGGAGGGTGCTAAAATTTTCCCATAATGTACCCAGCATGATGCTCTGTGTCTTATATCAGTTATCTCATTTCATTTTATTTTCACAGTTATCTTACAAGGTACATACCACTTCCTGTTACCAGTTGAGGACTTTCCCACAGTCTACAGCATTTGATAAGGGAAGTTGGGAATGCTGGCAAAAGGTATTTGCATTTGAGAATTTTTAAATCTGAAAGGAGCATCCAGGTAAACGCAAATAATACATATGAATAAGTCTGTGAAGTCACACTAACCCAAAAATAATTCATTTAAGATGTGAATGCTAAATAATTACAGAAAGGAAAAGGAAAAATATATTGTGTATGGTTAACCTAAACGGCAAGACCAGAGTCATATAAAAACCTTCTGTAGGAAAGGAAGGTTGAAAAAAAAATGGGATTTGATTTGATATATGATTATAAAAGAAATGGTTTGGTGGCAGGAAATGTAGCTCAGTATGCATAAGGAATGAGACACAAGCTTCAGTAAAAGTGAAAAGCTCAAACCTAAAAAATTATTGCAATCTCCTGAAAAAGAGTACTGAATCACATTATGAAGAACCAACCTTGAATAATTTGTTTCCAAATTATGGCTTACTTTATTACAAAAACTACGGATTGGTTTCTATGTAATTGTGTTATTCCCATATTTGTGATTCTTTCATTCTATTCAGACTGAATTTTGATTTGAGATTTGATATCATGGCAATGAAACACAATACTGAGTGTGTAGAAGCATAAAAGCCTTTGGATTTGATCCATCTAGAATAAGGTATTATATTCTATATTTCCACAATTCATCATATCATCACTATGATATTTAAAAGAGAACCACCTAGAAAGGAAATGTGAACTGACACTTAAGGGCTAGGATTTGAGGGATGTGTACATAACAACAACATTACCAGAAATTAATGAAATTGCTTCTGACATATGAATCCTGATAGGATTTGCTTTTACAAGGTTCGACTGCCACATGCTCATTTGTGATTCTGAACTACAGTGTGTGTGGTGTGTATACATAAAAGCACACTGTAATATAGCCAGCCTGTTAATTAAAAGCAGTATCTACAATATGCCTGCCATGATGAACTACTTTCTTTAGCTGAACTAATCACTGCCACATATAATGAAAATAATCTCAATTTGAATTTATAAATGGCTCTATTTTAAACCTCTTTAAAGATTTCTGAAGGTATGTTTAGATTTCAGTTTTATAAAACATGAACACTGTGGCCAAAGGCTTTTATGCCTTGGGACCCAGAAACAATAAGAGGCAACTGAAAATACTCCTTAAGATATTAAAAGCATTCTGAATATTAACTAAATTTTGATTTGTGAAAATTTCTATTAAAAGGTGTCCTTTCTATTCAGAAAAGACTTTGATTATCACTCTATTCGGGACCACTATCTGATTCGAAAACATGTTTCTCCTTAAGAAGAACAAGGACTAAGAAATTAGTTACAATTTCCAGCCAGGGATTTAAAGACTGATTTCAAGGCACTTCAACAGGTTGAGTTAACACAGCAGGTAAGTTCTTCTCTACAAATTTCCTACTGACATGTTTCATGATAAAACAGGCTTCACCCGAAAAGCAGGTAACATTGTTTTTTTTTAATCTGAGCAAAAGCATGATTGCATTTTTTAAAAGTACCCTGTCTATGGAAAACCAATTTAGTTTCATTAATGAAAAGGAAGCACAATGTGATTGAGAATGTAATACGGAATTATAGTTCATTAATTCTTCAAGTATGTAATTTTCCAGGCTCCTGATCCCCCATTGATTTCTGTACACCCCCACAGGTCCCACTAAATGTGAGCAAAAGGAAATTTAATCGTGTTGTTATATCATGTGTGGCAATGGTGGGGCTCCACAGTTAGGGAGAGACACTGTGAAACGTATTTTTCCAGTGACTGCTTCACCATGTAGCCCTGTTAACATTTCTTTGTTGTCAAAAATTGATCAATCACAAACCCACAGACACCTGGGATGGTGACAGTCTCCTATTATGTGGCCAATACCATCAAAGGAGATGACACTTGTAACAATCGAAGCTGATAATTCAGAACACTTAATTAGGCATGATGAATTGGATGTATGCTTCAATCCTTCTTTCTTTTTAACTTGGACACAATGTATTTTCCTATCAGCATCACTGTCATGGAGTATGTTAACGGCCCTTAAAATTTAAACCTAAAGATTATATACTAAATGATAGAACACATTTCTAATTTAGAGGGCAGGCTCAAAGAGTTACATCCTAATTTTCTCTCTTTTATAAGGAATATCTCTTTAAAATTATAATGCACTACTCATATCCCTGCCAACTTATCCTTGGAACTTAAATTGCTTCATTTTCCCGTATTTCAGACTTGGAGCAAATTTGTTACCTGTAGCTCATGAACTGGGTGTCAATTAGTAAATGCCAGTACATGTGGTCTGAAGAATGGAACAGAAATGCATTTTGTCCCAACCAAATTTAGCAAAATGTTGTATGGTACTGCTTTCTTGCCTTGTAAAGACAGCTAATATTTCAAAGTAGCTGTGAAAGCTACACTGACAACCCTATTGGGGTTCTTCCATAAAGAATCAAGGTCAGAACAATCCTATTGTGCTTTATTAATAGGTTCGAAGCACAGCACATACTTTATATATTAGGAGGAAAAAGCTAGGAGGAATCTTAGAAAGTGTACTGAAAACAGCTGTGTGAATAAAAGCCATTTTAGCAGCAAGAGGAAAATCTACCATGGAGGTCAGCCTTCAAATAGCCCTTAAAACCATTTCCCTTCGTTACATGGTGGAGTAGTAAATGGGGCAATCTTTAAAGAGTCTTAGCTATTCATTCTACCTTCTTTATATATTTTTATGAATAGAGGTGCCTCTTTGGCTTATCCCTGTGTATATAGGTCTGTCACCCAGAATACACAAAGCAGGCATAAGCCAGCAATTAACCTGCACTGATATACTGATATACTGTCTTCAATCTTAGATCAGCAATGACTGAATTGAAAGGGTAAATGGTGAAATTTGAGAATGCTTATTAAGAACCCAGTCCATGTCATAATTTTTTCACAGATGGACACAGATAGACACAGATGTCTATCTCCTTCATCCCAAAGTAATGTAAGGGAAAGGATTTTATCTTGTTCATCAGAATATTGCCAGTCTTCAGAAGAGTTCCCGCCACATGGTAGGCATTCAGTAATACGTATCAGATGAGTGAATGAATTTTATGATGGGAATCACATTTGGTAAGTATCTTTATTGCAATACTAAAATGAGTTTTGAAAGCATTTCAGCATAATTCATGCAATATGAAGAGTTCATACCCCCAGTATTCCATAGAAATCTTGAAGCCCCAAGACTGTAAGAAAAATAAACCACCCAAAAAGTTGATGCCATTTCTTTTGACTCGGGTCTAAAACAATTTCTAAGTTTTCAACTTTATTTTAACAGGAACTTATGGGTCAATATGAGCCACAAAAATTTCATCATCAGGGTATATAGATTAAAGCCACCCACACGTGCAATAAACAAAAAAAGAAAATAAGGAAGACAATGAAACCATAACAAAAGCGATATAGGCTTTTAATATTACTGGTAAAACAGCACATAGCTCAAAAAAGACATAACTCTGACTAGGTCATGAGGGTCACTTGGGATTTTCTTCTTCTCTTCAAAGATACTACTATTCCAGAGCTCATCACTACATGTTTTATTATACCTAATACTTATAAGATCATATGATTCATATGTTTGATTTTTTTTTTAAAAGATTTTATTTATATATTTGACAGAGATCACAAGTAGGCAGAAAGGCAGGCAGAGAGAGAGAGGAGGAAAGCAGGCTCCCCGCTGAGCAGAAAGCCCGATGCGGGGTTTCTTCCTGAGCCGAAGGCAGAGGCTTTAACCCACTGAGCCACCCAGGAGCCCCCATATGTTTGATATTTTTGATAGTAATAGTTTTTATTTGGATTTTAAGAAATATGATAAACACAAAATTCAGCCAATTAAGAAATATACTAGGAACTTCTTCTAACAAACATATAAAGTTTTACTATTCACCCATTTTAAATACTTTGGTGTTGTTTGGTTTTAGGTCTCTTTGTATACATGTAAATGAAAGAGCCAAAGTAACATATAGGTGATGGGAGATTTACTATTTATTTATTTATTTATTTATTTAAATTACTTTTTTGGAAAGATTTTTTTATTTGGGAGAAAGAGAGAGAGATTAAAAGCAGGGGAAGGTCAGAGGGAGATAGACTTTCCACTGAGCAGGGAGTCAAATGTGGGGCTCCATCCCAGGACCCTGAGACCATGAGCTGAGCCCAAGGCAGCCACTTAACCAACTGAGCCACCCAGGTGCCCCAGATTTACAGTTTAGATGGTAGAATGAAAGACAGCACAGATTCCAGCAACAAGAGCAAAAATCACCACCAACAAACAAATGAGCAAAGGGACGCAATGCAACGGCTTTACTTAAGAAACCTGAGTTTCTGCAGCCAACTTCAGCCATGTGACATGGCCAAATCCCTTATTCCAGCCCATCTCCAAGAAGCCATGTGGGAGAATAGGCCAGATTCTGAGATTCTCAATAATACTCCCAGATCTGGCAAGAAGCAACCTGAGTGGCTATTCTCTTCTGACCAGTGGTTGGTGGAAGGAGTAGCAGGGGAAGGGCAGGTGAAAGGAGATGTGCATGACAGGGCTGATTCTGGAAGAACATGCCAGAGTGACACACACAACTGGGCTGACCTGAATCCCCACAGAAATGGGGCTGTTCTCTGACTCCATAGATTGATATCCTACATCACATGTCTGCTAAAACCCTACGAGTGAGGGCAAAACTCAGATACTACAAAACATTCCCTCCACTGAGCTCCCCCCTCAGCCCATCAGGTCTTGCTTAAGCCAGAGAAAATTATGGATAGGACACAAAATGCCTGAGCCTCAAACCATACTGTGGAGGGCAGGACAAACAGTTCGCAGAAGAGACAGAGAGAAGTTGAATAGAAAATTTGGACAAAACTGCGCAAGTATGAGTAAGAGAGAAAGGAATCCATATAGGAGACCTAGGAAAATAATTTTAAAAAATAGCAGAAAAAGACAGAAAATACTTATCTTAGAAATAAGTGTAACCCCCAAACAGAAGGACATTTCCCATAAGCACTTAAGAGAAATATATTAACTGGGGCACCTTGATGGTGCAGTTGGTTAAGCATCTGACTCTTGGTTTCGGCTCAGGTTGTGATCTCAGGATCGTGAGATGGAGCGCCGAGGTGGGTGCCATGCTCAGGGCAGAGTCTGCTTGAGACTCTCTCTCCTTCTGACCCTCCCTCCCATGTGCGCTCTCTCTCTCTCTAAAATAAGTAAATAAATCTTTCAAAAATTAGGAATGTATTAATTAAATAATAGAATATTTTAAAAATGAGACGGTAGAAAAACAAACAGAAAAAGAATATTGCAGGCCTAAAGGAAATTGAAGACAAAGGCAACACCTCGACTGAAGCAATGCGTAAAATTAGAAACAGCGAAGAACAGAATATACCTGGCTTAAAATAAAGTTTCTAACTTGAAAGACTTACGATAATCACAGAATATATAGTTGAAAGGGAAAAAAAGATTTAAATAATTGAGATGAAGCTAATAGATTTGGAGGACTAGCAAACATAATTCAGCTAAGGGTAATTGGGGTCTCTAAGATAGAGGCCTTAATAAAAGTAAGAGAAAACATGTTTAAAAATATTTTATATAATTTCTCACAATGAGAGAGACTTTTATTGTACACAGGAAGACCCCACTTTTTCTAGGAAAAAGAGTGCTCCACATGGAGACCCTCCGCATTCACAACTCTGTTTGGCTGGCCTTTTTGGAGCCTTCTCATTTTGGTTCAAGTGTCATCCACGAAGAGAGTTCTTCCTGAACCAAGCAATCCAAGAGCTTCACCAGTTTTATTTTATATTAACGAGAGATCTGTCTGTCTGTTTCAATACACTTCTACCATTTGAAAAATCTGTGCAAATTCTGGTTATAAAAAAGAATTTATATTTCATGAACTCTGAAAATGTACAAAAATAAAAATCTGGAGACAGGGGTAATATGTTAATCTTCAACAGGACTTTATAGATATTGCCTTCAATTGAAAAATGCAGTTTATATACCTGCAACAATGACTTAATGTCTTTTATAATCTTTCTCTTCTTTTAAGTTTAGAGGAAATTTTTAAAACACAGTGTATCTTGTTGTGGTAAAAGCCATTAAACACCCTGTATTTCACATTACATGGAGTTTGGACAGATCAAGCAAAAAAGCCATTTAATCTTATTCTATAACAATATAGCTTTTTATTAGATACTACTAAAAATTTAATTGTCAGCATTTGTAAATGAGCACGAAGCAGAAATACAGTTTGAATCAAGAGATGTTAGTGCTTCAGAGATTTTGTTATGTTTCTCCTGCCAAGAATATTCTTGCCCCAGATATCTGTGTGACTGGCTCCCTTATCCCATTTAGGTATTTGTGATGATTCACAGACTCAGGGAAGCTTTCCTTAGACATCTGAAATTGCAACCTCCAAATTCACCTACACATGACACGCTCCCCTTTTCTGCTTTAAGATAAATATTATATAAGATCCAAACTATATTGTAGTATAATTATAAGGTACATGCAATTTGCTGTAGGTGTCTCATCTAGCGTATAGTATGTTTTACTCACATATCTTGTTTATGGTCTGCCCCTCCTCCCTACAACATAAAGTTCCATGTGGGTAGGAATGTTCATCTATTTTGTTGTCTACTGTAACCTCAGCATCAACTACAGTGCCTTATACATAGTGGTCACTAAAGCAACTATTTGTGTAATAAACAAATGACTAAGAAAATAAATAGAAATTAGCCAGCACAATTGAGTACCATATTATTATACTATTCTTAATAACTTTTTAATTTGCTTAAAACTTAGGAGCTTTACGTAAATAAAGATACTCTAATAACTGAAGTTCGGGGATTCACTTTCAGTTAGGTATTTGTAGGCGGATAATTCTACAAGCTCTGGGGGAGCTTTGGTTCCTAGAATCATGGAAACAGCTGTACTTCTTGACTTGCTACATCTTTGCTACAAAGTACTGATGTCGGCCTATTTCTGGCATCAGAGAGGTAGGAAGTACAAGAGTGATTTATAAGGAAATGTCAGAGGATAAGGTCTCCTTCTGTGGTCTTGTCTTATGGTCATCGAATTGGTTCCAGTATCTGAACTCACACTTTAGAGCTCCCTTGTGCTTCCTTACTGCAGTGGGACTGGAGGGAGAGGGAAATGTGAACGTACTTTGACAGAGCTCCATAGTTTTCCAGACAAGGTCCTGATAATGTATGGAGACATGTAGCGTGGTGTCCGCTAAACAGTGAGAGCTCGAAACGTGTTTGTTTCCTCCACAGTCTTCGCAGCTCCCATCATCTCTCTCCCTGAGCAGCTACTTAACACTTCATTCCATTCTCACTTTCACTCCCTTCTGATCTCTTCTCTACACCCACGTCCAAACGATATCTGGGTAAGTCAAAAGCTGACCATACTGAAAACACTCATTAGTCTTTGGTTGGAGGATGAAGATAAAATATGAATGACCCACGAGCCCTCACAGTTTGGCCTCTAGCTGTCGCCAAAGCCTCATCTCTTGCCAGGTTCTCCCCACACTGTGTGTGCCAGGCACACTGACCTCCTTGCCATTCCTCAAATGTGCCTCAGTATCCCCAACCCAGGCTCTTTGCACATGCCATGGCCTCTGCACAGAATGGTCTTTCCCCCCACTTCACTTACTCAACTCTTACCCTTTCCCTAATTAGATATCAGTTCAACTCAATTGCCTAAGTGAAGCATTTTTTTACATTCCTGAGTAGGTCCAATCATTCCCACCCTCTTCCAATCCCCACCCCAACCAGACACAGTGCCGGTGGCAGGTTGTATAGCTGGGCAGAGGAGGAGCCCAGTCTCCTCCACAGGACTAAGCAGAGTCGTGCCTGCAAATTATCAGTGGGATGGCTGGGTAGGTCTCTGTCCTCTTTAAACCAGGAACTCCTTGAGGGCAGTTGGTGAGTCTTTTTGATCAGTAACTCACAGTGAATGTCCTAATAGCAAGCACTGAACTACCATCCTTGTCACTCTCCCCACCACTACCATCTCATCGCCGGGTAGAACCTTTTCTTTCAGCTTCCCCCGGAGCCTGCCTTCTCTTAAACTAGTTTCAACTGAACTAGCATATCTGATCTGTGATCACGGCATTTATATAATCAAAATCATAATCACAATTCCACTCCCCCTAACTCTTAACTATGACCTGATCAAATCTAACATGCATTTTTGAATTCTGACTAAAGCTGACCAATTGGAAGTAATTTCTATACTTTGAATCTTTGGAACTCCCATGCACTGTGGTAATTTTTGTATTTTTAATTCTCTCTCCTGGATTTTAAATCCCTTAGAAACAAGGGCTGGGCTGAACTTATCTTTGAATGCCTGCAGTACGAAATGTCATCCCTTCAATACAGATGTTCAAATTAAAGTATCATTTTCTTCTCTCTGATTCTACTTTGTACTATTCTCTAAATCTCTACTTCACCAGAATTTTTTTTTTTTACTAACTTTCTTCAACGAGCCACACCTTTCCTTTTATTAACATTATAAACATACTAGTATCTTTAAAATACAGCACAGCTAACTGTAAATATATAAATATATAGCATACATTTAAATACATAGAAACAAAAGAAAGCCCTCTTTCTAACAAAGTATTTCAGGTGTTCGTAAAAGAAAACAATATAAAATGTCAACTTTAAAAATAAAGAAATTGATCAAGATAGAAAAAGGCCTAAGGATATGAAAAGGTAGTTTGGAGAAACAAGAAAATGCCTTAAGGGAATGAGAATACCACAGTGATGTCATAAGAAGTCTATTTCAGGATGCTTGGGTAACTCAGTTGGTTAAGATGTGCCTTCAGCTCAGGTCATGATCCCAGAGTCCTGGGATCGAGTCCCATGTCCGGCTCCCTGCTCAACGGGGACCCTTCTCCCTCTCTTCTCCACTTGTGCTCTCTGTTGCTATCTCTGTTTCTCTTTCAAATAAATAAGTAAAATATTAAAAAGAAAAAAGAAGTCTATTCCACTTTCTTTCTTCTAGATGTTGGTTTGATTTTATCCAAAATTTGGAGATATGTGTCTATTTAATTAAGGTCTTCTATACCTTGCATGCTTCCCAAAGGGATTATAACTAATTTAAGAGGAAGGCAGCAAAACCTCCAGGAGATATACCAGTGTCTAGCCAAAAGAGCCTCCTGGCAACAAAGTCTCAAAGGGAAACAAAGAGAGCTTTCAAATTTTAAAATCCAGCAAAATGGTTCATTCAAGTTTTCCTAAAGAAGGACCTTCCCTGGCACCTTGATGGCTCAGTGGGTTAAGCCTCTGCCTTCGGCTCAGGTCATGATCTTAGGGTCCTGGGATTGAGCCCTGGCACGGGCTCTCTGCTCAGCAGGGAGCCTGCTTCTCCCCCCCTCCCCCATGTCTCTCTGTCTACTTGTGATCTCTGTCTGTCAAATAAATAAATAAAATCTTAAAAAAAAAAAAAAAGGACTTTCCCCTGGTGTGAATTTGAAGAGTGAATTTATAAGAGAAATGTTTTAAATGTGGTGGTCAAAGTTTTATTATTGATTTGCAAAGAAAGAGAAAGTTTCAAATAGCTACATTCTCCGTCTTTCCTAAGTTCAACCATAACTTAGTAAAGACCTTTCTCAGAGGCACTGTTTTGTGTGTGTGTGTGTTTTTTTTTAATATCTTATTCACTCTAAGAATAGAGCTCAGAGAACCCAGAGGAATGACTTTTGATATTTCATTATGATTAACAATTCTCTAAAAATATCACAAGTTTTTTTTTTTTTTAAGATTTTATTTATTTATTTGACAGAGAGAGATCACAAGTAGGCAGAGAGTCAGGCGGGGTGGGGGGGAAGCCGGCTCCCCACTGAGCAGAGAGCCCTATGCGGGGCTCAATCCCTGGACCCTGAGATCATGACCTGAGCCCAAGGCAAAGGCTTAACCCATTGAGCCACCCAGGCGCCCCAATATCAAAGGCTTTAAGTCAGCTTTTGGCAAGTTGCTAAATCAAAATCCCTTCCCATTTTAAACTGGTTTAGTTCTTGAGATGTTATTACTTGGTTTTGTGATGAAGGAGAGAATGTGTTGCTTTAGATTCCAGCACATGAGTTGACAAGTTTCAGTAAAACGTCACAAGTTTGAATTACCTCCCAGAATTCACTTACTCTCGCAGCTGTACCATGAAACTACTTACAGGCACCGTCAGGTGTTTTGTTTTGTTTTCAAACTTAATTCTGAATCTGCTCAACTGCATGTCAAGTATTACCTGGGCCCACAGCTTGCTTGTTGAAAGGCATAAAAGTCACTATTTTGTTCTGAGACAAGGGTACACTTAGCGCCCTGACCTCATAGCTGTTCATTAAGAAACTGTAAATAGCTGAAGTAAACGGGCTGTGAGGGAAACCATATTCAAGTAGGTCCTATAGGATGTTTACTGGAAAACTTATATCCCCAGCTATTTAGATGCCTTACTACATAATACAGAATTATTTAATACTACAACCCTTTATTTAAAGTATGAATTTAGTTTTAATACGGTTCTGTTTAACTCAGTGGCACTGTTCTTTCTCACAGTTTTAGGTCTGCAGGTCATTTGTTTTTTAAAGCACATTGGAATCAGAAGATAATGCTTTAATTCCTGTCCTGCCTCTTTCTGGTTGTGTGACTAGAAAAAAAAATGTTTTTGTTAACATCTTTAAACCTAAAGTACCTCACCTCTAAAATGGGGACTATCCATCATTCAGATAGGGCTTTCTGAGAGGGTCAAACACATAATCATTCCACAGTCTTATGAAACTGTTACAACCACATTCAAATAGTTACAGCAAAATCATTATTTTTACAAGATTATGTAAACTATCCAGAGATTTTTTTTTTTTAACCAAGAAATAAGTTCTTGGGATGGGAAAGACTGGTTTTGAAAATGTGCTACGATGATATGTGCTTAGAAAGGAAACCTCTCTAGAAGTCAGTTTGAGTGGCCTTTGTGGCCACTTCAAATTAAACTTTTATTAGAGACTCCTACTCTTACATAAACTTCTTAACTGCATAATGACATGTGATTATGGGTTCATCAAAATACAGAATAGTTATGTGGCAGATTCATGTTGATTTAAGAGAAAAAGAAAGATGTACTTGTTAAAATTGAGTTGGGGGTAAGGCAGTCAACTCCCCTCAGTGTCTTGCTTCATAGGCATTGAAAAAGTACTCTAATGGGACAGAGGCAGGACAGAAGCCATTCCATGGACCTCAGATGCTCACTACCCCCCATCTCCCTCTCCTCACATAACATGGACTTGCTCCTCAGAAAAAAGTGTCCTGGTCTATCTTTGAAGTTCCATAGAGCCTGGTTCATCTCAAGAACACAAAGCAGTGTTGACCTCATGGATTGCCTGCCAATACTCACAAACTATTCCATGCTCAACTTTTAATATCTATGGTTTAACAGATGGATGCTATATACAATTAAATCCATAAATGATTTTAAAAACTTATGTCAAATTACTGATACTCTAGAGACCCCAATGCGTGAATTTATTCCTCTGGTATGTATTATTCCTCAGAACCAAGTGAAGCACTAATTCATTTATTTTAAGATTTTTAAATTTTTATTTATTTATTTCAGAGAGCGAGAGCGAGAGAGAGAGAGAGAGAGAGAGAGAGCGAGAGCAAGCACAAACATGAGTGGGGGGAAAGGCAGAGGGAGAAGCAGACTCCCTACTCAGCACGGAGCCTGATGTAGGGCTCCATCCCAGGACACTGGGATTGTGACCCGAGTTGAAAGCAGGTACTTAACCAACTGAGCCACCCATGTGCCCCAACACAAATTCACTTTTAAACCCAAAATAATTTACTTACTTAGATCAATTATATTGTTCTAAATCACATGCATATATATATATATATACACACACACACACACACATATATATATGGAAGAAATATATATATGGAAGAAATATAATTTCTTTTTTTTTTAAAAAGATTTTATTTATTTGACAGAGAGAGAGAGAGAGAGATCACAAGTAGGCAGAGAGGCAGGGGGAAGTAGGCTCCCTGCTGAGCAGGGAGCCCAATGTGGGGCTCCATCCCAGGACACTGGGATCATGACCCGAGCAGAAGGCAGCCACTTAACCGACTGAGCCACCCAGGCGCCCCAAGAAATATAATTTCTTATTCAGGCATATTCATACAGTAATACAGGAAACAACAATTAGAAGGCCTGGAACTTCTGGAAATCTCTTGAAATTGGCTTTAAATTCCAAAATCACTAGAAGGAACTCTCATGATGTTTTACTGTTTGTGAGCTATATATTTCATTCCATGTTATACAACATATGACTATTTCTGTGACGTTAAAAGTGAAAAAAGCTGAAGTTTAAAATCATTACGTGTTTTTCTAAGTCAGTATTGAAAAGAATATGATTTCAAAAAAAATGGTCAGTATAGTAAAACATGTACATGTTTATCTCATTTTGAGACAAATTTTTATAGTTTCAAGTTTTTTATCTAAATTCCAGTTCATTAACATACAGTGTCCTATTAATTTCAGGAGTAGAATTTAATGATTCAAATTCTTTCAGAGATTTAAATATTTGCATAGGACAATTTATATTCCAACTTCCAAAAGATTTAGTCCATTATATATATGAGTGCTTTTCAATTTCAGGTGATTTCCAGATGCATAAAATTTCAGGTCTCTCAGTGAATAAATAAAAGTTTCTATTAGCTCTGGAGTAAAGCCTGTACTTGAAGCCTTCAGTTTTTACTTACGAATGTATCACTAATGGACAACTACTCTTTTGTGTATGTAGGTTTTAATTATGGGAAAAGTAGTTAGAACTTGTCTTACAGAAATTTAATTTAAAGGTAAAAAAGCAATTCCGCTTTACCACCTACATTGCCCATTTGATAAATTGAAGGCAGAATAAACTAATGAAAGGTTATAACTTGAGACATAACTTAGAAGTTATATGTGCATTGAAGGTCTTATTGTAAAACACCCTTGTAAATATCTGGAACAACTTTTTATAGCCCTTAAACCACCGACAATCAATGCACAAATTGAAGGAGATACCCTAATGAAAAGAGTTTTCTCTATAAAGTAACTATTAATATTTTAAAAATTATGTATAAAATCATGAATTGGCTTATTCTAACTAATTGTCTTCTTACAGACTGGTTGAAAGAATAAAGTATATATTTGGGGGAAAATTCAGAGTTCCTTTTGAAGTGAAAGTTAGGTTCCTAAATGCCTTGCAGTTGTTCCCCTCCTCCCTGAGAGATTATAACAAGGTAATAAAAATCAGTTGAAAAATATGATGAGAATATTATTTAACTTGAACATAGAGATCTTAGAAATATATTGGAAGTTTTGAATTCGGACAAAAGAAGACACAAGATCAAATTAGGGCCTAAATATGTCACTATTGAAAAGAAAAATGTATCCAAAGGGATCAGAATTTATTTACTTATTTTTTTAAAAAATATTTTATTTATTTATTTGACAGAGAGAGATACAGTGAGAGAGAATACAAGCAGGAGGAGTGGGAGAGGGAGAAGCAGGCTTCCTGCCGAGCAGTGAGCTGGATGTGGGGCTCGATCCCAGAACCCCTGGGATCATGACCTGAGCTACCCAGGTGCCCCCAAATGTGATCAGAATTTAAAAGAATTCAATTCTACAATCAATTTTTAAAGTTCTTGCTAAATAAACACAATGCTATAGCAGCCAGGTTTGAGAAAGGGTGTGGAGGAAGAATTACAAAACAATGATATGCTTCCAGGTTTTTCAGATCTTTCAAAGCTAATTCCTCCTTTCTGTTTGGGTATCAAAGTTGTTAAAGACTGTTAGTACGGGGTGCGTGGGGATTGTGAAGGGGCAGTTGGATAGAAAGAACTGTTGGAAGCTGGGCATGAAAGTAGTCATCCTGGAAGGTGGGAAAGGAAGAGTCTAAGGAATGGCAGCTCTGCATTACCTCTTGACATGTGTGTTCCTGATCTGAGTGAGTGACCAGTCAGCGCGGCTCTGTGTTTCCCCTTTAGCCACAGTCGGCTCAGTGGTGGCGCAGAGAAAGCCAAGGGCTCTATTCGACAAGGCCGGGGTTTTGCTGGGTAATACCATATAGGGAAAAAAAAAAAAGACTAGGAGAGTTAATGAGTATTCATAAATTAGATTGATGGACCATGGAATCAAGCTGAGCTTTAGAATAGTGTTTAGATAAAAGGATTAATGTTCTCAATAAAGTCTAACAATTAATGGAGTAAAGATGCTAGAGTAGCTGAGACAGAAGGGCAAGGAGGTGTCAGCCTGAGAGTAAGATGCTATAAAGCGAGATTTTGGGGGTGATGTGATTATAGGTGAGGACAAGGTCAAAGTGATGATCATGGCGGTAAAGAGATGAGAAGAGATAAGAAGATCATAGAATCGGAAGGCCGGGTACCGGTTGGGTCACCGGCACACTGAAAGAGGCAAGGAGGGCCCAGTAGAAGAATGTAGTGAGTCAGATGTGGAAGTCCACAATGAATGGCAGAAAGCGGACAACAAGAAAGGCTGGGGGGGGTCACACAGTCTGACAGCAAAAAATTCAAAGATTAAACCTAATTTCTTCAAAACAAAACAAAACAAAACCAATTCTCTAGCCACTAATGCTTACATTTTGCCACATTTGTCTATATTATTTTTCTTATAGTAGGTCATACTACATACAGTTTATTTCTATGTATGTTTGTCTAAATCCCCCACTAAAATGTAAACCTCCTGAGAACAGCGACCTTGTCATCTGGGTCACTACTTTCCCCTGGGAGCTTAGAATAGCAACTGGCATATTTTAGGCATTGTTGAATGAATAAATGAATAAAACTCTTTATTAGGCCTCTGTCATGAACCATGTTAATTATTTACAAAAAGACAAAGATTTACAGTATCTTATTACCTTTCTTTATGACGCTTTCACTGTTCAATGGAGTCTAATTCTTAAAAGGACAAAAATACTTGGAAATATGTGACATGCACCCAAAGTGTGATACAAAATGTTACCAGGATTCAAAGATCCAAGAGAAGGTAGTTCTCCTAACTGGGCTCAAACGTCACTTCTTCAATGATGCCTTCCCTACCCACCCTCCAGAGGAGGCCATGTACCCTGCTGTATCTTTCATGGCACCTTCAGCTCCTATCACAAAGACAGTTACATAATTATATAACTGACTTTTAAATGTATGTTTCCCCTACAGCCTCATGAGGATGGGAAGCCTTTCCTTTTTTCTAAATGTAACTCCAGTGCCCAGTCACACAGATAACTAGTCAGTGACCTTCCTGGAGGACAAATGGCTTAATGATAGAGCAACATGTGAGAAGTGTCATCTAAATGACAGAGATTTCCTTTAAATGTGTTGATAAAACCACCATGAAATTTGGGATCCCATGTTACACGACACTTTCTCGGCCAACAAATCTATCGTGGTTTAAAAACCAACTCCTTCAGGGTCCTAGGAAAAGTGGTGGTATAAAGCAGCATTCTTGTTTTATCTACCGGGGCCTCATTTATATAGTTATTTTGTTTGTTTGGAAAAGGTTAGAGGAAGAGATTACTTAGTTTATGTTTTACTGATTCCACGTCTGGCCAAAAGCATCTCATTCTTAGAATTCACTTGTTCATGATTCTTTTTCTAATGATCTCAGTGTGTAATTGTTTTCTGGTTTATTTTTCCTTTGCCTTACTGAAAAGCCAAGTAGCTATAAATCCTCTAAACAATGGCGGTTACCTCAGCTACCAAGCAGTGAGGCAAAGGCAGATGACGTAGTGGGTCATATTATCAAGGTGGCCGAAATCCATTAGCTCTTCAGTAAAGTTTTCAGCACAATGTAGACAAGGGATACATCTGCTACAGGAGTTAGTCCTCTCAGTGCTATTGCTGTGTAACAGGATGATTTCTGTGATCATCACATTCTACTTTCTAATGACCATTATTATGCTTTTTGACACAGCTTGATGGGCTTTTGTGGCTTTGTCCAGACATTCTTGAAATCAAACACAATTTTGTTTGCTTATGTTATATTCCTTTTAGTAAAATGTACTTGCAAAGCTGAAAATATTCCTTTCATTCTCACAGTCAGTTGGTGGGAATATAATTTGGGCCCGTCCTTTGTGGAGGGCTTGGCAGTACCTACCAAATTCAGAAATGGTCATACAATTTGACTTTGCAATTTTACTTCTAAAAAATGGTCCTCCAGAAATGCTTTCATATTCCTACAAAAATGTACACATGAGGATGTTCCCTGAAACCATTTGAAAGAGCAAAAAATTAAAGATAATCCAGATACCTTTTAATATGAAAAGAGTAAAATAAATTATGATACATTTCCACTTGCATAGGAGATACTGTGCAGTTCTCCAGAAGGAGACAGAACTCACTGTATTGGCTGGAAGACCTCCAACTTGGAGTAAGTAGAAATAGCAAGTCACGGGATCATATGTACAGTATCATCCCATTTGCATAGCTTGTGAGGGTTTATGTTCCTGCATACATTCGTATATGGAAAGAGATCTATACACTTGTATTTGTTAATAGTTATTACCTCTAATGTAGGGTTTCAAACCTTGAGTCCAGTCATTCTTTGTTTTTAGGCTTCTCCTATGCACTGTAGCACGATTAACAGTATCCTTGGCCTTCAGCCACTAGGTTCCAGTAGCACCCCACCTTCCCAGTCATAACTACCAAAAATGTTGCCAGACACTGCCATATGTTTCATGAGGTGGAGGGGTTACCTCTGATTCAAAACCACTGCTCTTGTGAGTGAGGTAGAAGCAATGGAGTTTTAAGGGAGACTAGATATAGTTATACACATGTCATATATATACGATTTTTAAAGAAGTGTATTTCTTCTAATGCTGTTAATATTTAAGAATGAACCATCACTCTCATAGGGTCTGCACAGAGTACTATTGTCTATGTGCCCATCTAATAAATTTATCCCACACTTTGCTAACTTAAAATAATTATATAGAACTTACCAAACAACTACTATGATAAGAAGCTCTATACTTTAACTTGTCCTGCATGTGTCTTAGAGCAATTTCCTTTACTATAAAATAGGGATAATAAAAATTATTTTACAGAGTTTCTATGTCAAGTACAATAGTTGTATGGCTGTGGCTGATTTTTTTCCCCCTATTTTGTGCTACAACATATTAACATCTAAATTATTAGGATAGAAGGGTTCTTTTTTGGAGAAGGTTGGAACAGCAACCCCAAAGGAGAGCAAGGATATTGCCTGATTTCTATATTCTCAGCAGAGTGCCTTGCACAAAGTACCTGGGACAGTGTCCTACACAAAGTAGGTGCTCAGCACACGTGTGTGAAATAACTAAAAGCATAACCACTTCACATGCAATATACATTAACAAATATCCTTAATCTAAAACATAAGTTGTTGAATGATATACCGACTTAAATGTCTTAAATATAAAGATAATTACATAGTTACCACAATTAAAATGATATGAGATTAAAATACACAAGATTTCATATAATAAAAAGCTTAATAGTCACTTAAATCCATTATATGCATACTACATAACAAAATTATCACATATATTATCTAAGTTGTCATAGTTTGATGAAGGGAATGATTTGAGGTGACACCTCTTTTCATGAGTGGTGATGCTGGGTAGGTACGATTTGTGCAATCAGAGTCAAAAGAACTTCAAAGGTCATAGAATCTAACCCTAGGTTTCCAGTAAGGATAAGATTTTATTTTTAAATAATTCTAATGTAGGAGAAGAGCTGTAAGTTGATTTAATAACTAGATTTTTAAAAAATCCATCAAGTAACTGGAAGGAATCTCAGGGTAAAAAGTCCTGCCTGAGTCTAGTTTTCCTTGGCTTTTATGTACCATATAATGAGCCCCTTGATGGTCCCCAGTCTGCTGCTAAATTAGTAAAATACTCTGGATTTAAAATGATAAACAAGTTTTATGATTGTTATAGCATAACAACCATAAATTTTATGATATATTTATGATAGCTAGAAGAGTTAGTTTCAATTTTGAATCCATGTGCTTGATGGCTTGACCTAGATGGAGTGGAAGGTAACAGAGCTGGGCACTTCTGGTGCTGACTGATAAGCGCCATGGCTGAGTTAGTCTCACAAAGCCTTGTCCCTCCTCTCTGAGGTGTACTGAGGCCTCAGGAAAATGCTGCCAACCCAAACTCCATTGCTGAGGCTGTGGGGATCTGTTGACACAAGTGTCTCACTCCTGGCCCTATACCCTAGCGGCCCCTACAACTGCCCAGATAAGTTCCTGGTCTGCTTCAGGGACATCTTGGATGGTACCCTGCTTCGGCAATTTTCCATTCTGGACAATTGGACATCAGAGGTGACAAAAAAGTAATGAGTGGGTTAGATATGAAATTATAATTACGTGTTTCTTGGCATTAGGCATAACCGAAAGAAAAAGAATCTGAGCTTAAGGGACAGTCATCATTTATAAGCTTGATTTCTTTTGTTTTACATGGAGCCATGCATATCTTATAAAGTTTTCCACTTTAACCATTTTTAAGTATACAATTCAGTGGCATTGTGGCCACAATGTGTGCAACTATCACTACCATCTATTTACAGAATGTTCCATTACTCCAAACAGAAACTCTGTAACCATTATGCATTAACTTCCCATTTCCCCTCCCTTCACTCCCTGGTAGCATCTGGTCAACTTTCTGTTTCTAAGCTTTGGTTCAGTTAATTTTAATAGTACAATTTAACATTTATTTAGCACTTACTATGTGCCATACATTGTGCTAAGTGCTTTACATGAATTAACTCATTTAATATTCATACCACTGTAAGGGACACTATTATAAAGTCTTTTTCATAGAAAAGGAACATATCAAGAAAGAAGCATAATGGATGAATAGATGAAAAAGATGGAATAATATACATATTATATGGAATATTATATATACATATATATGTATATATGTATGTATTATATATGTATGCATACATATATAATACACATATACATATATGTATGTATATCACACACACACACATACACACACACACACACACACACACACACACACACACACACTGGAATATTATTTAGCCATAAAAAATGAGGAAATCCTACCACTTGCAACACCATGAATGGACCCTGAAGGCATTATTCTAATGAAACCAAGTCAGACATAGAAAGACAAATACTCTAGGTATGATCTCACTTACATGCTCAATCACAAACAAAAACAAGCCCATAGAAAAAGAGATTAGGGCAGAGGAGGGACAAGATGGCAGAGAAGTAGGAGACCCTGTTTCAACCAGTCCCCTAAAGTGAGCTAAATATCTACCGGAACACTCTGAACACCCATGAAATCAGCCTGAGATGTAAGATTTAGATTAGATTAAATCTAGATTAGAGATCTAGATTTCTATGGGGGTAGAAGACATTAATGGAGAGGTAATGAGGAGTGGGAATGCTTGGGAGGGAGCCACCAGAAGTGACCCACGGGAAAGTAATACCCCAATACTAAAGTGTCCTATGATTGGGGACCAGCATTAACTTGGAGACTGGTTAAAAGCACTCAAAAAGAGCAAAAGATCTTAAGGGGCAACTGGTGGAATTGGGCGGTCACGGGCTTGGGCCTAAGCCTATGGTCCCAGGATGGTCACCGCCAGCAACCACCCCAGCCAGAGAGAGCCCAGTGGGGTCTCTAGTCCATGGTCCCTGAGCCTGCTGTCTTCTGCTGCTTGCGCCACTGCTGGGCTGGGTGCACACCTGCCCATGCCTGAGAAAGCCCCGTGTGGGCGCCGGGCTGTGGTCTCTGGGCCCACAGCCTTCTGCAACCTGCGCAGCCGTGGGGTCTAAGAGCACCCAGCCAGCAAATGAGAGAACCCAGCACCAACTCAGGTCCAGGTCCCTTAGCCCACAGTCTTCCACGACCTGTGGATCTGCTGGGTTCGAGCACACCAGGTGTGGGCGTGGACCCCAGACAGCAGTCCTGGCAACAGCAGCCACTGGGGTTTGGGCTCCCCAGACCAATATTGCTGGCGGTTTTAGTGGCACGTGGGTGCAGAGACAAGCAGGGGGCCTCAGGCAACCACTGAGATGGTGGCTGGGGGGTGCGCACCACCTGTGGGAGGCTGTGGTGTTCAGTGGAGTTGTAGGGGGAGTCTGTGTGTTCTGGACCACCCAGAGGGGAGTAGACTGAGGCTTCTCTCTGAGACAGAGGTCTGGGTGCAGTCTGCTTTCCTCTAAACCTCCAAAAAGCCACAAAAAGCCACCAAAGAACAAAAGCCTGAAAAACTGGTTTCCACAGAGTCAAGCCCCTTGATAGGGGGCAGGGCCACTCAGACCAAGCAGGACTGACAGAAAAACAATGTGACAGGCCCCTCCCCCAGGAGACAAGACAAAAGAACAGGACAGCCACCACAGGGTCCCCATAAAAATGTAAAACCCCAACATCAGGGGAAACAATATATTAAGCTCCCAGTATTGCCCCAAAACCTGTATATTTCAGAGATACAACTTCTCTTTCGTTTTTTTTTTTAATTCATTTTCACGATTCTTATTCTTTTAATTTTTTTAACCTACTTACTATTACAACTAGAGGTTTAATACAACATATTCCATAATAACTTTTAGCTTAAACTTTTTTCATACATATACCTGTGCTTCTTTTTCTTTTCTTTTCTTTTTTTAAATACATATAGATATAAGCTTCAAAGTAATCCTTTTTCCCTATTTAATACTACCCCTATCTATAAACCAGTTTTAATTTCTCTGTATCTCTGGAAAGTGAGTCCTTTAACAAAGAAAACAAGATTCACCCAGGAAGAACTGAAATAACTTTCCTCACCCACATCAAGGGTTTATAACCATCTTCCCATCTTATTCTTCTGTTAGTGTTTCTGTGTATTTATTTTTGTACTAAATAAATCTTATTCATGGGGTTCATTCTGGCTGGGTTTTTCTTTTATTTTTTCTTGTCTTTTACTTTTTTTGGTCTTTTTGTTTTTGTTTATATACCTTATAAATCTTACTTTTGGGTCTCATTTTGGCTGGGGTTTTTTTTTTTTCCTCTTTTTCTCTCTTTTTTTTTTTTCTTTTTGGTGGTGACTTCTGATTGCTCTGAAGCTTTCTGGAGTGCACCTTGCCTAGATCGTGGTTAATATATTCAGCTATACATCCCCTCAACCACCTCTCACCAAAATGACTAGGAGGAGGAACACCCAACAGAGGAAAAATTCAGAGACTGTGCCCAACAGAGGAAAAATTCAGAGACTGTGCCCTCTGCCACAGAACTATTGGATATGAACATAAACAGTATGCCAGAAAGGGAATTCAGGGTAATAATTATCCAGGCAATGGCCAGGTTGGAGAAGACCATTAGTGGCAACATAGAAACTCTAAGGATGGAAGTGAGGGCTGTTCTGGCAGTACTAAAAAATGGTATCAGTGAGATCCAATCTAATCCAAATACTCTAAAAGCTAGGGTAACCGAGGCAGAAGACAGAATTAGTGATCTAGAAGACAAAATTGATAGAAAAGAAGGATCAGGAGGAGGCCTGGAACAAACAGCTTAGAAGCCACGAAAACAGAATTAGGGACATAAATGACACCATGAGACATTCCAATGTCAGAATTATTGGGATCCCTGAGGAGGTGAAGAAAGAAGACTAGAATATATAGTTGAACAAATTCTGGATGAAAATTTCCCTATTTGGAGAATGGAACAAGTGTTTGTGTCCCAGAGGCAGAAAGGATATCACCCAAGATCAATGAATCCAGAAAGACCTCCAGACACTTAATTGTGAAATTCACGAATCATAATTTTAGACAAGAGGTCCTAAGGGCAGCTAGGGGGAAGAGATTCCTTATGTACAGAAGAAGGTCCATCAGAATAACGTCAGAACTGTCCACAGAAATTTGGCAAGCCAGAAAGGGCGGTCAAGACATATTCAGGGCATTAAATGAGAAGAACATGTGGCCAAGAATAATTTATCCAGCAAGGCTGACATTCAAAATGGATGAAGAGATAAAGAGCTTCCACGACCGGCAAGGTTTAAAAGAGTATGTGACCATCAAGCCAGCACTACAAAAAATATTAAGGGGTTTCTATAAAAGAAGAAAGAACACAAGAGTGACATAGAACAGAAATTTACAGAGACAATCTATAGAAACAAGGACTTCTCAGGTAACATGATGTCAATAAAAACGTATCTTTCAATACTCACCCTCAATGTGAACAGCCTAAATGCTCCCATAAAATGGCACAGGATTGCAGACTGGATAAAACGACAGGACCTGTCCATATGCTGTCTACAAAAGACACATTTGGAACCTAAAGATACATTCAGACTGAAAGTGAAGGGATGGAGAACTATCTTTCATGACAACGGGCCTCAAAAGAAAGATGGGGGAGCAATTCTCATATGAGAGAAATTAGATTTTAAGCTAAAGACTGTAATCAGATATATAGAAGGATACTACATCATTCTTAAAAGGTCTATTCACCAAGAAGATCTAACAATTGTAAATACTTATGCCCCCAATATGGGAGCAGCCAACCACATAAGCCAAGTGTTAATCAAAATAAAGTGATATGAACGCATTAATTGTAGGGGATCTTAACATTCCACTCTCAGCAATAGACAGATCATCTAAGCAGAAAATCAATAAAGAAACAAGAGCTTTGAATGACACACTGGACCAGATGGAAATCAACAACAAATTAGCCAACCCTGTGCACAAGAAGGGAAATAATTAAGATTAGAGCAGAGATCAATGAATTAGGAGCTACAGATATAGTAGAACACATCAATGAAACTAGAAGCTGGTTCTTTGAAAGAATTAGTAAGACTGATAAACCACTGGCCAAACTAATCAAAAGAAGAGAAAGAGGACCCAAATTAATACAATTATGAATGGAAGAGGAGAGATCACGACTAACATCAAGGAAATAGAAACAATAATCAGGAATTACTGTCAACAGGTAAATGCCAATAAGTTAAGCAACCTAGAAGAATGGATGCATTCCTGGAAACCTATAAACTTCCAAGACAGAGACAGGAAGAAACTGACAACTTGAATAGACCAATATCTAGTAATGAGATTGAAGCAGTGATCAAAACCCTCCCAAAAAACAAGAGCCCAGGACCTGAAGGAGTCCCTGGATAATTCTACCAAACATTCAAAGAAGAAATAATACCTATTCTCCTGAAGCTGTTTCAAAAAATAGAAACAGAAGGAAAAATTCCAAACTCCTTCTATGAGGCCAGCATTACCCTGATCTCCAAACCAGGCAAAGACTCCATCAAAAAGGAGAATTTCAAACCAATATCCCTGGGGAATATGGATGTGAAGATTCTCAACAAGATCCTAGCTAATAGGATCCCACAGTACATTAAAAAGATTATCTACCATGACCAGGTGGGATTTATTCCTGGGATGCAAGGGTGGTTCAACATTCACAAATCAATCCATGTGACAGAACAAATCAATAAGAGAAGAGAGAACCACATGGTCCTCTCAATTGATGCAGAAAAAACATTTGACAAAATGTTTTAATTTAATTTAATTTCCTGATTAAAACTCTTCAAAGAATAGGGATAGAGGGAACATTCCTCAACCTCCTAAAATCCATCTATGAAAAACCCACAGTGAATATCATTCTCAATAGGGAAAAGATGAGAGCCTTTCCATTGAGATCAGAAACATGACAAGGATGCCCACTCTTCACCACCATTATTCAACATAGTACTAAAAGTCCTAGCAACAGCAATCAGACAAAAAAAAAAAAAAAAAAGAAAGAAAGAAAGAAAGAAAAAAAAGAAATAAAAGGTATTCAAATTGGCAAAGAAGAAGTCAAACTCTCTCTCTTCGCAGATGACAGGATACTTTATAGGGAAAACCCAAAAGACTCCACCCCCAAATTACTAGAACCCATGCAGCAATTCAGTAATGTGGCAGGATACAAAATCAATTGCTTGAAGCACAGAAATCAGTTGCTTTCTTATACACTCACAATGAAACTATAGAAAGGGAAATTAGAGAATCGATTCCATTTACTATAGCACCAAGAACCATAAGATACCTTGGGAATAAACCTAACCAAATAGGTAAAGGATCTGCAGAACACTCATGAAAAAAAATGAAGACACAAAAAGATGGAAAAAGACACAAAAAGATGGAAAAGCATTCTATGCTCATGGATCGGAAAAATAAACATTGTTAAAATGTCTATACTGCCCAGAGGAATCTACACTTTCAATGCCATCCTAATCAAAATACCACCGGCATTTTTCAAAGTGCTGGAACAAACAATCCTAAAATTTGTATGGAACCAGAAAAGACCCCGAATAGCTAAGGAAAGGTTGAAAAAGAAGCATCACATTGCCTGATTTTTATTACCAAGCTGTGATCACCAAGACAGCATACTACTGGCACAAAAACAGACACATAGACCAATGGAACCGAGTAGAGAATCCAGAGTCAATTCTGTGGTCAGGTAATCTTCAACAAAGCAGGAAAAAATATGCAGTGGAAATAAGACAGTTTCTTCAATAAATGGTGCTGGGAAAATTGGACAGCTAACGTATAGAAGAATGACCATTCTCATACACCACATACAAAGATAAACTCAAAATGGACGAAAGACCTCAATGTGAGACAGAAATCCATCCAAATCCTAGAGGAGAACATAGGCAGTAACTGCTTCGACACTGGCCACAGCAACTTCTTTCAACAGACGTCTCCAAAGGCAAAGGAAACAAAAGTGAAAAGGATCTTTTGGGACTTCATCAAGATAAAAAGCTTCTGCACAGCAAAGGAAATAGGCAACAAAACAAAGGGGCAACCCACAGGATGGGAGAAGATATTCACAAATGACACTACAGACAAAGAGCTGATATCCAAGATCCATATAGAACTCCTCAAACTCAACACCCAAAGGACAGATAATCAAGTCAAAAAATGGCCAGAAGACATGAACAGACACTTCTCCAATGAAGACATACAAATGGCTAACAGACACATGAAAAAATGTTCATCCATCATTAGCCATCAGGGAAATTAAAATCAAAACCACATTGAGATACCACTTTACACCAGTTAGAATGGCCAAAATTACCAAAACAAGAAACGAGTGTTGGAGAGGATGTGGAGAAAGGGGAACCCTCTTACACTGTTGGTGAGAATGCAAGTTGGTACAGCCACTTTGGAAAACAGTGTGGAGATTCCTTAAGAAATTAAAAATAGAGCTACCCTATGACCCTGTAATTGCACTACTGGGTATTTACCCCAAAGATACAGATGTAGTGAAAAGAAGGGCCATATGTACCCCAATGTTCATAGCAGCAATGTCCACAACCGCTAAACTGTGGAAAGAGCCAAAATGCCCTTCAAGAGACAAATGGATAAAGAAGATGTAGACCATATATACAATGGAATATTACTGAGCCATCGGGAAGGATGAATACCCAGCTTTTGTATCAACATGGATGGGACTTAAAGAGTTTATGCCAAGTGAAATAACTCAAGCAGAGAGAGTCAATTATCATATGGTTTTACTTACTTGTGGAACATAAGGAATAACATGGAGGACATTAGGAGAAGGAAGGGAAAAGTGAATTGGGGGAAATCAGAGGAGGAGATGAACCATGAGAGACTACGGACTTTGAGAAACAAACTGAGGGTTTTGGAAGGGAGGTGGGTGGGGGGATGAGTGAGCCTTGTGGTGGGTATTATGGAGGGCATGTATTGCATGGAGCACTGGGTGTGGTGCATAAACAATGAATCTTGGAACACTGAAAAAAATTAAATAAAATTTTAAAAAGGAAAAAGAAAAAAAAAGAAAGAAAAAGAGATTAGACTTTTGGTTCCTGGGGGTGTGTGGGAGGAGAGGAAATTGAGGAAGGTGTTTAAAAGGTGCAAATTTTGGAGGAGAGAGGGTGGAGGATGGGTGAGCCTCGTGGTGGGCATTTTATTATGGAGGCACGTATTGCATGGAGCACTGGGTGTGGTGCATAAAAAATGAATTTTGGAACACCGAAAATAAAATAAAATTTGGAAAAAAAAGGTTCAAATTTCTAGTTATAAGATATATAAGTAGTAGGGATGTAATGTACTGTATGATTTTATCTAACTTCCCTACATGTATATAGGAAAACTGTTAAGAGAGTAAATCCTAAGAGATCTCATCAGAAGGCAAAATGTTTATTTTCCCCATTTATCCTTTTCTTTATATTATTATCTATATGGGAAGATGCATGTTAGCTGAACATACTATGGTAATCATTTCAAAATGTGTGTAAATCAAACCATCAGGTGGTATACCATAAACTTAGTGATATTAGCTAATTATTTCTCAATAAAACTGGGAGAAGAAAAGAAAATGGAGTCACTCACTCTAATCCCCCATATCCTGTAAGTGCTAAACTAGGAGAATGAACTCCAGCATCCTCATTCCAAAGCTCATACTGTTGACCATGTTGATCTGCCTATATTTTAAAAACTCTTTAGGGCTACACTTACATATATATATATATTTTTTTCATTTTATTTTATTTTATTTTATTTCTTTTCAGTGTTCCAGCATTCATTGTTTATGCACCACACCCAGTGCTCCATGCTGGGACTACACTTATATTACAGTATATGCTTATTCAACTCAGTTCAGTGAGAAAAGAACTGCGAGACAGCATGATATGCCTTTTATGGCATTTAAATTTAAGGACAAGGATAAAAAGTTTGCCCCAGGAGATCTTTCCAAGCCCAAAGAGGAACTAGTTTTAAGCAA
The DNA here is from genome assembly GCF_002288905.1 of Enhydra lutris kenyoni. Classification (NCBI taxonomy): domain Eukaryota; kingdom Metazoa; phylum Chordata; class Mammalia; order Carnivora; family Mustelidae; genus Enhydra; species Enhydra lutris. The sequence continues at coordinate 3,667,361 of NW_019154140.1, forward strand.
TGCAGACTAAAAGCACATCCTTTAAGGTTACTCTTACGTACTCTTCTCGATTTTGTTTGTCATAACAAAAGCACACCAAAATTCCTTCTCCAGAATGCCTGTTTAAGTTCACCTCACAGAAAATTCACACAGACCCATTCTTACGTTAGAAATCACCAGACTGTTCCCACCTACTACATTACCATACTTGTTCCTACTGAATCTCAATCATTCAAATAATTGGAGCTCAGTTTCAATCTCACTATACCCATTCCATCTGAGAAAACTTCCCTGCCTCCTCCTCTTCACACTCCCCTCCTTTAGACATATTAATGCCCATACACTTCATAACCATTAATTTTAAGTATACTCATCCTAGTCCACTCTGTAAGTCAGTATCAATTTATTCTTTTTTGTGTATGTGTCCATAGGCAAATTTCTCAGAATCAGATGAGAACTACCATTAGTTAGTCATTACTTGGACTTATAGTTGCTTCCCCTATCAATGAAGAATACCTGCTTCCTTCCAGCAGCTGCCTCCTTGATGTAGCCAATGGCACCCATTCAGAAGGAGGACATGTTGCATTTTTGAGTTCCTGTAAATGACCCAACACAAGTATACATTTCCATAATGCAGCCCAGGTTCATCACTTAAGAGATAAAGGCCATATATTTAATAACCTGCTTAAGATATCAAATGATTTCCCTTTCAGCAGAATTTTTTTAAAGTATCCTACTTGAAATTCATAATGGTTATCTCCTTTATCCAAATTGTTTTTTAGCCATTCCATAAGTTACTGGAATGATTTCCATGAACCACTGAACTAAGCTCCAGAAGAGTGTAAAATAACATTCTTGTGTTTTCAGATTAGTAACAATACAAGGTAATTTGAGAGAAGTAGAATAAAGCCGGCACAAACATGGTAGTTTAGTGGAAAGCAGGAATACTTCTGGTTGGATAAAACAATGAGACTTTCACAGAAGAGTGATATCTGGATGGTAAAATGGAGATGGGGTTACAAGTACACATCTGGGCTTTGATGTAACTGTCTAACTTGAGAGCCAACCATATGCCTACTATGTGACCTTGAACACGTTATTTAACCTCATTAAGCACTGGTTTTTGATTGGAAATAATTATAACTGCAGCAGAGTGTAGTTTTTATGATTAAAATGAGTTAATAAATGTAAAGCAATTAACATCACGTTTAGCATATGGTAAGTTTTCAATAACAACCAGCCGATGTTTCAGGAAATTTTAAAAGGCAATTCTAAATAATAAGTGAAGTCATTTTTACATAATGGAAGAGTAACATGTGTTATAATAGAGGGAAAAGTCTTGGTTTAGGAAAATATCTTGATGACCTCTTTGGGTATGAGAGCAGATACTTCCTCTCCTTCCTCCCAGAGCATGAGGGGGAGGAGGGCAAAGTGGGAGAGGGACGTGTGGGAGGAGAGAGAAAGAGAGAGGAATTTAAAGGTTTCAGACTGAGAGCTACAAAGAGAGCATAAGAGTCTCCGGAAAAGAAAAGTCTAGAGAGAATGGAAGTATGCCAGGTCTTTAATGTGGGAGATGTCTTGCCTGGTAAGAATTAACTCTGCAGGAGTCAATCTGTGGGGCCAGAAGAAGATATAATTTTGAGGACCCCTTCAGAAAAAAGATCATAAATACATATATAAATATGTGTGTGTGTGTGTGTGTGTGTGTATGTATGTATATATATATATATATATATAAAACTATTGCAAATTTTACAAACTATATGGCCAGGTAGGGATATTGCTAGGTCTCATTTCAATGTTTTTGAAGAAGCATGCTCAGGTGGGCAGAGCAAAAGCTTGTTTCATTGGTTTAATGGAAAATCTGCCTCTAACTCTGTAGCAAGAAAGAACCAAACCACTAAAAAAAAAAAAAAAAAAAAAAAAAAAAAAAGGAACTTCTCTTCCACTTTAGTTTTTTCCTCTTCTTTGTCCTTCTTTAGCCCTCCTCCATTATCCTCACAACTTGGGTTAAACTTCTGCTACGCAATATTTGTACTGGTGTTGCTTTGAGGGAAAAGAAGAAAGTGAAAGAAGATGGCAGTCTGTCATGCCTACTGATTCCAACATGGAGTAAGGAAAGCATTCAGGATGCAGGTAATATAAGCAGGTTGTAGTATAAAACGTCCAAGTGGAAATAAACAGCAGAACCTTGAGATGTGGGAGCTAGGCTGTGTAGGTGTCTGACAAGGCTGACTCTTTTTGTAGATTTGGGGGTGGCCGAGCTCCACTTAGGAGAAAATATTGAGAAAGAAAAGAGATGAGGGGTGCCTGGGTGGCTCAGTCAGTTAAGCATATGCCTTCAGCTCAGGTCATGATCCCAGGGTCCTGGGATCCAGCCCCATGTGAGGCTCCCTGCTCAGCGGAGAGCCTGCGTCTCCCTCTCCCTCTGCCTGATGCTCCCCCTGCTTGTGCTCTTTCTCTATGTGCCAAATAAATGAATAAAATCTTAAAAAAAAATAAAAGAGAAAGAAAAGAGATGATCGAGTGTGTAATTTAATCTGCACACTCAGGAGATGAGAAGAAGAAAAAACACAAAGGCACTTAGGCAGAAAAGTAACAGCAATTACACCTCACCTCTATAGGAGACCCTATGTTGGGGATAGTGTGCAGTGTTTTACAGATGGGCTTTGGATTTACACTGCCCTATGTTTAACTCCAGCCTCTACATTGTGATATCTCTGTCACATGGGCAATTCACTTCTCTATCTTTTCCTTCAAAAATGAGTTAAAACACCTAGTACATGAGGTTCTTGCAATACTATAGTCTGGAGAAAATGTCATGTCAAAGAAACCAAAGATAAAGGGTATTGCTGGAAAGAATTTGGTTAATAATATCAAAGTTCAACAAATTTGAATACTTTGAGAATAATGATTAAGAAGTTATATGTCATTTGCAAGAGGGCCATTCCATTAAGAGGGGTAAGATCCAGAGCGAAAATGTACACTGTCTCTGTCTCAGAAAGGTGGGGGCCCTGCCCCTAGGGTGCTGCAGGAGGAGGGGGGTGCTTGTATTGACCATTGAAGGTGTAGGGGCCACCAACTTCCCCGGTTCTGCTGGGGTGAAGGTAGACATTATTTGTCCCAGCCTCGGGGCCCCCATTAGTTTTCCTATTTACAGTTACTTGAATAAAAAAAATATCCTTTCTAGAAAAAAAAAAAGTGAATGAGTACAGGTATAGTACAAGTGTACAACAAATATCTCCCTTTTATAGGCATATCTTGGAGATAATGCAGGCTTGGTTCCAGACTACTGCAATAAAGTGAATATCATAATAATGCAAGTCAAATGAACTTTTTGGTTTCTCAGTGTGTACAAAAGTTTGTTTATACTATACTGTCGTCTATTAAGTGTGCAACAGCATTATGTCTAAACAAACAATGTGCATAACTTAATTAAAACTTTTTTATTGCTAAAAAAGGCTAACCATCTGAACTTTCAGCAATCATAAGCTTTTTGCCGGTGAAGGGTTTTTTCTTGATGTTGATGGCTGCTGACTGATCAGGATAGCAGTTGCTGAAGACTGGGATGGTTGTAGCAATTTCTTAAAACAAGGTAATAATGAAGTTTGTCACACTGATTGACTCTTTCACAAATGATTTCTCTGTAGCATGTGATGTGGTTTCATGGCATTTTACCCACAGAAGAACTTGTTTTGAAACTGTAGTTAACTTCTCAAAACCTACCACTGCTTTATCAACCAAATTTAAGTAATATTATACATCCTTTTTTGACATTTCAACAGTTTTCACAGCATCTTCACCAGGAGAAGATTCCATCTCAGGAAACCACTTTCTTTGCTCCTCTGTAAGAAGCAACTCTTCATCTGCTCAAGTTTTATCATAAGAGTGCAGGAATTCAGTCATATCTTCAGGCTCCACTTCTAATCCTAATTCTCTTGTTATTTCCACCACATCTGCAGTTCCTTCCTTCAGTGAAGTCTTGTACCCCTCAAAGTCATCCGCAAGGGCTGGGATCTGCTTCTCCCAAACTCATAAATGTTGATATTTTGGCCTCTTCCCACGAATTACAAATGTTCTTAATGGCATCTAGAATAACTCATCCTTTTTTTAAAAAATGATTTTTATTATTATTTTATTTTGTTTTTTTCAGTGTTCCAAGATTCATTGTTTATGCACCACAACCAGTGCATCATGCAATACATGCCCTCCATAATATCCACCACCAGGCTCACTCATCCCCCCACCCACCTCCCTTCCAAAACCCTCAGTTTGTTTCTCAAAGTCCACAGTCTCTCATGATTCATATTTCCCTCCGATTTCCCGCAATTCATTTTTCCTTTCCTTCTCCTAATGTCCTCCATGTTATTCCTTATGTTCCACAAATGAAACCATATGATAATTGACCCTTTGTGCTTGAGTTATTTCACTCAGCATAATCTCTTCCAGTCCCATCCATGTTGATACAAAAGCTGGGTATTCATCCTTTCTGATGGAGGCATAATACTCCATAGTGTATATGGACTACATCTTCCTTATCCATTCGTCCGTTGAAGGGTATCTTGGTTCTTTCCACAGTTTGGCAACCGTGGTCATTGCTGTTATGAACTTTGGGGTACATATGGCCCTTCTTTTCACTACATCTGTATCTTTGGGGTAAACACCCAGTAGTGCAATTACAGGGTCATAGGGTAGCTCTATTTTTAATTTCTTAAGGAATCTCCACACTGTTTTCCAAAGTGGCTGCACCAACTTGCATTCTCACCAACAGTGTAAGAGGGTTCCCCTTTCTCCACATCCTCTCCAACACTCGTTTCTTGTTTTGGTAATTTTGGCCATTCTAACTGGTGTAAAGTGGTATCTCAATGTGGTTTTGATTTTAATTTCCCTGATGGCTAATGATGGATGAACATTTTTTCATGTGTCTGTTAGCCATTTGTATGTCTTCATTGGAGAAGTGTCTGTTCATGTCTTCTGGCCATTTTTTGACTTGATTATCTGTCCTTTGGGTGTTGAGTTTGAGGAGTTCTATATGGATCTTGGATATCAGCTCTTTGTCTGTAGTGTCATTTGTGAATATCTTCTCCCATCCTGTGGGTTGCCCCTTTGTTTTGTTGCCTGTTTCCTTTGCTGTGCAGAAGCTTTTTATCTTGATGAAGTCCCAAAAGATCCTTTTCACTTTTGTTTCCTTTGCCTTTGGAGACGTCTGTTGAAAGAAGTTGCTGTGGCCAGTGTCGAAGCAGTTACTGCCTATGTTCTCCTCTAGGATTTGGATGGATTTCTGTCTCACATTGAGGTCTTTCGTCCATTTTGAGTTTATCTTTGTATGTGGTGTATGAGAATGGTCATTCTTCTATACGTTAGCTGTCCAATTTTCCCAGCACCATTTATTGAAGAAACTGTCTTATTTCCACTGCATATTTTTTCCTGCTTTGTCAAAGATTATTTGACCACAGAATTGACTCTGACTCTCTACTCTGTTCCATTGGTCTATGTGTCTGTTTTGTGCCAGTACCATGCTGTCTTGGTGATCACAGCTTTGTAATAAAGCCTGAAATCAGGCAACGTGATGCCCCTAGCCTTGTTTTTCTTTTTCAACCTTTCCTTAGCAATTCGAGGTCTTTTCTGGTTCCATACAAATTTTAGGATTGTTTGTTCCAGCACTTTGAAAAATGCCGGTGGTATTTTGATTGGGATGGCATTGAAAGTGTAGATTCCTCTGGGCAGTATAGACATTTTAACAATGTTTATTTTTCCGATCCATGAGCATAGGATGCTTTTCCATCTTTTTGTGTCTTCTTCAGTTTCTTCATGAGTGTTCTGTAGTTCCTCGAGTAAAGATCCTTTACCTATTTGGTTAGGTTTTTTCCCAAGGTATCTTATGGCTCTTGGTGCTATAGTAAATGAAATCGATTCTCTAATTTCCCTTTCTATAGTTTCATTGTCAGCGTATAAGAAAGCAACTGATTTCTGTGCTTCAAGCAATTGATTTTGTATCCTGCCACATTACTGAATTGCTGCATGGGTTCTAGTAATTTGGGGGTGGAGTCTTTTGGGTTTTCCCTATAAAGTATCCTGTCATCTGCGAAGAAAGAGAGTTTGACTTCTTCTTTGCCAATTTGAATACCTTTTATTTCTTTTTGTTGTCTGATCACTGTCGCTAGGACTTCTAGTACTATGTTGAACAACAGTGGTGATGAGTGGGCATCCTTGTCATGTTCCTGATCTCATTGGGAAGGCTCTCAGCTTTTCCCTATTGAGAATGATATTCACTATGGGTTTTTCATAGATGGATTTTAAGAAGTTGAGGAATGTTCCCTCTACCCCTATACTTTGAAGAGGTTTAATCAGGAACAGATGCTATATTTTGTCTAATGCTTTTTCTAAATCAGTTGAGAGGACCATGTGGTTCTCCTCTCTTTTCTTATTGATTTGTTCTATCATGTGGATTGATTTGAACCACCCTTGCATCCTTTGCAGAAGGCTTTCAATCTACTGGTCCAGATACATTGGAGGAATCACTAACTATGGCAGCTAGGGCCTCACAAAATGTATTTCTTAAATAATAAAGACCTGAAAGTCAAAATTACTCCTTGATCCATGGGCTGTAGGGTGGGTGTTGTTTGTATCAGCAGGCACGAAAACCACATTAGTCTCACTACACATCTCCGTCAGAGCTCCCATGCATTGTCAATGAGCAGTCATACTTGGAGGGGAACTTTTTTTTTCTGAGCAGTATGTCTTTACAGTGGGCTTAAAATATTCAGTAAACCCTGCTATAAACAGATATGCTGTCGTCCAGGCTTTGTTGTACCATTTACAGGGTTGATTTAGCATACTTCTTATGGGCTCTAAGATTTCTGGAATGGTCAATGAGCACTGGTTTCACCTTAAAGTGATTAGCTGCATCAGCCACTAAGAAGAGTCTGTCTGATCTTTGAAGATTTGAAGCCAGGCATTGACTCCTCTCTAGCTATGAAAATCTTAGATGGGGGCGCCTGGGTGGTTCAGTGGGTTAAGCCGCTGCCTTCGGCTCAGGTCATGATCTCAGGGTCCTGGGATCGAGTCCCACATCGGGCTCTCTGCTCAGCAGGGAGCCTGCTTCCCTCTCTCTCTCTGCCTGCCTCTCTGTCTACTTGTGATCTCTGTCTGTCAAATAAATAAATAAAATCTTTAAAAAAAAAAAAAAAAAGAAAATCTTAGATGGCATCTTCTTCCAATAGAAAGGCTGTTCCTTCAAGGTTAAAAATCTGTTTAGTGTAGTCATCTTCATGAATTATCTCAACTAGCTCTTCCGGATCACTTGTTCCATCACCTTGCACTTTTATGTTCATGTCATGATCTATCCAGACCACCAAAACATGCTCCAAAACTTTCACTTTTTTTTTTTTTTTTAAATCATTCATGTGTTCACTAGAGTAGTACTTCTAATTTCCTTTAAGAATTTTTCCTTTGCATTCACAACTTGACTCTTTGGCATAAGGGGCTTAGTTTTCAACGTATCTTGGTTTTTGACATGACTTTTCACTAAACTTAATTATTTCTAGCTTTTGATTTCAAGTGAGACAGGTGTGGAGTGCCTGGGTGGCTCAGGTGATTAAGCATCTGCCTTCAGCTCAGGTCCTGATCTCAAGTCCTAGGTTCAAGCCCTGCATCGGGCTCCCTGCTCAGAGGGCAGTCTGCTTCTCCCTCTCCCTCTCCCCCTTTCCCCCACTCCTTTTCTCTCTCTCTCTCTCAAATAAATAAAATCTTAAAAAAACTGAAAGTGACCCTTCCATTTGAATAGCTATGAGGTCACTGCAGAGTTATGAATTAGCCTAATTTCAATATTGTTATATCTCAGGGAATAGGGAAGCCCATGGAGAGGGAGAGAGATTGGGGAATGGGTAGGTCATTGGACATTCAGAACACAAACATTTATCATCGAGGCTCACTGTTTTATATGGGTGAGGTTCATGGTGGTCCAAAACAATTAAAATAGTAACATCAAAGATCATTGATCACAGATCACCCTAACAAATATAGTAATTATGATAAAATTTGAAATGTCATGAGAATCACCAAAATGGGACATAGAACCACAAAGGGATCCAACACTGTTGGAACAATGGTGTGGATAAACTGCTTGATACCGAGTAGACACAAAACTTCCACTTATAAAAAACACAGTGTCTGTGAAATGCAATAAAGGAAAGCACAGTAAAATGAGGTATGCCCGTGTTTACCTTTTAAGAATGTCAACTTGAAGATAAATATCTAATCTCAGATAATATAAATATTTATTAATAATTCCAACAAAATCTAACAATTCCTCCATTTTGCTCCTAATAAAATTAGCTGATTGATTCTAATCTTATTGGTTTTAGACACCTACTAAATCTTGCCTTTCATGCAGTGTAGGGTGCAAAATTATATCTGTAACAGATTCAGCACACTTTGGTTTATAATTAAGTTTTATGATTTATGGAAAGAACCTCCTTCCCATCATTCACTGAATAATGGCTATGCATCCTATAATATGAAACTCACTCTTGATTCTTGCTTCTTCAGGACTGTTTATAGGCAACTGTATTTTAATTAATTTATTTTGGTTATAAATGGTCAAAACCAAGAAGATTACAATAATATATAATAAACTGTTTTGTTTACAGAGTCCATTCTATTGATTGATTTTCCAGCAAAAAAAAAAAAGACAGTTATGGTCAACTGATTTTATTTTCCTTGAATTAAACATCATTAAAGAGAATGATATGAAGTCATAGAAATATACTCAACTTTATATAAAAAAGGACAAAGCTACGGTTAATTTTAGGACTGGAGTTGGGCCTGTTAAAATCTGTAGAAAAAAAACATGCTCATGTGAGTGATTCATGTTTTAAAGGTTGCTCAAAGCAAATGAAAGCACACCTCATCTAAAGAAGGACAAGAAAGAGTTCCACATCTTAAAAGACTAAGAATATCAGAGAATTCCTTTAACTTGTTTTGTTAAGGCTTTCTATTAAACAAGAGGTCCAAGTTCATTCTTATTCGGCCTTATAATTATCCTCAGACATGAATATTGAGAAAATCATCAAGGAAAACCCTAACACTTGAGAGTGTACTTTTCACACATTTAATCAGCTGTTTGCCTGCCTCCTAGGTCCCACCAGTAGGAGATTATCATGAAGCCTTCCCCTGTAAATTACAGCTGCTGGGATTACAGCTCCAGCATTCATTCTTTTGAAGAGCAGTTTCTCCTGGGGTTACCATACCAGACAAGATTAGTAGTTAGCAATCACTTAAAAGGTATTACTATTATTTTTGAACCCACCTTTTTTTTTTCCTTGTTATGTAGATAAAATGCTCCCCTGGGCATGAGACAAGAGATATAAACTCCCAAGAGAAAAGAACTGTGTTTTATTTTCTGCATCTTCATACACATGTCACGTCATGCTGTGTGTGCACAGAGCTTAATAAATGTTTAATTTAGATAATTTGGCACCTTTATTCCATAAAGTTTGCTGCCATTGCAAAGGCATTTAATCATCTTTATGACGCAGTGGAGGCCAAATATCAGAGCAGATAGAGTACAGATTAATTCATCAGCCCCAGGCATGATTTCTTTTCCCCACTTCATCGGCTATACAGCAGAGCAAATCATTTAATCTCTGTGAACCTCAGTTTCCTCAGCAGGTAATAATAACTACTTTAGAGGGTTATTGGAGGGATTAGGATTAAGGTCATAATAATAGCTAACATTTACTGAATCCCTGCTGTTGACTCATGTAATCTCAACAATGAAATAAAATAGGTATTCTTATTATTATACCATTTTAAGACAAAGAGACTGAGACACATAAAAATTAAGTAATTTGTCCCAGTTCACAAAGTGGTAGAGCCTGGAATTATGTCCCGAGAGTCATCTTCCCAGCCCACTCTCAAATTCTTAACCATCAACCTACACTGCCTCTTTATTATTGAAGGAAATGACTACAGACATACAGTTTAAAATAGCTACTATTATGAAAAATTGAAACAGGAGTCCTAGATTACCTGCATGAACCAGGCCATCTAGATCCAGTGGGCGAGTCCTACGGGTCCTCAGTATTCCTGACATTTGGTCATCCAGATTCTACTTGAACACGCAGGCTGGTGCACCCCATTTTCATATGGTTCTTGTGATCAGCATGTTTCTTATTTGAGGGTCCTGGTAAATTTACTAGTTTTGCACACTAGAGCTACATGTAATAGTCTAATTCAAAATCCACACCCTAGTTGAGCCCTTACTGTATTTAAGGGTAGTTTCATGCTGCCTTTTAGTTTTCTTATTTATTTCAGTTCTTGGTGAAACACCTCAGATTTATTCAACCATACTTTCATATCCACTAGAGCTTTCATTTTCCAACTAACTTTTCCTTGAGCACACTCCCATTTGCAGTAACCTCTTGAAATCTGTTGGCCAAAGTGAACACAATATTCCACTGTGGAATGAGTATATAGAATTCAGGGAGAATATTATTACTTACATTGTTTGTATACTCTGCAGGAGCAAAGGCTAAGTATGCATTTTCTTTTAGAGCTGGTGCTTTATACTTGGGGTTCATACTTAACTTGGAATCAGTAGTCAAGAAAAGCATGACAATATTAAAGTTTTCTATCTCGTGTAATTGTTTTTTTAACCCAAAGGCAAGAATGCACTTATATTTTATTAATATTCATTGCCTGCCCACTAGATGTAAAATGTGATGCTAAGTCCTATGAGGAACACAAAGTTGTAGGCTTCCCCTCTACTTTCAAGGAACCCATGCTCCAGTGGGAGGGAGTGGGGAAACAGGGGAGGTGGGGAAGGCAACTAAAGAAAAGAAGAAAAACAAGATTATGGCCAAGGACACAATGAACATAGGCCCAAGATGGAAGTGATCAGAATTAAGAATCTAAAAATAAAATACTGGTAGAAACAGTGTGGCCTTACTGGAGCTGAGAGCAGGACAACTACAGGAGGTAATTTCACATGTCCGCTACAGGTCATAGTGTTAATTCAATCCCATTGTTCCTGAAATCTGAATCACTTTGAATCTTTGTCCTGTCTTTTGTCTTATTAACTACCCTCCCCAATTCATGTCTTTTGTAAATCAGATTCATCTTCTTTGACTTGACTTGACTCTACACCCAGATTTTTTATTTAACTCTTTGTACACCACATTTCCCTTTAAGTCTAAAAAAAAACTACTAGAAAATATTGTATTCTCTCAAAAAACAGTGAGGTTTTTAATTTTTTAAGGATTTATTTATTTATTTATTTATGAGCGAGTGAGAGAGAGAGAGAGAGAGAGTGCAGGCAAGCAGGAGGGGCATAGTGGGGGAGAGAGAGAGAGAGAATACCAAGCAGACTCTGTGCTGAGCATGGAGCCTGACTCGAGGTTGATCTCATGGCCCTGAGATCATAGCCTGAGCCAAAACCAAGAGGCAGATGCTCAACAAAATGCACCATCCAGGCACCCCAAAAAACAGCTAACAATCAGCAGATAAAGCTGACTTGTGTGTGTGTGTGTGTGTGTGTGTGTAATATATAAATTTATATATACTTATAAATGTATAAATAAAGCTGATTGCTATGGGTTTATTGTACCTATATCTCAGTGGCTTCTTCCAGAAAGCTTATATGGAGAATGAAATGGAAACCATTGATGAAGACCCTTTAGGAAAAAGTACAGACTTTTCTCAGAAACATCAGAAATTTAGCAAAGAAAAAGAAGCAGCCACACCCCCAGCTCCATTCCTAGTGAATTCCACAAATTTGGTCCTATTACCATTGTTTCTTCCCACATTCCACCCCATTTTCCTTTTGCCACCATGTGTCTCCCCTCACTATCTGTAGATTTATGAGTGACAAGAATTCCCCTCTCCTGAGGGAATCAACAAAATACTTATTCTTTCCAATCCCAGCAATATTGAGAATTGCATAACCTGAAAACCTACCTACAAAACACAGGGCTTAAAAACATATTATAGGAAATTCACAACTTAGCTCATTTACAAAATGGAAATTCCTATCCAGCCTATGAGGAAGCTGAACACCAGATCTGGACTTTATGGTTCACATAGTAACAGCAGAGAAGATGTGGTCCAACACAAGGTCTAAGACTTCAGCACTAAACAGGATCCTTGAAGGGGCCCTCCATCGGTTTAAATGTAGGGTAGAAACATACACACAAACAAAACCACCACTAGCACTAGAGATTATTAGGAGGAGACACTCTCTTTTTGCTGATATTTGGGTGGGGAGAAAAAAAATGTTTCTCTTACAGAGTTCTGAGATTCAAATTTATGTCACTAGTGTGGCATACCATCTGGCAAAGAAATTAACCCAAACGTCAACTGTAATATTCCTGTCATACCTGCAGAAGTAAGAGTAAAGTTTCTCTGAGGGAAAAGACCTCAGGTTTCCCAGGTAAATCTTCAGTGAAGGTAAGGGCAGACATCAAAAGCACAAAACACACGAGAAAACACTGCAACAGCGGCAATAGTTAACAAGCGTAATAAAAGGCAGATTTAGACTCCCTTACACTGCAGATAATAGAGCAAAATGATAAAGATGACAATGTAATGTGAGCATATTTAAAATTGTTAAGGACATAAAGGAAGGAATCAAAATCACAAGAATAAGAGCAAAGAGGAAAGGCACCAAAAATTTGAAAAAGAGTAGACCTAAAGCAAAAAAGATAGTTATTAAACTAAACTTTTAAAAAAATCAATGGATCAGCTAAACAAAGGATTAGACAAAGCTGGGCAGATAACTGATAGACTGGGGGATAGATATGAAGAAATCTCAAAGGGCACAGCACTGAGAGATAGAGAGATGGAAAATACCAAACATAGAGAGATAAGAGCCAAAATATATCCAATAGGAAAACCAGGAGGAATGAATAAAGAGGATGAGAAAGAAACAATGTTTGAGGAGATAAAACTGTGTGTTTTCCACAATGGATGAAAAAGAGTACTCCTTTAATTCACTAGTCTAAAGGATCCCCAGGCAGATAAATAAAAATAAATTCATCCCCAGGCATGAAAGGTTGAAACCACAAACTCCCAGAAAAAGGGGATTTTAAAAGCAATTAAGTAAAAAAGGATTTTCAAATTAATTACAATCAAACTGACAGTGGACTTCTACACAGAAACCTCGGAGGCCCAAAAAGTGATGGGATGCTGCCTTCACGGTGGTTCTAGAGAGAGAACAATCTAGAAATTGACACTTAACTAACCTAAATGTAATAGGGTATGTGTAACATGTAAAATGGCATAAAGCCCATTTCAGACCAATGCTGAGAGTTTGCCACTAAGAGACCCACCCAGAGAGTACTAACATAGGTCCCTCAGGAAGAAAGAAACAAAACACAGAAGAGACAGAATGCAAGAAGCAAAAATAATTTGAGTATATATTAAATGTTGCATCCTCGAGATATTCTGAATTAAACAAGACTAAACATGAGACAGCTGTTCATGACTTTATCACGTTTTCATGTCTCTTCAGGATATGATATCTGTCCTGCTATCACTTGTAATAAATAAAAGTTCATCAGCTTATCTATGTAAAAAAAAATTTGGAATTTATGAAAGAGAAAATTACAGAACATTTCCAACCAAAGGATGGGGGTGCCCAAAGGAAGAGAAAGATCTGGTCCCTAAGATGTGCATTCTTATTGGCAAGCACAGAGTTACAAATTAAAATCTGCTATCGGAATATAGCAGCCTCTAATAAAACTGGCTTTCTTATTTGAATCACGTTGTCTAATGAGGATGAAATGACAGTATGGGTTCTAAGATATATTGTTAAGCAAGAAAAGAAAGCAATGATTGGGAAAAGGGTACAAAGAAAATTTACTTTTTGTTATATGCTCTTTGCCCTCTTATATTTTATACTACTTGTTGAAAATATTAATGAAGTATTTGGTTAATTAATTTTAGAATAATATCAAAAATATAAAAGTGACTTTATTTGGTTTATTTTAAGTCATAAAAAATAAGGGGGAATGGATTTTAGGAATTCAGGGATATAACACAATATAATATATTCATAGGTGACCCGCTGAAAAAATTATCAATGTTTTTAAAGCAAAAGTGAAGATCTTTTCCAAATTCCCAAATAATTCCACTAGGGCTTTTTTTCTTGGAGACCTGCCCTCTAACAGCTTGAAAGCTATTTTTTTCTTCTTATATTAACTCCATGATGTGTCCTCATTTCCAATGTTAATTAGGTAGGCCCTACAATAAAAGAGTCTGAAATATTTCCCCATTAGAATTGTTACCTATTATATATGACTGATACATGGAAAAAGTAAGATTTTTTCCAATTAACCTGAAGGACTTGGAAAAATGACTTTGAGATTTAACACAAGAACTTTTAACTACTTTTTGAACAGTACAAAGACTTAGATTTCCATAAAACATTAATTTTTAAGATTTGCATTAGAATTAAAATAAAGCAATTTTAAGTAAATGTAAAGAACGCAAATGACTAAATTAAAGATTTTCAAGCATTAAAGTATAGTAAAGCTACACTTAAAGTTATTTTATAAATGAATCAAGAAAACTAGAATCATTTCTTACTCTTAACTTTTATTTTGTAATAACTCAGGGTATCTCCAGCTAACTCAAAGGAGTCAAAGCTTTAAACAATTCTGTACCCAACATTTTACTTAAAATGTATAATACATCCATGATGGGTATCATTTATTGAGTACTTATAATGTTCCAGAATGATGCTGTATGCCTTGCTTACATTATTTCATTTAATTTCTAGACCAGAACAATGAGGTAGATATTATCATCCTTCACTTCATACATATGAAAATTAAGGCACAGAAAAGCAAAATAACATAGAAAAGGTCACACAGGTGGTCATCAGCAGAGCTAGGACTCAGGCTGATGGATGTCCTTCTGGTTTCAATTTTTTAAAAAAAATTTTCCTGTTCTTTTTTTTTTTTTTTTTAAGATTTTATATATTTATTTGACAGACAGAGATCACAAGTAGGCAGAGAGGCAGGCAGAGAGAGAGGCAGGAAGCAGGCTCCCTGCTGAGCAGAGAGCCCGATGTGGGGGCTCGATCCCAGGACCCCGGGATCACGACCTGAGCCGAAGGCAGAGGCTTTAACCCACTGAGCCACCCAGGCGCCCCCCCCCCTTTTTTTTAGTTAACATATAATGTATCATTTGTTTCAGGGGTACAGATCTGTGATTCATCAGTCACAGAATTCACAGCACTCACCATAGCATATACCCTCCCTAATGTCCAACACCCAGCCACCCTATCCTTCCCCCAAGCAACCCTCAGTTTGTTTCCTGAGATTAAGTCTCTTACAGTTTGTCTCCCTCTCTGGTTTTTTCTTCTTTAATTATTCCTGCTCTTCCCCAATGATCCAATTTTTAATGTTCTTGACCACCATGTTAAATGCTTCAAGGAAGACCAGGGTCTGGCATAATATTAATCAATTAAAGGGCTATTTTTAAAAAGGTTAAGGATCACTTACATAAAGAGAAGCTATATCTTAAGTATCCAAGTTAACTCATACGCAACATATGGTCAAAAAGCCTTCTTTGGTTTCTTCTTTTAAAAATTTTATAATAAGAAAAAGTCACATGGAGACCTAAATCCCCAAATTATCCGAAGTTCATTAAGACACATTCATTCATCAAATGTAACTCAATCACTTTTATCATTAAATACCAAGTTTAAAGATCAGAAGCAACTCAGGAAGTATGACTGGAGATTCTACCTCAGGCAAATTAATGGATTCCTCCATGAGTATGGATCCTACATTACAAAAACCACCAAATGATCAGCTGTGCCTTGACTCTTCCCTGAGAATTCAAATCTGGAAAAGTGACTTAAATAGATACTGAAGGATCAGAAACTGAACTGCCTTTATCCTGAGTTTTCTTATATACAAAATTGGTATTTGTTCAGCTTGAACAAAATAAATTCAAAATAATACTAAAAAAGATCACATTTACTGGTAAAGCAAAGGTATCTAAAGTTTTTTTTCTTTTCCTTATTAAGTATATTATCTCAAAAGTCTTACTAAAATTCTCTTCTCCCTCAAAAAGGTAGATATTTTGGTAATGGAATTTTGCTCTGAGTCATTTTGGTAAAAAAAAAAAAAAAGAAAGGTATGGTATGCCAGAAATGTTTTGAATTTTCTCTTGTTTCTGAGTTTTGTTTCTCTTATGTAAAATGCTATGAAACGATGAAAACTTCTGAAAAATATGCCTTTAAAGGAAAGCTACATGATCATGAGATTAAATAAATGTCTTCCTTTAATGGTGAAAAATGTGCTAATTTAACCATATCAGGAAATATAATACCATTTGACATTCATAATAAATGCTACCTGTACATACTACTAACAAAATAACTTTGTTAGTATAAATGAAATAAAGGATTTTTACTACCTACACTCGAATAGTAATGATGGAGACTTTTTAAAATCAATCAACCTCGATCAATCTGTAGTTACCTTTGAAGTAAAGCAACATTCATATATGCCTCATACTTAATTTTACCTTTTTGAAACCACAGATATTATTAAAAAGTTACACAAACACTTAGGAATGCAACTTGAATTTATATTCATTTAACTACTCACTAAAAATAATTAAAATCTCATCTCATGTTTTGATCTATGGCTAAGAAACCCATTATTTTACACACAGAAAAAAAAAAAGAAGCCATTTATCACCAAACTGTCTGATCTCCTCTGCTTTGACATTACAGCCTATCTTTTTTAGCTCTGCCATTCGATACCAACTTTTCCCCAGTTATAAACATTTTAATTTGATTTAAGTAGGCAGTTACTTATAGGGGACTGTCACATCTTTTAGAGTTGTGCTGTAAATCACGACTGAAAGATTTACTTTTAGTATACTAAGACAGCTCTGCATACTAATGAGGTCATCAGACACATGTTTGCTAAGGGTTAGCGATTGGGTAAGAAATACATATGGCAATGAGAAAGCTGTGAAACCTCAGCACAGAGATTTCGAATGTATTTTATTAAGTTATCCAGGAAATAATCGCCCTGCTAAATCCAAGTTAAACACCTGATGGAATATTAGGATGTTTAATTAAAAATGAAGTTATGCTGTACATGTGGGTGATTTTACACAGTGGCTAAAAAAGAAGGCCATGAAAAATTAATTTTGTTCAGTAAGAAAATACACACAGCAGCCTCTTTGTGAAGTTGGTAAGGTGATTCAACCACTCCAGCAAGATACGCATGATGCAGAAACAGATTCAATAAATTAGGGACAGGGGCTTCAGGGGAGCCCTTCTCAATAAAGTAACAAGGGTTGGTAAATGTCTTGAACATTAAGATTGTCTTTCAAGAAACTGGTAAATCCTATTACTTCATGCTCAGTGATTCCATTGTAAGGGCTCAACAGAGGGCCATTGGGGCCAGGAATTAGTCTCCTTTCTCAGCTATCAGGCAGCATCTAGCACCAGCAGTCCAAGATTTAGGCCATTCCTAAACTTACAAAATCTTAACAGTCCTGATGCTTTTTCCCTACCTAGGGAGAGAAAAACTGCCACAGTCTTCACTGATAAAGACAATAAGATTATTTGGCAATTGAAGGGGAGGACATAACAAAAAGCACAGGCCTCGTGAGAGATGATAGTAGGACAAATTCCTGAACAGACAGCATGGCATAGGAAGGAAGAAAAAAAGGAAGAAAGGAAGGAAGGAAGGAGTAAAGGAAGAAAGGAAAGAAGGAAGGAAGGAAACAAGGGAGAGAGGGAGGGAAAGAGGAAGGAAAGGAAGAAAAAGAGAAACACTGGACTAGAAATCGGAAGACCTGAGTTCTAAATTGTAGATCACTATCTATAATGAAACACCTTATCATAAGTTACTTTACCCTTCTGTACCTAAATTACTTTATCTGCCATATGAGAGTTTAGGACCAGATGACCCTGAAAGCCTCTTTAAACTAATGTTCAATAAAGTCCACCAAATATGATGCAATCATATCATCTTTTACCTCCTCATTTAACTGACCACTCATTTCTTTATCTATTTACCAATGTCTTAAAGATTCAAAAGTGAACAAGATACATGCTTCATCCTCAAGAGACTCAATGCCTCGGGCTGTAAATGAAGTGAGGAGACTGAGGGGCAAGAGGATGAATGCTGGGCAGAGAAGCAGGGGACAAATACTGAAGGGCCGTATAGGTCTGTCAAGAACTGTGAGGTCAGTGGGGGATGCTAAAGGTTTTTTTCAGTACAGAATGACATGGTCAGATTTGTGCTCAGATATTCTGTGGAGAACTGACCAGAGAGAGATACACCTGAGCTCCCTGAGTTACTGTAGTCCAGCCAGAAAGGAAAGAAATGGACCCTAGTAAACAGAACCAAAAGGATTTGGTGGGAGGTGAAAGGAAATAAGAGGGAGGTGACTCATTCTTTACTGGCCAACAAAACTTGGTGGATAAGGCCACTCACTGAAATACAGACTAAGAACCAGGGTTTGGTAATAGAAGAGGAAGAAGAGATAAGCCAAAGGTCGTGGAGATGATGTGTTCAGTGTGGGGTCTTGAGATTTAAGGTCCTCAAAGAAACATACTGGAAGACGTGGGATATTTGCATCTGGAACACCCTACACAGAATAAAAGAGCAGGTAGTTTACTTTATGAATCATGGAAGACTCTCTCTCCAGTGGTTTTATCTATTTAGAAGTTATAGAATCTGTATGCCACCTTTAAAAGCTCTGAATTCTTTTTGCAGGAAAGTGTACGTATACATGTATGTTCATGGAATTCATGGACTCCCAAAGTCCATCCAGATACCTGTAGAGGTTCAGCAATTCCAAGTTAAGGATCCCCACCAGTTAAGGAAAGGAGGCAGAAGCTGAAAAGGAAGTAACCCAGTTCCTCCATCTGAGTAGATGAGACAATATAGAAAATGGTTTGAATTGTTTAAATAGTACCAGCAATGGCAGATCGAAGATATGGCAAAAGACTGGCATAATGGCCACAAACCAGTTTCATCTTCCTGCGCACATTCAGTTCAGCTAGATTTTCTAAACCACTCAAGTCTATGGGGTGAGCTCTTACCAACTGTATGTGAGAGGAAGAGACATGCATGTCATTTCTGGTCTGAGGCAGTGACAGTGGGGGTGTATTCTCCATGTTTTCTCTATGGTCCTCTTCTCTGTGGCAATAGAGGCTGTGTGTTGGGCATGACTTAATCAAATGGCAATAGCGGGGGGCCTGGCTTAAGCAGGCCCAATCCCAATGTCCCCCCACTCTCCCCACCACCACATTTGACATATCAAACTGAGATGTGAGTGAGCAAATGCTTTTTGTATTAATCACTGAGATTTTAGGACTTGATATAGAAGTTGATGTTAGTTGGTTTTATTAATGAAGTAAATACCAATAATAACAATACTACTCATATGTAAGGTCCATAGGTTAATAAAAATAATTTTACACTATTTGCTTTAGTTTTCTTTATAGCTCTTATTACTACCTGATACTATTTTAGGTATTTATTTATTTTCCTATTTATAGACCCTCTAACTCAACTAGACCATAATTTCCATGCAGATTAAGAACTCAGTGTTGTTCGCTGCTATACCCTGTTTCTAGATCAGCGCTCAGCATATAAAAGGTCCTAAATAAATGTTTGTTGAATAATGAGAGAACAGATTATTTCATGTGGTTCTCCTCTAAAGATATTTTTTAAAGGGCACAACTTCTATTTAAGAATCATCAACAAAAGTGGTGGTGCTAGAAGGTGAGGGGTTAGGATCTGGCCTGTAGGAATAATTGGGACAGATGCTTTGAGGCAAGTACTGTCATTACAACTTCTCAGGAAGGAGTTAGGAATACCTTGCTTCTCAAATAGTGCAATGTGGTCTTGGGCCAGGAGATACTAGAAGGCAGAGACAAATTTTGACCCCATGTCTTACAGCACCAACTTAACTCAATGACAGTAAGTTAAATGTTTTCATATATTATGGAATAGAAATGAATGAATTTTTGGGAAAAAACATATGAGTTTTTGGAGAAATTTTATTTACTCTTGTGGTGGGCCTTTTCAGGATGGGCCTAGGTTTAAGACATTTTCTCTCCTCTCTCATTAGAATGACAAGAAACTTTGAAAAACATAGATATAGATTAAAAAACAAGAACAAAAACAAAAACCTGGGTTTGGGAGCAGAAAGACCCTTGTATTCAGCTGTTAAATCTATGGCCTTAGAAAAAAAAATTAATCATTCTAAACCCAAATATTTTTGTTTAAAAATGGAGGTTATACCTATCTTGGAAGAGACTTATAAAGAGTAGGTGATGTATAGATAGTACAAGACACTGAGAAGTTATATAACTTGCCCAAGGTCACATAACATATAAAGGATAGGGCTAGGTTTTGAACCCACATCTGTTCTGTCCTTCTCAAAGCCCTTGGCTGATACAGATAGCTACTTAGAGTAAGCCTGGGATTGTCTTCATATAGACTGAAAGTTCAAAGATAATTAGAAAAAGTTAAATATTCTGTTGGGTTATTTTTAACTCCTTAGTTTTAAATTTTACATTACTCAAATCAATCTCACCCCATTCCAGATTTTCACAATCTCATACATAATTTTTTTTTTCTAGTGGAAGAATGATATGCAGAATTAGGCATGGCCATTATTCATCTCAGATTTTCTGGGAAAGAAATTTACTTCAAAATTACACACCATTGAAATGTCCTGAAAAAAGCCAGTACTTCTATATCCAGACTCTACACCAGAAGCAGCACCAAATACTGTATTCAGGAAACATGGTCACCACACGTGTGGACATACAGGATGACCGCCAGCTACCTTGGTGTGTTCAGATGTACTGGTGGAGACCATGGGATAGAAACATTGCAGAAGCACAGCACCAGAAGTGCCTGACTGTGACCTAGGAAATCCTATGATAGTTAATTACCAGAAATCTGTATTTTTAACAAGTTAAGCCTCGTCGGTGAGTCACATGCACAATGAGTTTGGAACTCCTGATTTAGGAAATAATCCCCTTAAGAAAGAGTCCTACATATCAAAGATGGCCACCATCCATTTTCTACTAGAGACCTTTGTAACCCAATTGTCCCTGAAGCTTTAGGATTATCACTTAGAGGTACGTATAGAAAGAAACAATTTAGTGATGCAAACCCCTCTGTGGGTATCCTTCTGTGCACAGTGACAGGACCAGTTCAGGAAAATTTTTACTTCCCAAATGGTCCAGAACATTTTCTGTCTCATGTTCTTATCCATCGGTGTTTTTATTAAACCAGACTACTCTGCAAGTGGACGGGACACGCACATCTATTACACAGAGATTTATAGAAAGTAATGTAAGATGGCAACCACCCATCCCTAGAGTAACAGCTTTCTGTTAGGGAGAATAATGGGCTTTCCTGAGGTCATCTACTATCAGAATCCACTTAACCCAAAGCAACCAAAACCACCATTGACATGATTTTAGTTTAAGAGCCAATGTTCTCACGATGTGTTTTCAATTGACAAAATATCTTACTGTAGGTCATAAGATATATATATAGACTATGCAGTTATACATATTATATAATATATAATACATGTATATATTAGTTTCTAGTATCAGCATCCATCAGAAAGGTGAATTCAAAATGAACTTGGATGAGGAATAATCAGAAAGTAGAAAACTTTAAATATTTTGTAAATAAACAACAATGAATGAATATTAAATGAGTCAGGCAAAAACTTATTACATTTCTCAAATGTGGAGGCAGGAAGTAGTATGTCCTAGAAAGTGATCTGGCCATAAACTTGAAATCTATGCTTTAATATAGTCGTACAGATTCTGGGAAAAATAGGCTCCAAATGAGTAAAACAAATTATGAAGTCACAAAATCCTGGCCAACCCCACATAGCTTTCTAAAAGGGTTCAATATTCTCCTAGTTACAAGCTGCAAAACCTCCATAGAATGACTTAGGGGAAATGCCCAGTGAATATGCCTGCAACACTGAAACGCCCCATCTCCTCCCTCTCAACACTCCCTTATTAATAGTGCCGTGCTTTGAGACCCACTTGAAAGTTGAAACATTATTTTCCTCATGGATTACTTTATACATAGGCATAAAAATTCATTTTCTAGAAGATGGAATGATATTCTTACCCGTTTCACAGCTGGGCCCAGTGAAGCCTTGCGGGCAGGCACACACATTAGCGGCAATACAAGCTCCTCCGTTCCTACAGCCGTCTTTGCAAAATGCTAAAAATAATTCAGATACATGATGTTAGCATTTTAGAAGAAAGTAGTCCAAGTTACTCTAAACCCAACTTTTCTTTATTCCCTTGGGATGTGGACATCAAATTATATATGTTATTATAATTTCAAATTCCTCTAAGACTTTCCATGTAGGTAAGAAACTTCAACCCAATTTGTAAAGCAGTACTCTTTTCAACATTAAAGAAATATTTCACCTGTAAAATAAAACACTAAACTTTCTTTTAGCAAAAATCAGTAACCTCACACAACAGGAAATACATGAGAATTAGAGTTGCATCTCACTGTAACAGTCTAGCTTGAAATGAAAACACGGAAACTATCCTGGAGTTTTCTTAAAGAGCAAACTACCATCTAAAGAGTCGATAAGGAAATAGAAAATGATTGACTCCTATGAGTCTCTGATCATTCTACACATTGTACCAGAGTATTAGAGAAATGCCCCATCTTTCACAAGGTTCTAAATCAGTCCCTGTGATGAACCGGCCAATGGCAAAAATTGGCTCTAGTGAAAAGAGCCTTACATTCCTCTGCTGAGGACAGGTCAGGATCCAGAATCAAGGACCAAGGTATCGCAAAATCTGCTGTATTAGAGTCGGTTTGTGAGTGAGGGGAATTCGTCTATGGGTAGGAAAAGGAACCAAGATCTGAGCCATTGCAAGGGTGCCCTTTTGAAGTGTTGCCCAATTCAGAGAAGGTGAGAAAAATAAGCTGGGTGACCCTGAGCACCCTTAGATGCTTCTGTTTCCACTTTAGCTTGTTCTTTGGTTCTATAAGGCTCTAAAGCCATTCCTTCAGCCTGGCAGGTCTGTAATGGATGAATTAGATCAGCTTGTTCCAGGCATTGGGGTAAAAGCTTTTTCTCTAGTTTTCTGGCACACGCTTCCTCTCATTAGTTAGGATGTACTTTCTCAGAGTGGAAAAATGGAGACATCTGGGATTCTGGTGCTAGGTTAAAGGAAGGGGGCGCAAAGAGGACGTTTGGCTTCTTTGGTTGTGGGTCCCAATCTGTCTTCATCCCAGATAAAAAGAGAACCTAGTCACCAAGGATTTGCAAAGAGATTGAGAATGTAAACCTCATAAATAATAAAGGGTCCATCTGCTAAACTATGTGTGTGTCTTCCTTGAAATCCTGTGCAAGGACACAGCACAGGACTCGATGATTCAGATCCTACATCTACACTACTTATCGTTCAGCTTTTGACACTCCCAGCAGGAATACACACATGAACTGGAGAGTCTTTATTCAGGCAACCTAGAGGCTCAACTTCTAGCAGAAATTTTGGATCCATGGAAGTTCTCCTTCCTTCAAAGCTAAGAATTACCTGTCTGCATCTGCTCATGATTGCAAGAGTTCTTTATGTTATAAGCTTTATTCTTCACGTTTAATTAGGAGTCAGAGTGAAAGAGAAGTTAAGAGTGAGAAGTTGGGCTCCCAAATGAAATCTTGACCCCTCTCCTGTGTCAATTTTCAGTATATCTGGGTGCTTTGAGGTAGTCCTAGGCGTTCAGTTACACTATGAATGGGCTTTAAACATCTGGCTTTTCTCAGGATCTATCTAGTTTCTCTGGCAAAATCTTTTGGGATTTAGACCTCAAAGTGAGTAGGCCTGTTCACATTGCTCTAAATTAAGACCCCCATAGATCTTTCCAAAGCGGAGGAATCCTCTGGCCCATCGCTATCTACCTCCACTGTATTATGTAGACTAGGTCATAAGACCCTTGCTCATGGGCCATCCCTAGTTATTTCTACCTCCTACATATACAGTGTCATAGCAGATTATAATTTTAGTCAACTCCAGGCTAATGGGCACATGTATTTGAGAAGTGGGTAGTTTTTATACAAATCATAAAAAAAAATCTATATGGCCTAATAAGGAATATGGATTTTAGCCTACAGGAGTTTGTGCAGTTTCTAAAATAGAAACTCTATTCCCCTTGTGAAGAAGTAGGTAAGCTTAAGCCTACCTGATGAAGCAACAGAGGGCACTGGTGAAAGAGTAAATTAGTGGATGGCAGTTTACTACAGCTGAAACATCCACCGACAGAAAGGAACATCTGGGTGCCATAGTTCTTTTAAAAGAGTTATTGATTGGTCTTAACAAAGCAGCAAAAATGGGAAACCACAACAAGTAGAGACCCAATATTCTCAGTTAAGTAGTACTCAATAGCTCAAAAGAGAGAAGAGAAGAAACACTGTCGGACAACCCCCAGTAGAGATATTTCACAGTGGACTTTGGTGGTAGAAAAAATGGGCTGACTGTACTGTCAAAAAACAAACAAACAAACAAACAAACAGCTGTCACATTTGGATTCACACACAAGTATTTGAACCTCGGAGGACACTGGCAACCTGGAAGAAAAGGGAGGATCAGAGAAATGCAGCTACTTCTATAGCTGATGTGATGCTGTTAATTGTATGTACCCGCACAACCGAAGAGCAAGAGTCATGGAAAGAACATAGTGGGCCAACTGGAAGCAGAAGGACTTGGGGTAAAACAACAAAAAGTTGACGTTTGAGATTTCGAAGGTGGAACAGTTCTATACAAAAGTGTCCAGGTGTGGGGCGCCTGGGTGGCTCAGTGGGTTAAAGTCTCTGCCTTCAGCTCAGGTCATGGTCCCAGGGTCCTGGGGTCGAGCCCCACATCGGGCTCTCTGCTCAGCAGGAAACCTGCTTCCCTCCTCTCTTTCTCTCTGCCTGCCTCTCTGCTTATTTATGATATCTGTCAAATAAATAAATAAAATCTTTTAAAACAAAAAGTGTCCAGGTGTGATTATGGGTGTGGTCTGCTGGACAAGAACAGAGATAGAAACCACTGTGGTGGAGGTCAAGGAACGCTACATCAACGTCGTTGAACAGTTTGGCCATGTAAACAATGACATAACCCAGGAAGAAGACTGTGAGACGGGAAGTACTCAGAAGGGAGATGACGGTGATGAGAAGAGGGGAGGGAGGTGAAGATGGACTGCATTATCCTTAATGTCCAGCCACTGGCATTTAGACCTTTTACCTTTGCACGTGGTTCCATTCCCTGTATAGCCTGGCTTGCAAACACAGTTGTGTCCTCCAACAGTATTGAAGCATAAAGCATTTTCGTCACAGTTGTGCTGATTTGTGATACACTCATCATGTTCTGGAATGAGAAATACATTTTGTTACTCAAAGATAGATTTTCAAAGAGACGGCATTTTAAACTGTCCCTGAATCTCGGTTATTGCATGGTATTTCTTTCAAACAGAGATTTCCACAAAGTATACATTAAAGAAGAGCTCATATTTTGAAGCATCGCATACTCCTCTTGAAATACACACATAGTTTATGCAGTCACAAACCTTGAATGCAAAAGGATTTGGACAAAAGGTCCACTGAGAGGAGGAAGGAATGGAAGAAGATGAGAGGCAAGAGTGTGGATCATTCTCAGAAGTGGATGGCTGAGGTGCTGAGCTGCTGTATACAGTCTCTGTGGCTGACATTTGGGGGAGTTGTTCTCATGAAATAAATCTGCTACCTAACTCTTCATCGTGTAGCATGAAAAGGGTGCTAGGGAAGGATGTGAAATTGTATTATTCATGAATCCCGGCCTGCAGGAAAATAGAGTTGAAGCTCTGGGAGTTAGTAGGGTGCAGTTGTCAGCCGGACCCATACTTCCAGACCTAAAGATATACACGCTAACTACTGGGGGAGTTAGCTGACCTCCGCAGGAAGCTCTCTCCTTCTGCAAATAAAGTGTCAGAGTTCTGTTAAAGAAGACAACTTGCTTTTATGATATGTGCAAATCCGAACTTTAAAACACACAATCGATATGATACTTCCTTTCACTGTGGGCAACTTGACACTTTAGAAAGCACTGAATCATCTGACTGTCCCAGCACCCTGTGAGAGAGGCAGAACCAATATCATTATAACCACTTTAAAAATGAGTCAATAGTGGCTCAGAGTGCTTAAGTCGCCTGTCCAAGTTCACAGGAGCATTAGGTAACATCAGAATTCTAGATCCGTGTTCAGCAAAAATGTAAATATGTGGAATAAATACAGTGAATATGAGAAAGGAAACAGATCTGACATCAAAATCAAGATGAGTAGGAAATGAAACATAAGTAAGGAAATGTATACAAACTAGTTCAGCAAACTCACTTAGTTTCTTACATAAACACTACTTAGGCCTAAAATTAAAAATATATTTTAATACACTTAAATTAATTGAGCTATTAATTCGCTAGGATATAAATCATCAAAGCAGAAAGAAATATTTGCTTTCCATTTTCGAATTCACTATATTCTAGACAATATATGCATTACCCCAGACAATACATTTTAATAATAATATACTTATAACTTGAAAAAAATTGCTTCGGGCATGTTGAGATTAGACTAAAATCACTTATTTCAATGTTAAAATACAATGCTATATTTTTTTCAAATAAAGATTAACATTTTGGCCGCCTGCCACTGCCTCTGGACCATGGACCCCCGCAAAGTGAGCGAGCTTCGGGCTTTCGTGAAAATGTGTAAGCAGGATCCGAACGCTCTGCACACCGAGGAAATTCGTTTCCTGCGGGAGTGGGTGGAGAGCATGGGGGGTAAAATACCACCTGCCACTCATAAAACTAAATCAGAAGACAGTATCAAGGAAGAAAAACCAGATAGTAAGAAGGCGAAGGAAAACATAAAGACAGATGAACCATCAAGTGAGGAGAGTGATCTAGAAATTGACAATGAAGGTGTGATTGAACTAGATACCGATGCCCCTCAAGAAATGGGAGATGAAAATGTAGAGATAACTGAGGAAATGATGGATCAGGCAAATGATAAAAAAGTGGCTGCCATGGATGCCCTGAATGATGGTGAACTACAGAAAGCCATTGACTTGTTCACAGATGCCATCAAACTAAATCCTCGTTTGGCCATTCTGTATGCCAAGAGAGCCAGTGTCTTCATCAAAGTACAGAAGCCAAATGCTGCCATTCAAGACTGTGACAGAGCTATTGAAATAAATCCTGATTCAGCTCAGCCTTGTAAGTGGCGCGGGAAAGCACATAAACTTCTGGGCCATTGGGAAGAAGCAGCACATGATCTTGCCCTTGCTTGTAAACTGGATTATGATGAAGATGCTAGTGCAACGCTGAAAGAAGTTCAACCGAGGGCCCAGAAAATTGCTGAACATCGGAGAAAATATGAGCAAAAACGTGAAGAGCGAGAGATCAAAGAAAGAATAGAAAGGGTTAAGAACATAAGAGAGCCCAGAGGGAGGAAGAAGCCAGACGACAATCAGGAGCTCAGTATGGCTCTTTCCCAGGTGGCTTTCCTGGGGGAATGCCTGGTAATTTTCCTGGAGGAATGCCTGGAATGGCAGGGGGGATGCCTGGAATGGCAGGAATGCCTGGGCTCAATGAAATTCTTAGTGATCCAGAAGTTCTTGCAGCCATGCAGGATCCAGAAGTTATGGTGGCCTTCCAGGATGTGGCCCAGAACCCAGCGAATATGTCAAAATAATCAGAGCAACCCAAAGGTTATGAATCTCATCAGTAAATTGTCAGCCAAATTTGGAGGTCAAGCATAATGCCCTTCTGACAAATAAAGCCCTTGCTGAAGGAAAAGCAACTTCGATCACCTAATGGATGTCGCAATAATACAAACCAGTGTACCTCCAACCTTCTCATGAAGAAAGCTGGGGTGCTGTGAAGAGAATCCCTACCCCTCTGCTCCCCATGCAACTGAAACATTCTACAATGGTTTGCCATTAGGGTATTCATTCAGATAATGTTTTCCTACTAGGAACTACAAACTTTAAACACTTTTTAAACCTTAAAAATATTTAAAAACATATTAAAAGGGTCTGTTAGTCCCTAAAAAAAAAAAAAAGATTAACATTTTATGCCCTGTGTTATATATAAGTGCAAAGTTATAATAGTTTGAACTATAGCCCTGTAATAAAATTCTTAGATATTATTCCCAATAGTCTTTCAGAGGAAAGAGAGCTCTCAATCTTTAAGGTTTTAGGATTGCACAAATAGGTATCTTATCCTCCAAATCCCTGGCTGAATATTCCCAAATTGTGGAAAATTCTACCTTTATTATCTAGTATCAGAAACTTTCATAGTTTTTTTTTTTTTTTTTTAAATAAATTCATGCCCATCGACGATAGCTTGGAAAGTACCTGGATTTCACATAGGTCTCCTGACAGGGGCTACCGTTGGACCACTACCAAATTTCAGAGGGCCAGGAATGGGCAGTCTACCTACCTCTGGGTCTGGCTGCCTGAAGCAAAATAAATCTTGACTCTGAAGTCTGCACCTGCTGCCGATTTCCTTCCCAGTGCAATTCAAAGTGCTGCAGTTAATCTATAAATCTCTATATGGACAGCCGTAGGCTCTTTAAAGACAGCTGCTGGTTGATTTGATGCTGTTTTCATCCCTGCCTTGGTTGTCTTCTTAATTAGACGGACCTCACTGGGTAGAGGAGGGGCCTAACAGGAGGCAGCTTAGCCCCCAGTATGATGATTCCCACACACTTTCATTAATTACACAACCCGGGATTTGGTTACCCCTGTTGTCATTTACTTTCGAGGTCACTGAAATGAGGAAGCATGCTCCCGAGCAATTCGAGGCTAGAGAAAATTTTCAGGTTTTGAAATACACCCACACACACCTTACTGTTCCCTGTGTCTGGGGTGCCTGCTCCGGGTACTTTCCTGGCAAACCCTTACCACTTCTAAAGATCACACTGAAAAGTCTTGTTTTATGTGCAAATACCTTTCTTGCCCCCTCCTGCAGAGTTAGCGGCTGCTGGCTGTTTTCCCTACCACCATATATAAGGCTCTGTTATTGTATTTTATCAGAAATGTCTATTTCTCCTTGATTCTCCATCTTCGTACCCTATGAGGAACCATTGATTTTTGGACAAGAATTTTGTATTTTTTTAAAAAGGTTTTATTTATTTATTTGACAGAGAGAGAAGACAGAGATCACAAGTAGGCAGAGAGGCAGGCAGAGAGAGAGGGGGGAAGCAGGCTCCCTGCTGAGCAGAGAGCCCGACCGACGCAGGGCTCGATCCCAGGACCCTGAGATCATGGAGCCCTAACCCACTGAGCCACCCAGGCGCCCCAAGAATTTTGTATTTTTATTTGTATTTTATTTCAGCATTCAAAGAATGTTTCTTAAATAAATAATTAAAAGAATAAATGACCAAAGGAAGAAAACTACAGGATACTTCCTCTGCTGTTATAACTCAAACCAATCCTAATTCGTTTAGTTGTAGACAAGATGCCAAATAGAAGGCTACTGAAAATGTTTTTCTAAACTAATTTTACTGTGGTGGTATTTTGTTTGGGATATTTCAAAAATTATTTAAGGTAGCAAGACATACCTCGAAAACAGAAAATATTAATTCCTTTACACTCTCACTTTAAAATTTTTCACACTACTTAAAAGTTGGTTATACTTAGAACCATTAACTAACAGTGAACTGTGACCTGAGGAAGTCTTTAAAAATGCCTATGTCTCAAGGTGCCTGGGTGGCTCAGTGGGTTAAGTGTCTGCTCAGTGGGTTAAGCTCAGGTCCTGATCTCAAGGTCCTGGGATCGAGCCCCATGTCAGGTTCCCTGCTCACTGGAGAGTCTGTTTCTCCCTCTGCAGCCCACCCTACCCTGCACAGCTTGTGCTCTGTCTCTCTCAAATAAATAAATAAAATCTTTTTAAAAAAATGCTTATGTCTCATAGAAGAATTAACTTTAATTTGATAGCCCTCCACAAAACAGAATATGAATGAGGCAAGGAGCAAATATTCTATTCTATAAGGTCATCTCAATAAATAGATAATTATTGCTGCTCTATGTCCAGTTTTGGTCAAATGTCAACTTCTTAGCCTTTCCCTGACTCACATATCCCTAAGGACTCTACCAGCAACCCACTAGTCAGCCTCTCCTTTTTTAATACTCTCTCTAACATTTGTAACATACAATAAGTTAAATTAAATAAAATAAGGAGGGAAATATTAAGATAAGGTTAAATCAATATTATGTTGCAGTGTTTGAGAAGAGCATGGTAGGATGTAGTAGTAAATGAATTTCAAGTGTTATTTCCTATATATTGAAAAGCAGACATTTCAGATCTGATGTTCACAATATCCAGTTCCTAAGACTCAATGCTATTTTCACATTCTCAGTTAAAATTTTCATTGTTCATGTGACATGACAGTCCAGATAAAAGCTGGGATTGTAACCAAATACGACTCTCTCTAAACGTTCTTCATTAAAAAGAATTGCATATGGTTATTTTAATCAAAATTGATCACATGTTGTATCTATACATTTTAAATCTAAATAAAATGGAAAAAATAAACATGCAGGAAGAAAACATCACTCAACAGTACTAAACAAAAGTAATGTAGTTGTCAATCATCACAATACATTATATGTAGAATCAATCATCTTATATTGCTAGCTGGCAAAGATCTGTCCTTTGTGCCATAATTTGCTATGCATCTTTATGTACTCTGTAAAACTGATTTCATACCAGTGACAAGGGTCAATACATTCAAATTCCTCTACAGAAAAAAAAAGTGATAATATATACACTTGGATTTATCTAAATGCAAATGTCACATAGAACAATAATGCTTCAGTTTCACTGATGAACTCCTAACCTGAGTAGCTTAATGTCTCTAAAATCATTTTAAGACTCTATACCTAACAGGTCATTGGTCATAGTTACATACAGTTGGACTTAAATTGAGCTTGAAATTTGGTATTCATATTGAGCTGTTTCCAGAATGAATGTTCTATCTAAAGACAAAACGGCCACATTAAAATTCACTTAGCTTTTCTTACTATGATTTCAACACAGACATAACAACACACATAGCAAATGTTCTATTCAAGAATTTCACTGATACAAAATGCAAATACTACAGAAAATAGGAGTGAAAAGTAATTTAAATATATCTACACTTCAGTTCAATTACATACAATTCTCTTCAAGGTCTACTGTGTATTCGAATTTTCTTGGGATTAAAAATGTGATTATAAAAATTGTGATTATAAATGGTAGCTCCCTCAAAGAGCTTACAGTTTAGTTGGGGAGATAAGACAAAAACACAAATGCCTTTAAAACGTGGTTTTGTAATGAGAAATAATGAAGTAAAGAAGAAACTTCTGTTTACAGAGAGCTGTAGAGATCAAAAGGGGGAGAAATAATTTCTGTTGGGTCAGGTAGGAATTCAAGAATGACTTCACGGAGCATGGAGCATTTGATGTGGATACTGTGACATCTGTTGGTAAGGTGCAGGTTCCAAAATGAAACAGCATTCATGCACTTTTGCTTTTTTTTTTTCTTTTTGGAATCTTGACTGAGCCTCTTACACACATGTGAATGATCCTGAATGATTTAATGCCTATTTAATTAATAGCTGTAATTCATGTTTACTACTTACTACATGCATACTATCTCATTTAATTCTCATATTAATTGGGAAATCTTATCATTATTTGCAAAAAAAAAAAAATTAAACTAGGCTTGTAGAGAGGTCAAGTAGCTTGCCTGAGATCACACAGCTAGTAAGAAGTAGAGCTGTGAATCACATCGGACTCCAAAACCTAGGTTATTGATTGCCAGGCAGTCAATATGCCAATATTGACATATGGCAATATGCCAATAACCAGACATATTTAATGTTTGTTTTTCCCTCAATCTATTTTTTTTTTAATCCCAGTGTTTTTCTATGTAATTGCCCAAAGGTTTTGGGTTTTAATGCTTACAATCATTTAATGTCTTCTTGTCATATGTGGAGTCCTCCATTGCTTCACAATTAGGAAGTTCTCTCTCTTTTGTATTATCTAGTGTTCTTTTTTTTTTTTTTAGATTTTTAAAATGTATTTGACACAGAGAGAGAGAGCACAAGCAAGGGGAGCAGCAGAAGGAGTAGGAGAAGCAGAATCCCCACTGAGCAGGGTGAGCAGGGAGCTAGACGTGGAACTCGATCTCAAAACCCTGGGATCACGACCTGAGCTGAAGGCAGATGCTTAACTGACTGAGCCACCCAAGGCGCCCCTATTTTCTAGTATTCTTAGGACTTTAGGTGCACTATTAAAATTATAGAACTCTTTAGGGCAAAGCACTGAGGTACTTTCTGTTCATATGAAAATCTATATTTTCACAAGACTGAGAGTTTTTAAAAGAAAAAGAAGATACCAATACCGTCAAATACATATGTTTGTAAAACAAAGTGACCAACTCAGAGAACTTAGACTCAAGCACCCATTCCCCCAACTGAAAAATCTCTGGAAGATCAACATTAATGCAGTTTGGCAAACAGACACCCCCAGTATCCAAGGGTCTTCTCTTCTGACACCTGGCCAGGTCCTGATAAGAAAGCCCACTGCTTCTGGTAAATTCTGCTCCACACCCTCCGACAGTATACTAGATTCTCTGCCACCTTTCTACTCTAGATTCTGCTCTTCAGGTAATGGATTATAATATACCTTCACTATCCTCGGAGAATCTTTCTTATCCTCTGAGGGATTTCTTTTCAGTCCCAAGAATTATATTGTCTATGCTGCATCTTCTACTCTCCTGCCCAAATCCAGAAATGTTGGGAAAACAGCAGCTATCATTAACATACAGGTGTAAGTGCCACAAAGAAAGCTTCTTCACTTTCCCTGACCCAAGTGTTTACTATAATATACATTTACAACGAGTAAATTCTCTCTTTGAATGTGGCAGGATATGGCTGTAAATGTAGTGACAACCTACCTCAGGTCTTAACTATTATCTGCTTATTAGAAACCTGGAACAAGTTCCCTCAGGCTTAAGCCTGAATAAATCTTGGAGCAAGAAAGCCCGCAGAAGAGTAAATTATTCTTGAGGAGCTGTTAAATAAAACTATCAAACTATTTGTTTAGAAGGACGATTTATCTCAAAAATGTAGAGCTGCTTAGTCATTTTCCTCTTATATTTCTGGAGTTTGGATTGCTGGCCGTAAGATATCAATAAGGTTGTGGAAACTTACCCATGAGTTTCATTCATACCTATTCCCACCAAAGTAAGTATATAGTTACCCATACCAGCCGGTGAAGGCCATCAGAACAAGACAGGCCATGGGTCTGCAATACTGAGACCTCTTATTTTACTCTGAAAAGAATGGCAAGGGGCACCTAGGTGGCTCAGTCACTTAAGCGTCTGCCTCCGGCTCAGGTCATGATCCCAGGGTCCTGGGATCCAGCCCCGCATTGGGCTCCCTGCTCAGAGGGAAGACTGCTTCTCCCTCTCCCTCTGCTGTACTCTCTGCTCCTGCTTTCTGTCTCTCAAATATATAAATAATTCTTAAAAAAAAAAAAAAAAAGAATGGCAACATTGTGAGTCCTCAGATGAAACAAGCCATTTCTATTTATCCAACTAAACAACTCTTTGGACTTGTCCAGAGCTCCTTACTACAGTCACACAATAATTATTCTATGGAGAGTTTTCAAGATGAGCACAAACTGAACATCGAGAATGTTCTGTATTACAATTCAACAAGTGGTAGACGGTTTGGGGGTCTATCAAAAAGTACTGGAACTCCTTCGTTTCTTCACCCTCCTTCCTTGCCCTCGATGCTTAGTGGTCTGGTTTATGAAGACATTGTGTCCACTGTCACCAGCAGTACATAACGCTGCAATCAAAACATGCATGTCCTGATGACTACTGACTCTTGGGGCATTGTTACAATTCACTGAACGGTTTAAAATGTCCTCCATCAACTGTTCTGTACTAGGACCATAACTAAATATAAATGACAAAGGAGAAAAAAATGAGAAAATTATGTACTATTTTAACGAGCAATAGCAGGGAGGCAGTGTGATACGTAAGTTTTCTAGACAGGCTTGATTTTTTTTTTTTAAGATTTTATTTATTTGAGAGAGATAGAGTGGGAGTGAGTGTTCATGAGCCAGAGGAGGGGCAGAGGAAGAAGAAGAGGGAGAAGCAGACTCCCCACTGTGAGTGGAGTCTACTCCAGGAGGATCCCAGGACCCAGAGATCATGACCTGAGCCAAAGTCTGACGCTTAACCGACCAACAGAGCTACCCAGGATCCCCTACACATACAAGCTTGATTTTTTTATGCCATTTTCTCCTAGTTCTCATTGAACTACTTGAGAAAGTAAGCCAGTCTTTCTAAGTTTAAAATGAAGAGATTAAGACCTAGATTAGAAAACTGTTGTAAAGAGTTAACTTCCATGATGGATGTAAAGACCCTGGCAAATAATAGTCACTTGATAAATATTAGTTACTTTCTCATCTTATTATCTACTTCAGTGGGAAAGTTTCTTTTGCCTTTATTAGCTAAATAATGTCCTTTCTTCTCTATTTCAATTCTGTGAGAAAATGTAGATGTCTCACACAGCTTTCTCTTTTCATAATCGTTTCTGAAATCAAATGCATTTGGGACATGTCTTTGATTTCTAAAATGTACTACTCTCAATGGTTACATCAAGGGAGAAAAAAATGCCTGCTATCATACTTACCAAAAGCTATTCATTTTGTTTCTTATGATTACCTTATTCACTTTACATTACAGAGGAAAATCTACCACAATGTCATTTTAACGGAAACCTAATTTTAACACTATTAAAGGGACTACAAGAAATTATACCTTAGGGGCGCCTGGGTGGCTCAGTGGATTAAAGCCTCTGCCTTCGGCTCAGGTCATGATCCCAGGGTCCTGGGATCGAGCCCCGCATCAGGCTCTCTGCTCGGCAGGGAGCTTGCTTCCTCCTCTCTCTCTCTCTGCCTGCCTCTCTGCCTACTTGTGATCTCTATCTGTCAAATAAAATAAAATAAAATCTAAAAAAAAAAAAAAAAGAAATTATACTTTAACCCTATTCAATGTCCACATTGGCAGCAAACCCACTAAAATGCATTTTTAACAGGCAGGTATTTTGTATTCACTGCTCAAGTTTCCCGTTCACTGACCACACCAATTCAATACTGACTTCTTATTATTCTTCATTTTGTTTGGCAACTAGGAATTTGTTCAGACTACTTTCCTCTGACATGCTTGGTTTATTTTCTTCTAGTCCTTTCACTGGTATGCTCAGTCTTTCTTCCTCAGCCTTATTTGATCAAGCATCTTAACAACCAAAGCACACTCAAATTTCCCCTCTATCTTTATAGAATTTTGCAAGGTAATCCAAATTCTGATTTTACAGCAAAAAACCTGCTTTGCTTTTTTTGGAGTTTCATGAAATACTCTTTATCCAAACACATTGTAGGGCAACAAAATTCTTGTAACTGTCAGCAGTTGATTTGTATTCTTTCTTTCAACACATTTATGAAGCTTCTCTAGGTGATTCACGCGTGCTCTGGAGAACGCAAAGAGGCATGAACTGGGATTTGTGACCTCAAGAAACTTTTGATCTATCATGGGATTGGTGATATGAATAGAAGACTAAGATATATTCTCTAAAGCGTTTAGTGCTTTAAGAGAGAAAACAATAGTAAGGGTAACAATAATGACATTAGCTAATTATTAGGCTCTTACTAGATGTTATGAAACACGGTACTAAGTATTTTATACGCATTATCCCCTTCAGTCTTCACAGAAGTCTTTCCTGGGAGGCACTATTATTATTCCTGTTCTACAAATGGGAATACAGAGCTTTCTTAGAGAAAATATGTATCTTGCCCAACATCATGGAGCTAGGAAGTGACAAGGCCAGGATTTGCCTTCCGTGTTTTAAAAAGCTACAACCTCTATAAATAATGATCTTGTAGGGCTTAAAGAGGGAGAGGTGAGGATTGACTGAGAGGTCTAGGAAAGTTTTATGTAGGCAGTGGGCCAAACAAGTGAGTCTTGAAAGATGGGAAGGGTTTTAAGAGGAAAAGGGGAAAGATGGGGAAAAGCATTCTGCATGGAGAGAACACGGGTGCAACAGGTAAAAGCTTACGGATCACGGCAGATCCTGTAGAGGCCGAGCTGGCACAGGTGACGACCGAAAGGGAACAGGGAGCCATCGTGTGGAGAGGGTCAGGAATGCGACATGACTTCATCTGGCAGGCAATACAAAGCCTCTTCAGCTGGACAGTGAAAGGCGCATGGTAAAATGGGCGTTGACTTGGAGGGAAAGGAACAGCCGTGTGTGGAGGACGAGGGACCCAGTCTCCTTAACTAAGTGGGTGTCCTATGGTAGCAAGCCAACATTGTCAGTCCTTTCTTCCTTTTGATTCTTCTTCTTTTGAGTCCGAGTTGGATTATCCCTGGGAGTTGAGACAGGAGTCTGCACAACGCTGAGCAGGAGGAAGGGACTGGGTGCAAAACAAATAAAACTGAGAGCTCATCGCCTGGCCAGCGCGCAGCTGAGCAATGTACGCGTGCGGCCTATGGAAGTCCTACAGGAAGAATCATCAGGAAATTGGCGCCAGATCATAAGGTTCACGATTCTTTTGGGCAGGAATCTTGTCTTATTCATTTTCTTCATCCCTATCCCTACGCTTTTGTGGAATGAAACTGTGTTGAGGAGCGGGCCTGAAGAAGAATGGAGAAAACAATGGTGGAAGAGGAGTAAATTTTGACATAGAACTGATGGGTGAACCACAGCGAATCAGTTTTTCAAACAAGAATAAGGCATTGAAAATAACACAAGTTTCAAATCTGGGTGACTGGGAGTGAGAGAGTGGTGAGATAAATAGAGAAGAGTGTTTCTTACTTTTAGGAACTTCGTTATTCTTGCTCTTACTTTGGTCTGCTCTGGTTTGATTTGGGTAAGAAAAAAATAGATGTCAAAATATAAAAGCAAAGTCGTATTAGGAAATTGAATTTACTCTATCAGTGCTGACAATCAACTGAATAAATACTCCCCACCCCAAAACTGTCAGATAACCACCTAGATAGCAAACCTTAGATCTAATTCATCAATGACCCCTGACATCTCCACAATGACAGGCACAAATTAGTCTCCAATGAATATTTGTTAAAGACTGAATCAGTAACTATAAAGTGTATCTCAATCAGACATACAAAACATTTAGAGATTTGCTAACGCACAATATTCAAGATACTCTATAGTGACAGTTTGCACATCTGCTTTCTCTTCAACTGCCCTCAGCAGGTATGCTGCTCTCTCTTCAAATGCCTGCCCCATCCTCAGTCCTTCACTCGTGGCACATAACCCTAACAATAACTTCACAGAAGACTACCAGATCATCAGGAAGGAACATTCTCAGATTTCCCACCCACAGATGAATCTATAGCTCAATCCACCCTGAAGACTTTCTTCTTCCCCAACCGGGAACCTGGGGGTCACCACAGACTTCTCTGCCCCTCCTGTCACCCACTACGTCCAGGGACCAATTCATCAGGATTCTACTTCCTTGGCTGTTCTCCTTTCCAAACTCCTCGCCCCTCTCGCCATCCCCCCGCTTTTCAGTTGTCCAAATTTGGGCACGAAATATTTCCTTTTCCTTTGGAATATTGCAATAGCTTCATGATGACAATACTGCCTCCTGCTTTGTCCATCTCCAAACCATTATCACAATGACTTTTCAAATAAAATGTGATCTTCTCTATCTCTCTCTTCCCCGTTCTCTGTTCTTTCTTAATTTTTTCAGAGCTATACCATTGTTCTTACCAGCCTTCAAGGAACAGCCTACTCATCAAAAACTTCCATTATGACACATTGCTTCACCAAAGGGCACCACGTAAAACTCCCCCATTGCATCATTTTAAAATATCATTTATTGAGTCTCTACTAAAGACCAAGTATCATACCAGCCAATTGCTGTATATTTCAAGTGTCCCTGCTTTTTGCCCAGAAAGCCCTTCCTCATTTTCTTTGTCTAACTCTCCTACTCATCTCCCACTCCAGCCAAACAATGCCTCTTTCTTTAGAAAACTTTCCTTAAAACTTAGATGAGCCTCATAACGCTTGTGCTCAATTCCCTCATAGCATTTGAAAGCTAAAATATACGATATTTAAGAGTTTGGACTTTGGAGTCAGGTTGCCTCTGATCAATCCTAGCTCTGCCTTTTACTTGCTGTCACATCTTGGGCAAATCATTTAATTTATCCAAATCAGTTTCCTCCTCTGTTAAATGGGCCTAAAAATGATTTGTGAGTAAAATCTCCAGCAGGATCTGGGACAGTACTCAGTAATCAAACCGATATTTCTGTAGTGAAAGTATGACTATTCATTTCACGTTGGATAAACAAAGATGAGAAATAGCATCCCACCAGATTAAATTTTGCTTCCAAATGAATTTTAAAATAAACATTCAACTTCTAGAGCTGTCTGGTTTTTGAAGTTCAGAACTGTACATAAGGGATTGTCGCACGATGTTCTTCATGGAGTTGCAAGGACTAACTGAGGTGATGCAGGCAAAGCACTTAGAACGATGTTTCATGAGTTATCAGACGAGGCCTTATCACACAGTCGGGGATTACCCATGCTCTCGCCCATCCTCTCTTAGTCAGTATATTCCTTGAGACAGAGAATTTTTATTAGAGATCTTTGAATCCCCAGTTCTTGCCATAACACCTGACACATTTTGGGCACTTGCTAAAAGTACCTGAGTGAATAATAGGCTTCAATCTACCAAAAAAAAAAAAAAGAAAAAAAAAAAAAAATCAACTTTTTCAGTTTCTCAGAGTATTTCACATGCAGTATTTTATATTTTACATTGTATCCACCCCAAGTCCGTGTAATATGTCTGGGATTTATCATTTAGAGCAGTACCTATGCAAGGCTTAAGACACCATGATACTTAACTTCACCAAAGAAAAAGTTCAAGCTTGTTGTTCCTATGTTCTCATGTCAGTGCTCCCCCTAAATTTGGGAAGAGGCATGTTCTTTCATTTATTTAGATTTATTGGAAAGAAAGGAAAGGTGTTCATTAAGCTAGTGAAAACTTCTGCTGGAAAAAAAAAAATCATCCCCACCTAATACCATGTAATCTATTCTTTCACTGAAAGCTCTTAAGGCCTGCTCTGCTTTAATACCCACAAGAAACTCCAATAAGATTAAAGAGTATATTTAACAAACTATACCAGAACAAGTGTCTCAGAACAACATACCATATAAAAAGGGAATTTTTAAAATATAAAATTAATGGGGTGCCTGGATGGCTCACTTGGTTAAGCAAAGACTCTTGATTTTAGCTCAGGTCATGATCTCAGGATTGTGAGATCGAACCCCATATTGGGCTCCATGTTGGGTGTGAGGTCTGCTGAAGATTCTCTCTCTCGCCCTCTCCCATGCCCCATTCCCCTCTTTTTCTCTCTAAAAATATAAAATAAATAAATAATAAAATAAAATATAAAATTATCTAGGAAAAACAACCACAGTATTTCAACCTAGACAGCCTTCCCACTGCAGTTTCAAATGATCTTAGAAGATTTCCACAGTTGGATCAGATACTGTATTCTGACCATTCATCTTACAGAAAATAAAATGATTCCTCAATTTTAAAGTGCTGGGACTATGGGACAAAGAAAATCCATCAACCTTTTCACTCTGTGACTTAACTTTTATAATGAGCTTCATTACAAAAATCTCTCTCTTACAGCATGTTATTGGAGTCTCTACCACAGCAAAATACAAGACAGGAGACTGTTTTCTAGTTGGAACAATTATATATATTGTTTTTCTGTAACCTTGATAAAACATCAGATATGGATATCTTCTGTGAACTTCTATTTCAAGCTTCTGTGTGTACTGTGTACAGTGCATTAAATTATCTTTGATATTTTAGAGCTAATACCTTTTAATATTTCTAATTGCAATAATGCTTATTGATATTACAAATGTGTCAAGTTCTATGCTTAGAGTTGTGATTGTTATGAGATAAATAAGGCAGAATCCTCTTCATGAAGATATTTATAGCTGTTGTTTCCTCATAAAAAATAATACACAGGGCGCCTGGGTGGCTCAGTGGGTTAAAGCCTCTGCCTTAAGCTCAGGTCATGATCTCAGGGTCCTGAGATCAAGCCCCACATTGGGCTCTCTGCTCAGCAGGGAGCCTGCTTCCCCCTCTCTCTGCCTGCCTCTCTGCCTACTTGTGATCTGTCAAATAAATAAACAACATCTTTAAAAAAAATACACATAAATGTATCTATGTGTATGCATATAGATGTGTGTGCATGAATATATCATATAAGAGTATTGTGTGTGTGTGTGTGTGTGTGTGTGTACATGTACATGTATGTTTGTACCTCATTTCTCTGCACTGGGTATGTACAGATGTTAGGCAGCAAGATGGGGACTCATTTACACCTGTGTTTTGTTTAGTTCTTGAGAGACAGGAACCAATTTAGGAGTATAGCAAAATCTTTTTTCTGTCATTTAGAAAGCCGCCTTTTCTAAGATCCAAAAGGATTTTCTCTTCTGGCAATATGGTTAGAGTGCCTCTTCTCTTTATGTTATACTCTTTTCAAGAATTTGAAATGGCTTTTACTCTAAACCTCATTCTGAATCACTCACTTTTCCTTGATGAGTTTCCTTCAAATGCAGTGATTCTTTTCTCTCTGTTTCTCACCAAGGGGGCTCCTGCCCCAGGAATCACCAAAAATGTTCAGAGGAATTGGAGAAAGACTTTCATCTGCCAATCCGTCATCATTCCCCTTCCCTGAGTAGTGTGCACCCCACCTCAACCAGCTGACAACTCTTCCCTTCTCCTTATCCCTATTATTTGTCCTCTGGGAGCCTGATCAGATTGCTGCCTGGCTCTCAGTAGAAATTTGACCTCAAGATCGGAAGATGGATAGCTCGGGGAACAGCAGCACAGGAACAAGTGAGGAAGAATCCGGATCCTACCTGTCCTTAGCCTCCCTTCTCTTTTTTCCTATACATCTTCTGACATCTCGACTTCCTGCCCTTGCTTCCAAACCGCAAGCTTTATTGACCCTCCTCTCCAATTTACTCATCCCACTTTCTTTTATTCTTCACAGTAGCAATTAAAAGTTTTTAAAAAATTGTAACTCATAATCTTCTCCCCAACTGCAAGTGTGTATTTTAATTACAATCAGCAATGTCCTGCTCTGGGGAAAACATTGGCTCTTTGTACTCATGGCTCTCATTCTTCCCTCCTCTAATTATGCCCAGCACCTCCCTCATCTCTGCCGTCTTCCCTCCCGCCCCTTCTCTGGGGGCCTCGATCTGGTACAACTGGCATGGAAACATACTGAAAGGCTCCTGTTTTCCATGTTATTTAAATAGGTCCCATTTATCTTCCCACAAATGATAAAAACCCATGCACTCACTCAGAATGTCCCTTTAAGATAAAGTGGGACAAAGGAAGATGGCAAGGGGCAAAATGGAAATATTTGCTGTGACCGAGGGAGAGCTGCTGGTGCCAGTAGCATCCTGGGCCTCTGTGGCAGACTGACCGAGTTGAGGATGACTACTTCTCTGCTGACCGGTTCTGCTTCTCTGTCTTCTCACCCGACTCCGAATTCTCCATCAGCAGCCCATTCTACTCCAAGACATGATAAACTCAATGCAGACCTAAAGCTCATATGTTGAAGACCAAAGCTCATATGTTGAAGTCTAACCCCCAGTATGATGGTATTAGGGGGGTGGAGCCTTTGCAAGATGACTAGTCACGAGGGTGGAAACCTCATGAATGGGATCAGTGCTCTTACAAAAGAGACCCCAGAGAGCTCCTTCACCCCTTCCACCATGTGAGGACACAAGAGAAGGCGGTCATCTGGGAACCAGGAAGTGGGCTGTCACCAAATAAGAATCTTGCCAGCACCTTCATCTTGGACTTCCCAGCCTCCACAACTAGGAGGAAGTAAATGTTTGTTTTTTAAGCCACCCACTCTAGGGTATTTTGTTACAGCTGCAACAGACTAAGACACACAGTCAAATGAGTATTTGGGAAGTGGGACATGACCATTCTTAAAAGTCCCAGAGCTAGAAAAAACAGAATGATGGGATCGTGATTGGAAACCTTTGAGACACAGACTTCTCTAGAAGAGAAGACATAAATCATTCAGATACATATATATGTATATATTCATTCCTGAATTACTAAATGTTAGGAAAAATTCAATACTGATGTTAATCATATATTTATTTTGGGGACAGAAAGAAGCACAGAGATTGATTTGTCCTCTTTCTTTAAATTCCCATTCCCTTTGCTACCTCATCACTTTCATGGCTCAGCATCTTTGCCTCACCTGGTTTCTTAGCATGCTGTGCTTCCCTCCATCATACCACCGAACACCCTGGATTGCAGCTATTTATTTACCACTCTTTGTTTCTAGGTTATGATCTCCTTGATGACAAGGAAGATGCGTTTTGTTT
Source organism: Enhydra lutris kenyoni (assembly GCF_002288905.1). NCBI lineage: Eukaryota > Metazoa > Chordata > Mammalia > Carnivora > Mustelidae > Enhydra > Enhydra lutris. The sequence continues at coordinate 3,709,886 of NW_019154140.1, forward strand.
TTATACTCTAGCTGACATAACAAAGAACAGTTAGAATCAGCCCTGCCATCATTGGCACCAATCAACTCCCTAGCCATCCCTACACATCTAAGTCAAGATAGAATGTGTATTTGAAGTGCAAATACAGCTTTGAAAGGAGATTGCTAGCTCTCTAGTCAGACGTAGTATCACCACCATGCTTTCTGCACATACCCTTGCTATACCCCGAGTGCTTGGCCGTGCTTGACTAGAAATTAATGCTCCTTCCATGTTCATTGATTGAATGTTTTCAGGCATAAAAAAATAAATCAGTTTGGCATGATCTACCAACAGAAGAGAAAACTCCATCTAGAATGTTGTAAGAAGCTCCTGGCCTGAATGCTGAATACTTGTAACAAAAGGCTTTCTTCAGGTCTGACTGGATTTATACTCCTGAACTCTTCTCTCTCTGTCCCCCTTCAATGATTCTAGACAAAAATACCTAGAAAAGTATTCACTATCCTGTGTTTAATCACACCCAGCAACACATTATCATATCTCACAGTCTTTCCTGAATTGGGTTCAAAAACTCAAGTTTGCCAGCACAAATGAAGTTAGCATTTTTTCCCTTCCTTGAAATTATTCCTGTCAATTCTCTATTATCTAAGGTAAAATGGAACTCAAAGGTAATATTTAAGAAAGAAAAAATGATATCAGAAGAACCTCATTTGTAATCATTAATCTTCCCTAGTATCTCTACAAAGTATTTTCCCTATAAGTTTGAAATTCCATGACATTTGTAAGTGGCCACACAAATACCAATATATTTGAGAGTACTCTGTTAAATTGCAAATATACCCACATCTGGCCTTTATTTCATACAGCAGGCCGAATGATTTTTTCAAAACTTAAAATGACCACGATATCCTCTTGCTCTCAACCCTTCCCTGATTCTCTTCATATTCTGGACACAACTGACAGTCTTTGCTCTGGCCACAGTGTGTCCCAGGGAAGCTATTCTCTACCTCTCGCCCCCTCCAAGCCAATGTGGGTCCTAAACAGTCTCTGTCCCCTGAACAGTCACCACACTTTGTTGGCCCTCCTCTTGAGATGCTATTAACCCACCTACTTTCATGTTCCACTGGCCTATTTTTTGTAGGTCTCTGCTCAGAGGGCGCCCCCTCAGAGAGGCTCTGCCTCGCACCCCCTTCTTACCTGGACTCCTTCTTCACAACACTATCTGTTCTACTCCATGGCATTGTTTGCTTATGTATTTAGAGTCTGTGCTCCTCATTAGAATGTAAGTTTCACAAGGGCAGAGGCCCTAATTTGTTCACTGGTGTTAACTGTGGCACCTGAAAGAGAATTCATTCCCAGGAGAAACAAAATTGTAAAAGGCAAAGTGAACGTTAGAGATTGTGCACCCTTCACAAGTATTTTATTGACCACATGAAAAAACTGAGGCTCAAGGTCAGATGAGTTACTCAAGGTCACAGTTAATAAGCAGCAGAACTGGTTCTTAGTTATACTTACTTCTGGCCCAATAGCCTTTGATTGTAAGAAACAAACATGAAAGAGGGGGAAGGCCCATGCTGACTTCCAACTCTTCAGAAATTCACACTTTTTGTTTTCCAGAAAAGTCTCTCTATAAAAGCTGTAATAGTTTTTCATCTCAGTTTATTTTTGTTTTCCTCCCATTCACCAAGAGTAAGTCCTAGTGTGATTTTGCAAATCCCAGAACGTGGAAGCTAACAGGGTGTGACAGCTGGTGTGTCCCATGCTCCTCACACTCAGTGGTCTGTAACAGGGTAAATGACACAATTACCTACTGTAATTACTGCTGCTGACAATACAGTTTCCCTGATGAATGCTTTATGAAATTCAGAACTGCTTTTCTTGTCATTCCGACCCAAATCTCTGCCTGCATATTTTGGGCAATATTTTGCTAAATAAATGTATAAAAATTAAAGCCCAAATCTAAGTGGCCATTTATTACTTAGCATAATTCAAGTACCATGCGTGCATTCTGCTTTATCTAATTTTTTTGCATGGAAATGTAAATCTTTTTAACAAAGTTTTGCTTTAAATCAGGAATCTGTTCTCACTTGTTATAAAGCACACAAAATACTTCACAGAAAAATAGATACACCAGAAGAGTCAGAACTGAGTAAATAAAGCATTGGCCAAAATCCTGGTATATAGCAGTCTGGTCAACAAACTCGTTACTTATTTCATTTCAACTATAGACACTTGAGAGTACATACAGACACAAACAATTGTAATAGTTGACTGTTCTAAGTTTGGCTGCCAGCCAAAATCCTTCACCAATTACTCGTAGGCTGTCAAAATAAAAAATAAAAATGCAAAGGGACACACTGGTCTGCAGACACAACTTGTTTTATCTTTCTTAAGAAAGCTCAATTACCAAATTCCCATTCTAAGGCTGGGATTAGCAGACTGAATACCTTAAACTTAGTATTAAAAAGTGTCCCACTTAGGAGAAAGTAGCACAGATTCTTTTTGCCAGCACAGTCAAGGAACACACTCCTTCCTCCCCATGGAGAACACCAATATGTTAACAAAAGTACATTAGCAACCAGATGATTTTGATTTTGCAAATAAGTGGTTCCTGGTTTAATGATGCAATATATTCCTGGAAACCATACCAGAAGGCCGATTATCATTAAATGGAATTAATCATGTTCCTATTGGCTTCACATGTTCTACCATGGTCTGGCATCATCAGCAGAAACCAAAGAATAAATGGGTAAGGAGGTCAAAAGCAAAGGACGTGTGCCTGATAATCAATGTTGAATGTGCTCAGTGTGAAAAGAGGGCTGATATGTAATTCAAGTACACAGTGACTGGGAACAGTGATCTTTATTCCAGAGCGACACAAAAGAATTGGACCCACCTGAACTTTTCAATTTAATATTCTTGTTCTTTGTAACAAATTAGGGCAGCTAAGTGCTATCCAAACCTCAAGATGGAAGCGCTACATGAATATCAAGAATGATGAGTCAAGATAAGGATATAAATCTCTGTATCTAGAATAATGTACTCAGAGGAGAAAATTTTCTATTTTAAAATCTAACAACATGCAATGTTAGTTAATGATACAATCAGTGTTGGAGAATCCCTTTTGCAAGTGAAAGTCGTGAAAATCAGTAAATCCTATCTGAATTTTTTAGACTCTGCTGTTATCCAGCGGTTGCTAAAGAACTGTAGCATACCCAACCATGAGGGAGACCGTGGTAAACCATTCAGCTACTTCTCACGTGACACAATCAAGGTCAAAATGCAGTCTCATACAAGCTGAGACGGAAGTGACTACATCTGTCATTCCCATTTCCAATCCCACTGTACCTATATAACTCTCCTGGTCTGAGAAGTGCTCTCAGTTATTGGTCAGCATTTTGTTTCAGGCTGTTTAGAACTGCTAATTTCTCTACCTGCGATGTTCCTCTGTGGGCTCTTCCTCCCTTGTGACCCCAGTGAGGCCTTATCTGATCACATAATCTAAGTAGGTCCCCAGTGCTGGTATCAAAAACGTAGCCTCCTAGCAAACATTTAGGCTTTGATAACACTCATCCACTTGTTAGTTTTCTACTCCTCTACCCCCCTGGACGGTAAAGTCCACCCGGAATTGTGTGACTCCCTCTGTACCCAGGCGAGAGCAGGCTTTCAAGATATGAGCTACTAGATTAATGTCTCCTTCTGACCAAAGGGCTTCCCCCCCGCCATGTCTTTTATCTCATTTCATAATTTTAAGTTTTCTAGGTCTGGAGACTAGTAAATATGCAGTTGAGTGCTAAGACGAACAGCTTCTCCGTTCAGTGTAGAATAACTGTATAATACCAGGCTTTTATTTGAATGCAGTTACATTTCAAGAGACATGATATTTTATAAAGCATATCTAAATTTGGATCAAAAAAGGGTCCAATAATATAATTTCATTCTACTGTATTAATTTTACTTACGGGCGAGAACTATTTCTATAGAAATAGACTAAATTACAACTTTCAAATTGATGTATGAAAGGGTATAATTTCAGTTTCAGCATATTAACAGAGTCCACTGTAAAAGCAAAATAACGGATTAGCGGGATTTAGTTTTATCTTTTAAAAAATCATGTGGAAATCACTTCAGAAGAATCAGAAAAACAAGTTTATTGAAGATATATTTCCTATTGATGGGATTATCTAGTTATAGACTTAGCTGAAACGAGATTGATGTTTAGAGGATTAAAACATGAGGACCCAGTTACAGAAATCCTGTGTTTAAGAGTAGGACACAGGGTTGTGTTGTCCTGCAGTAAGGAATCAGGGGTGAGAGCATCACAAAGACGCCAGAGGCAAGTTGGTTTGGAAATGTACAGATGTCACCTTCGTAGTCACATTACTAGAAGGTCTTCATGGACCGACTCAGCATTTCAGAGATGGATTGAGCATGTACAATGAAATAATACATGGAAACTGGCACTTCTGGGTTAAAAGGTTATTTTCCTCATTCATTCTTATGAATAGTATGGTAATTGAATAAAAATGCAGGCTGAAAATATTTATTAGCAAATCTCTTCCCCCAGACAACAGCAGCAGCCACATAGGCTGGCTTGCATTATCTTCTATTTGCTGACATTGTCATACATTTCAACTACACTGCAATTGTTATTTCCTAACCTAGACCTAGGAGTACATGAAGGTTTTAGAATATCAGTTTCCTTTAGAAATTTCTCCCTTTTTTAAAGTTTGGGATCTTTTTTATTTTTATACACATGACAAGGTTTTACACCAAGAATAAGTCCATGAAATAGTACAAATTTACATTCGTGATGAATGTTAAAAAAATAGAAATTTCTTTTCTAACCTGCCTTTGTCCTTCTGAAAAGTTTCCCATAAATAGTACTGACTCAACAAAAAAAGTATCTTTTAAAAAGACAGGCCTATTGATTACATGTTATAATAAATAGTGAAGGACAGACACATGGTCCTATGTTACTAATAGCCACATTCATTATGTTGCGGTTGGTCCATTATCCATACAACACCAAAACTTACATGCATATTTTGCATATTTAATAGTCTACTACTTTGGGTATATATAATTTATATTGGTGTAATCAAATAGAGTTGGTATGACCAGGAAAATGCCTCATCATTTGGCTGGCATTTATGTTCAAGCTTATGTCTAGCTACTTGTTGAACTTTTACAATATTTGAAGTACCATAACATGTAATTTCCTTTGTCCTTTGATTTAATTTTCACAACAACCCTCTGAAATAGGTATTGGTATTGTTATTTCCACTTTCAGATGAGGTAAGTGAGGCATTAAAAAATTCATCTAAGGCCATAGACTTTGAATTAGGGGAGCTAATATTCAAAATCAAATCTGTTGAATTCCTTTTTTTTTTTAATTTGTTTGTTTAAAGATTGTATTTATTTGTCAGAGAGAGAACAAGCACAAGCAGGGGGAATGGCAGGCAGATGGAGAAGCAGGCTCCTCGATGAGCAAAGAGCCTGATAGAGCACTCGATCCCAGGACCCTGGGATCACAACCTGAGCGGAAGGCAGATGCTTAACCAACTGAGCCACCCAGGCATCCCAGATCTGTTGAAGTCTAAGTGTGAGCTTCTAATAAGTTAAGACCTCAAATAAGTTAAGACCTAATCAATCTAATTATCTTCTTCCTTGAAATGTTGTTATCTTATGAAAAGTAAATATGCTACCTCTTAACTGTCCCAGCCATATGGCCACACTGTGGATTTGGTTACCACAGGCACTATTCCAATATTGAAGATTTTACAGTTGGTGTTTCTTGTGGGTTTCATTCTAGAACCATCCTTTAAAGCAAGGATCATGTCCTATTTAAGGGTCCCAATTTAGGATGACGTTTAACTAACATACATCAACAGGAAAGTCATAATGAAGAAACTCATTAGGAATAATAAGTGAGGAAAGAGTTATTTTTATAAAAAGGATACTCCCAGAGATTTAGTAGTCTTATGCACATTTTTTTGAGTATTGTTGAATGGAACCAAGATTAGACATGTTCTGTGTTCCAAGGGGCAAAATAAGATTAGCCTAGTCAATGATCCAGAAACACAGTATTTATTCCATGATAACTTCATTTGTATCAGCCCCCTTGTCTAAAATCCCGTCTTCTCACCCAATTTACCCAAATTATATCATTCCTGAAAGACCTAACTCATATTCCATCACTTTAACAAAAATGGTCCTGATCGAGACAATCCCCATTGAATTCCTCATCCTCAAAATTCCTCGGAAATATTATATAGGCTTCTTTTGAGTTCTCTTTTTAAAAAAGATTTTATTTAGGGGTGCCTGGGTGGCTCAGTGGGTTAAAGCCTCTGCCTTCGGCTCAGGTCATAATCCCAGGGTCGTGGGATTGAGCCCTGCATTGGGCTCTTGGCTCAGCAGGGATCTGCTTCCCCTTCTCTCTGCCTGCTTCTCTGCCTACTTGTGATCTCTGTTTGTCAAATAAATAAATAAAATCTTTAAAAAACAAATATTTTATTTATTTATTTATTTACTTATGTACTTATTTGAGACACAGAGAGAGAGGGAGAGAGAGCAAGAGCGAGTGCACAAGTGGGGAGGAGGGTCAGAGGGAGAGGGAGAAGCAGACTCCTTATTGAGGAGGTCAGAGGGAGAGGGAGAAGCAGACTCCTTACTGAGGAGGGAGCCTGATGCAGGGCTTGATCCCAGAACCCCGTGATCACGACCTGAGCCAAAAGTAGATGCTTAACAACCGAGCCACCCACGCACCCTTTGATTGCTCCTATTTCCTATAAAAACTTTCAAACAAACTAAAACTCTTTGAGAATAGGACCTGTATCTTTTGAAAATGAAAACAGATTATCTATAAAAGCTACTTTAAGTAAGTAAGTTAATAAAGTAGTGAAAGCAAAAGATCCACATACCATGGGAAAACACACTTAAATATCCCATGGATTAAGGAAGAATCCCAATGGAAATTATGAAATGCTTAGAACAAATGATATATAGAATACTACATATTAAAATTTGTGGGATGTAGTTTAAGTAAAGATTAGATAGAAATTTATAAATTTAAATGCATTCATTGAAAAAAACATGGCTTTCAAAACAAGCAGACATGGGCACCAGTATTTATTAGTAGTGTGATTTTAGGCAAGCTACTGAATATTCCAATGCTTCACGCTCATCACTTATGCAATAGGGCTCATAATACCAAATGTATTATGTTGTTTTGAAGATTAAATAATAAATGTAAAACATTTAGAACTATGCTTAACACATTGGAGGAATTATTTTTTAATATTATCACTACTTCCACTTAAAAAGCCAAAGAAAACCCCAAAGTGATTAATAGAACCGACATTTTACCAATGGCATTAATACATCTAAGGGGAGAAGAAAGTAGCTACACCAGTTTGCATTCCTGCCAACAGACTTTTAAGTACAGAGAACAAACTGAGGGTTACCAGAGGGGAGGTGGGTGGGAGGATGGGGGAAATAGGTGAAGAGGTTTAAGAGTACACTTATGATGAGCACTGAGTAATGTATAGAAGAGCTGAATCACTGCACTGTACACCTGAAACTAATATTACACTGTGTGTTAACTAACTGGAATTTAAATAAAAATGTAAAAAAAAAAAGTAAGTGTTAATAAACATGTAAGTAGAAGCCTATGGAAAAAAAAATAATAAAGGGGAATTAAAGAATGTCTGCATTAAACCTGGATAAGAGAAACTGAAGGAAGAAGAATTTGCTATCTTCCTCCTTCATTATTTGGAGCAAGAACACACTGACCAAAATACACCAGTATCCCAGTCTCCTTAGAATATTCTTATTAATTCTTGTTGCTCTAACTATAATTCCATTATCCCTGCCATTTTGGTACCAAAGAAGAATGCTGTACCTTGGTCACAGAGAGCAACAGTCTTCTTGACTATACTGGCAGAAGGCACTACCAGTGAAAATTATGTGTGTAAGACAATCAGAATAGAAAGAATAGGAAAGAGGATAAGAAGATAGAAGAAAAAAAATATGAGTCCATAATGAAGTAGGGGGAAAAATATGCAGATAGACAAAATAAAAGTTACAATGGCTTGGTTATTACGGGCCCAGAGGCAAGGGTGACAGTATAAAGTGCCAGAAAGATATGAGCAAAGCGATTTAAGGTAGGCATTTAGGAGGTCACTGACAATTTCCATGGGAGCGAATTCAGAAGAGGAGAGAAAAAGCCAGTTTAGAAGAGTGAGTAAATGGCAAAGTGCTGGCAAAGCCAAGTATTAAACCATATTCTTCACATATTTTATGATGAGTTAGCTAGAGTAGGGACCTCTCCATTCTATAGAATGTCAAATCCATAGGCACAATTTTACCAGAGTGATTAGGAGTTAGTCAGGGGAAGAGAGAAGTCACAAAATGTAATACATACCTACTTAAAACACTTTTATGTTAAAAATATATAAATGGATATTTACTCATCAGTCTTGAATGGAGGCCAAGTCTTTTGCTTTGAGTTTCTTGAAGTGTACCTTTTATAAATCACACCAATTGTGTATTCTGTGGGAGTTCAGCTTTAATTTATTTAAAGTGGAGTGAGAAATTAAAGACACCTGCAGAGCAATCTGAAGAAGGATTTCAAGGATTTTTCCCAATGTTTTACAGTTCTCTTACCTCTACCTAATTTGGTAACACATTTTAAGTGGCTTGACTCAACCAAGTGCTTCCTATATATTCGACTTACTTTTTTTTTGGTGTGAAACAACACTCTTTTTGGAAAATATTAGCTTATTTGGTGGGTTGCTTAAGTTGTGATGGGTTAAAAGTGTTACTGTATAGGGAAAACTGCTAGCTTTCTTTCCGCACTCATACCATCCCTATAAAATTCTTTGCCCTAAGGGAAAATGCATTCAGGTATAATAAAAGGTTGTCTTCTGAAAAGCTCTACCTTAAAATAAATCTATTAATTGACCACATGGCCTATATATAACTGATGCTGATCCAATTCCTTCTTATACGACTTATAGAACTACTTTAAATAAGAAAATGTAGGTGAAACACTGAAAACTGTGAAGCACTTATAAAAGTAAGGCTGATTATTATTAAGGAGAAGAAAGATTTATACCACTTGTCATTTAGTTTTAACCCTTCTGTTTACCCAGCAATTGTTTATTGACCGCCTATCATATACCAGACATTGCTAGACACTGGATACACAATCACGAAAACACAGACACGTTTTCTGCACTTGCGAAGCTGACAATGAAGGACTCAAACAGATGGACAGACAAGCCACAGTGAGAGTTATCAAGAAAAGTTTTGGATGTTTTGAGAATAACATGGTAGACCAATATTAAATTGAGTGGTTCTAGATAACTCTTTAAGATCTGGAGAATGAGTTACAATCAGTCCAGCAAAAACAGGAGGAAGAATTGTTGCAGGCAGAAGGAACAGGATGGGCAAAGCCCCAAATGTAGGCAAGAACCTCATGAATTGGAGGCCTGAAGAAAAGCTGTGTATCTAAAGTGATGTGTGACAGTGAGACTGGCATGAGATAAGGCTGGAATGGTAGGCATAAGCCAGATCATGCAGGACCCTTTGGGACACATTAAGAGATGTTCTGTTTTTTACTTTAAGATCAATGGAAAGCCACAGAAAGGTGTTAATGATTTTTAAAAAATCACTATGCGGTAGGGAGAATGGGTTGGAATAGTGCAAGTATGGAAGCAAAGAGGGCATTAAAGGATGGGGTCCTTGACTATAGTGGGATACAGGACATGGGACATGGAGACACATGGAGAGATACAAAATATATTTAGAGTTGAAACTGATAAACTTGCTAATAGATTAGATTATTCTATTAGTTTGGGGTGGGGAAGAAACAGGAGGCATAAGAGAGATTAAGATTCAAGCCTCCATGAGGATTAGGCCCTATTTATACCCTAGGGGTAAAAGAGAAGAGCAGATATGATTGTAAATAATGACAGTAACAGATAAACCAACATCTGCCTATATTTGCCTGATATTCACGAACCCGTGCGAACTAACCCCTTTGCAGCTTTGTCTCAGCCACTCCATCACAGCCCATTCCTGACACACACAGAGACCATCCTGAGTCGAACTGGGTCACTTGCTATTTCCTGATAAGGCTTCGAGTTCCTTTATTGCCAATTCCCCTTCTTAAAAACCACTCTCCGTCCTGGACATCTTACTTATTCTTCACAATCACTATGTCCTGACAATGCTCAATCTAGAAAAGAGTCACGTTTGACTCCTCCCTCCCCCTCCTTCTGTACAACCCATATATCACAAGTCCTGATAAGTCCCCCTCAAAGTGTCAATCAGTCTACTTTTCTCCATTTCCAAGGCTATCACCCTGGGCAGGGTCATCGTTATCCTCCACCTGCAAGAGTCTCCTAGCTGTTCCTTCCAATTCCACTTTGACCTCAAACCAAACCATTCTCCGAACAGTCTTTACAAGCATGTCTTTAAAACGTAAATCAGATCGAGCCTCTCCTCTGCTTAAAACACTCCACAGCTTCTATGATACCTAGATTAAAACCCAAACATTTCCCTTGGTTTAAAACTGCATGATTTGGCCCTACCCTATCCTTCATTCTTCTCTCATGACACCTTCTTTTTCCCTCACTATGCTACAAGCCTGATGCCTCTTTTCAGTCCCTCCAACATATTAACCTTCCCCTAGCTGATGGCAGCTCGATATGCCTGGCAGTCATTATCTTTTCTCTAGTAGCTATCTCCCAACAGAAGTTATAAGTTCTTTGGGGTCAAGGACTTATTTGTGTAGTTTATTACTCAAAACCCATGCTCAATAAATATGTGCCAATTGTTTCACAAATATGAAAGGGTTAAAAGACAATTTTCATGAACTTTCAAGCTATCATCATCATCACCACCACACTTCTAATTTACTGGATACTTACTATGAACCAGGAACTATATGAAACACTTTTCACTGAGTCTACAACCACCTCACAAGGTAGAAGCTGTTATCCCAATTGTAATAATCATGATAAAACTAAGACTGAGAGGGCAAATATCTTGCCCATTGTTATTCAGCAATTAAATGAGAGAGCTGGGGCTTTAACCCTGATCTGTCTGTTTCTACAAACAATTAGTTATTTTACCATCCTGAATGACTAAGAGCTTTAAATGAAGGACTTAATTTTTCTCTAGCTTGGGGAAAAAACCATTTTAACAATCCAAAATGTGTAAAATCAGTACATGTGTGATCGGTTTCTACATTCTCTACATTGTTTAGATATCTTATGCTGATAGTGCACTGCTTCAGTTGCTATTTTGGGAACATGGTTGCCTAGCAACAAGCATTATCAGACTGAATGATATTCCAGATTGTATTTTGTTATATATAGTTAACATAGTATTCATAGAGAAATATCTGAGGAACAACGTGAACAAATTTAGTGCAGCGTATTATAAAGCAGGAACTCTATGATAAAGCATAAACACGATGGTGGAAGCTTTTCTGTTCAGGAATGCTTTAGTTTCCAAATACTTTCAAGTTATCAAATGTATTTGTAATCCAACATGGCCGGGGATGACAACAAGGAACCGAGATGGTAAAACTTTAAAATCAAACCAATTAAGATAGGAGGGTTGGCGGGAACTATGTTTACTTTATAAAGGGGGAAAAAACCGCTCCACAGATACTAGATCCTATCCAGAATTCTCACAGTTACCTTCTCTTGGAACCAGATGTAACTGAGAAGGAACATATGGCTAGTTGCACACAAAGCCATCACCACTAGCAAAACAAGCAAAACAAAGCACATATCTGAAAAACAGTGACTTTAATACTACCATCTTCTTATATGAAAAATAAATTAGTGGGGAAAATATGGGTGCATAATATGTATCCAAAGCATGAACCAGGAACAAGGCGAAAGGATCTCAACTCCTTGTCAACTCAATCATATTTCTCTTCCCTCAGTTTATTTATTAAAACATTGTATTTCCAGAAGTAAGTGATGAAGTTAGTTGTAAAATTCAAGCAAATTTACTTCTTGATAAAAAGGGATTTGAACAAAATGCAGGATAATGAGATGATTCACTTTTTTGCAAGACATCTAGTAATTCCAGTGTCTGACATAAAGCTCATGTCCCCTGATGACTTGAGAGGCAACCTAAAACTGTGTTGATTAAAATGCCCCTCTGAGTACTGACGTGTTCTTAAAAAAAAAATGGGAGAGAAAAATAAATTATAATGAAGAGGGAACAGAAAGAAAAGAAATAATAAACAGAGTAAGGTAGCAGAATAATAAGACTCCAGGATTTGCCATCTGAAAAGCTAGTCAGGGGTCTGGTGTTTAAAAATTCTGAGGCCCTGAACCAGTTTAATTTTTGGAATCAAAATTTTCTCCTCTGTGAAATGGGAGATAATATTGCCTTCCTTGCCTAATTCACAGATTTCTGTGAAGCTAGAAAAGATCGATCCGTGAGGTCACCATTACATTTTCTCACAGCTTAGTTTATGAGTCCCAAAGGATGGGTATGGGCAGAGAGAATAGCTGGTAGTTTATAATCGAGGCAAGGGTTTCCAGATGATTCTTAACTTGATGATTATGCTATCCAACCTGAAAAAGACTTTGAAAACTTGTATAATTTATTAGGAATCAATGAGAAGAACATTAGCAGCCAAAATAAATAAAAGTGTTAAAGGATATGGGCACACAATTCACAAAAGAAAACAAAAAGCAATATATATGCATGATGGAACAATGTTCATATTATAATAAAAGACATTTAAAAAATACCAAGATATATCTATCTCTGTATTTTTGTACATCTGTGAAATTTACAGGTAAAAAAGGAAAAAGTACCGGGGCACCTGGGTGGCTCAGTGGGTTAAAGCCTCTGCCTTCGGCTCAGGTCATGATCCCAGGGTCCTGGGATCGAGCCCCACATCGGGCTCTCTGCTTAGTGGGGAGCCTGCCTCCTCCTCTCTCTCTCTCTGCCTGCCTCTCTGCCTACTTGTGATCTCTGTCTGTCAAATAAATAAATAAAATCTTAAAAAAAAAAAAAAGAATTTAAAAAAAGGAAAAAGTACCAATACAAATCAAAGTTTAGACAACTAGCCTTCTCATATACTGCCAGTGGGAATATAAATTGGTACGAACCCTCAGAGGGCAATTTCATATATATATATATATATATATATATATATACACACACACATATATATATATACATATATATCATATTTTATATATTCATATATATATCTGATATACATATCTTAAGTATTAAAATGTACAGAACTTAAGCCTAATCATTCTCTTTCTAGAAATGCATCCTAAGGAAATTATCAGAGAGGTAAACTCCTATACCACATATTACCTGTGAGACTGACATTCTGAAATTAAAATTTCAACCATAGATGACTGGCTAAATAAATTAGTTTATCTACTTTATAGGATATTATGCCACCATCATAAATTATGTTGTAAAATATTATTGATATATGAGCTTAATAATTGGAAAAGATTAAAAGTATGATAGTATGATTACAATTTAATTTTGAAAGGTACACATATATTGCATACACAGATAAAAGAAGAAAACTACTTCTAAAGTATTAACCAGCAGTATCTCTAGCAGATGCGATACTGGAAGATTTTAATCTCCTTCCTCTCTCTTTGGGCTTCTCTGTATTTATTTTACTGGAGACATTTATTACATCTGTATCAGAAAAAAAAATGACTCATATACAAAAGAAAACATGTAGCAATATGAAAGCAGCAAATTTAGGGTTTCATGTAAATATGGTACATTTGAATTCATCAATGTCAAGCTTTTTCAAATATATGTGTTTGTTTTCCCCTGAATTTCAGTAAGGTTTCTATTGATAAATATTATCTTTATTCATTTTGGTGGGCTGGTTCTATTATATACATAAGAACATTCAGACTTTGTAAAATTAAAAAAAAAAAGTTTATCTGTACATTTAAAAATCCTTAGAAGAGGGGCACCTGGGTAGCTCAGGGGTTAAAGCCTCTGCTTTCGACTCCGGTCATGATCCCAGGGTCCTGGGATCAAGCCCCATTCAGCTCTCTGCTCAGCAGGGAGCCTGCTTTCCTTCCTCTCTCTCTGCCTGCCTCTCTGCCTACTTGTGATCTCTGTCTGTCAAATAAATTAAAAAAAAAAAAAATCCTTAGAAGATGTGTAAAAAAATGTTAGAAACTTGGGTAAGAGTTTCTACTTGGAAGAGTATCAATAAATTCACCAGAGAAAATATAACCTAATCAGGGAAATGCCTGAAAGGAAAAAGCAAACTAGGAAGGAATAATACCAGAAAAAACATTTGGGTTGAAAGTGTCTCAAAGTTGCATTTACTACTGATACGAAAGAAGATTCAGCTATTGATAGACTAGGAAGGCAGAAGCTAATGCACAGAGTTGAACAACGTCATTCTATTCCTCTCCTGGGATAATCTTGGAATAACACATTCAGGTCATTACATTGCAGTACAAGAGAAAATACAGACACAAGAGGTTTGGTTTGGTAAAGAGCAATAAACAAGAGTAAGGAGCTAGCAAGACCGACAGGGATGTGCGTTCACTGTGTGGCATGTGACTGAGTTTAATTTTCGATAATGTATCTGAGAAATTCTAGACAATGGAGCTAAGAAATGACAAAGAACTATGGCAGCCACCCCCTAGTATTTACAAGGCATACCCTGAACATCTCCTCACTTGGAACCGGGGAAGTGTGGCACCTGGATGTAACAAAGGAGGAAAAGTCCCCATTGAATTCGGGCTCAGCTTTCTGGGGAGCTATTTGATTATCAGTCCTAGGAAGGCTCTAATAAACCAGAAAGATATCCCATACCGGAGGAGATAAAGTGTATACATACACAAAATTCCATCTTCCCTCATATACTTTGTATTCCTTTGTAACTCTGATGTGATGTGCTTTTGATGCTCTTGGTAGTTAATCAACACATATTTTTTGAACAAATTAATGCACCCAGATATCTTCTGATACTCATTTAAATCCCAGAATTGTTCAGGGAACCTGGTGATGAACAAAGCAGAACCAGGAGATGTTTTCCCTGCCTTCAAGGAACTTACAGGAGCTAAGGAAAAATAGGCAAGAAGAAAAACACACGGAGGGGGTTGTGTGTATTAGCTTCTGAAGGAGACACAGCAGGTAAAAGGTGGGGGAACTACAGGGCACACGGCAGAGGCTACTGAGAGTGGACATGCAAGGAATGTTTAAGTTAAAACCTAAAAAATAAGGAAGAGCCAAATGTACAAAAGAAAAGGGAGGAAAGCATTTCAAGTAAAAGAGACAGGATATAGGACTGAAGAAGAAAGAGGTTTGGGATTTCTTCCAGGACATAAAAAGAGGACAATGAGCTAAATATAAGAAACAAGACACAGAGGAGATGGAGACAAGGTAGGAGAGGTAACATTAATAGGGTGCCTTAGACTTGGATAATGGGAGGGAGACAGAGACAGCGGTCTGGATTTGAAACTTTGAAAACGTAAACAAAGAACATGTAGGTGAATTGAGTGTAGAAGGAATAGGAATGTCCTCAATACCCATGGCTTTAGCAAAAGTATGGTGGTTGTGGCCAAATTGGGTTAGATTGGGAGAGAAATGTTTCCTTACACTGAATTCCAATTGCTCTTCGGGTACAGTGATCTCTTCTATAGTTGAATAATACAATAGAATATCATAGTATCTAGTTAGGTGTAAGGTACTTTACAGCTGTTGTTGTAGGCACTTCAAAAATGTAGTATTTTTAATCTTGACAATACCTTTATACAATGGGTATAATTTCTCCACTTTACCAGGCGAGAAAGAGTCTCAGGCAGGTAGATTAAACTGGTTAGTAAGAGACAGGTTTCTTCATACACCCTTCACCTCCTAACTCCTAGCCAATGTCTCCCCCATATTTCTTTCCCCCTCATTTGCATCCATCCTTATAACTTTATACAAGCAAATGACCAGAGCACATTGTTTATAACTGTTTAGCAATTGTTTTGTCTTTTATTAAGTGATAAATGAATCTATCTCTACCTCCTCTCAGAGGCGATAAAGTCCCCAAAGGTATAGGTTTTACTTCTATTTGTATTATCTAAGCCCTAAGTACAATCTCCAAATAGCAGTTAATAATTTAAAAAACCACTATGCTAGCCACTGCTGTCAACTTCTTACATATGTATTAAACTCACCCAATGCTCACACTGAGAGTGAGGTAAGTATTACTTCTATTCCCATTTTATAGATGAGGAAACAGAGGCACTGAGAGATAAGTCACTTGCTGAAGGTCATACATTTAATAAGGGGCACAGTCAGGATTCAAACACAGGACGTCTGGCAGTGATGTGTGTGAACGATGCTATACTATCTACTGAGTATGAAGAAAAGAAGACAACTTGAGGAAAGAACCAGAGGAAGACTTGAATGGGTGTAGCTTAAAATCACTCTTTATCCATATAGTCAAAATACTACTGGGACATTTCATGATCTCCTCCCTGAGTGGTCCTACCCCTTAAAAGCTTACAAATGTGGGATGTTACTTAAGCTTCTTTCGTTTCAGTCCCTAAATAAGTAAAATGGGGATGGTAGTGGTATACTGATCTTCAAGATGGTTAATATGATTATATGAGAAAATGCATATAAAGGGTTTAGCATCGGTATACAGTATACATAAATGTTAGCTCTTGTATTAGCACCTATTATGTACGGGTGCTCAATAGTTAGTCATTTAATGAACGCCTGGCTTTATCAGTTCTGCTGGAGAGGACATATCGAAGCGCAATAGCACACACCCATTCTAGAAAGAAGATGAGGCTACTAGAAACCAAAACCATTCAGGAAAGTGCCAAGGAATGGGTAGCAGTGTCCCCTACCCGACTCTTCTTGGCACAGTCTCTGATATATAACCTTGTGTGTTTTCATTCTAATAGAGATAGGATATCAATTTTAATTAATCAATTAATTAATTATGAAATTCACCAAGTCTTACTTTCTGGGGATGGGGATGAAAAAGATATAAAGGCTGTCTTCAAGTAACATGTAATTTAATGGGAGAAGAGAGATGTGTAAACTACAAAACCACTAAACCAAATAGATTTAATTAAGAGCTATAGAATGCAGATGAAAAAATCTACTGAAAATGTCGCACTGTGAATTGAAAGGTAAATACTAAATTCACTTGAGCTTCATGCTCTTAACTGATAAATAACTCACATTTCCTAATGAGAAGACTCAAAGGTACTTCATACAAGTGAGACCATGTTTACTGAGGCATAGAAGGTGAGTAGCATTTCAATAAGTAAAGAAAAATGTTTAAAAAAAAAAAAACTGTTTAGGCCAGTAAAAACGACATCTACAAAGACATTCTCAGAGAATGGTATAATAAAACCTGCCAAAAGGGAATAAGAGGAGTCTGAAAATCTAATTGAATAAAATAAAGGTAGCACTGTTAGGAGGTTACTGAGAAACACTATTTTTAATTGGTTGTCCCATTACTGTGTGACACTCAGTGTGGTTGGAAGGGGGGGCACCTGCTGCTCCTGGATTCAGGCCATACAGCTGCTCAGTGTTCTTGGCTGAGACTAGAAGGGAGCAGGAGAGTCGGCTGCACAGGTCACTATGTTCGGATTTAACCCCACTGCGTGGAAGAGCCGGGCAGAAGCAAACAGGAAGGTTATAGGGCTCGATGCTAAGACTGACACATGGTAGGGAATTGAAGTCTTCTTCTAGATCATTTCAGGGCTCATTCTCTATTGAATTCTTGCAAAGTGGAATACGGTTTGAATTGAAGTGCTAAAATCTCCGATGATCAGGAGTCAGTTACCTCCTACTCCCCTTCTTCCTCCAAATCCCCCCAAAAGCTAAGACTTTTAGTTCACCCAGTTTGAGAATGGGGTAGGAGTCGATTATACTAGCATCTATATTATAGTGTGTAGCTTATCAAGTTTTGCATTGCATTATTTTACCTTAGTAAGTTCCACTATAATAGTTTTGCAAAGCAGAAGCTGCCTGTGGTTTATAGAAGGTGGTAGTTGGACATGAAGCTGAAAGACAGACTGCTTTGCTAAGCTTATGTGAATGTTGTTCTGTGGGCATTGAGAAGTCACTGAAACTTCTAGAAAGGGAAATGACTACACTGAACAGGAAGGTAGAGCCATTGATAAAGTTAAGGTCAAAATGAGGCAAGAAATTACACACAGTGAGGCTGTCAGTAGAATACCTAAAATGCCCAGATAAAAAACAATGAAGATTTGAACTGAGCAAGTGACACAATAATTATAATGCCAACTCACATTTTTAGAATGCTTTGAAAGGTTTTCAGCATTCTATTATTTATAGTTTTACTACAGAAACCCACACCAACCAAGCAGACTAAGGAGTAAGGACAATGTAGATTCTTTCCTTCTCACTTCATCTCTCTTCATCTCTCATTACCTCTCATCACATCTCATCATCATCTCTCATCATTATCTCTAATTTTTTATAAAGATTTTATTTATTTGAGAAAGAGAGAGAGAGAGATAGTGAGAGAGAGCACGAGCCAGGAAGAGAGGGAGAAGCAGGCTCCTGATGTGGGGGCTGGATCCTGGGATCCTGGGATCACGACCTGAGCCAACGGCAGATGCTAAACCAACTGAGCCACAAAGGTGCCCCCTCCTTTTTCTTTTTTCTTTTTTTAAGTAGGCTTCATGCTGGGCATGGAGCCAAACACAGGGGTTGAACCCGTGGGGCTTGAATTCACAACCCAGCGATCAAGACCTGAGATGATACCAAGAGCTGGACACTTAACTGACTGAGCCACCTGGGTGTCCTTCACGATTATCTGTCATCATTATCATCTCTTCTCTCTTTCTCCTGCCTCCCCACCCCCATCCAGCATCTCCACTGCTTCTCTATTCTGGAAACAACAGGCACTGTGTGAATCTAGGTAAGAAGCAGGGCACCTCTCCCACTATGGAAGCCAAAAGAAGGCAAGACATCTTCTCCCCCTGCCCAGCTCCTGCCACTTGGCAAATACATGGCCATGTGACATAAACGAAAACAACTACATGCTTCTGCCCAGGAATTTCAAGCATAGAAAGGGTGATGGGATCACTAGCGTTCATTTTCAGTGCCATGTGTCCTCACATGGCATCCTGCAGTGGCCCCCAGCAGCAGGGGTGACATGGTATGATCTCCCCTTCTTGAGAAAACTGTTACAGTGCAGAAGATTCCAGAGATGCCCTGGTCTCTGTACATTTTCAGACTGCTCTTACAGCTCTGCATGTATCCTTTGAGCCCCTTACGTGTTTCCAGGAAATCCCTTGAAGCTTAAGACAGCCAAATTTTTCCTATTACTTGCAACTAAAAGCCGTGACTACACATAAACAAGTCATATTTCCTCCGTTTGCTGACAGGAAACGGAGATTCCGAAACGCTGGGAGCTGCCTGTGATCACAAGGGCAGGGGGCAGACAGCTGTGCAGGGCTCTTGACCCCGCGCACTATTAGTTGTTTATCAATGGGTTCATCAGATTCTGCACAGAAATGTGGAAAGCTTTACTGTTAGAGGAGGGGCAGACAATACCACAAATGTAATGTGTGCAAAGAGAAACCAAACAAAATCAAAAGCATCACTAATACCAGCCAAGCTAAGGCCTACAGCCCGAGGCCCAGCTCCTCCAGCAGAAGAATCACAAACAGTAACATGTCTTCTTTCATGGATGAACTCACAGTGAAGCCCCACAAACCGAATCTAGATGTTGTATTCCCTTTGATGATTACATTCTGTGAAATACACTGCCACCTCCTTACAAGACACTGACTGCTGCCCCTTCTGAGAGATACCACATCTATCAAAGAACAGACAGACCCTTCGAAAACAACATTCGGGATTCAACAGCTTTATTTCCATGGACTTTTCCTAGTTTATCAACAAATTATATGCATGTTTGGTCCAACCGATTTGTTCTGCTATCAACTTTGCCGTAAACTAAAATTTTCAGGAGTTTTAAATAATTGGTCAAGTATCTGACACTACACTAGAATTGCATAAAAGTTCTTCTTGTGACATTACAATTTAAGGTTATTATAATTTAATTTCACAAGGAAAACCAATACAGATGAGTTCCAAATTTATTGATGTGTCCGATGGTTCTTCTGGGGTTTATATCAACATGATTTATGGATTTAGAAGGGTCATGACCCATAGAGAAGATGAAACTTTGACATTATTTCTTTTTTTTTTTTTTTTAAAGATTTTATTTATTTATTTGACAGAGAGATCACAAGTAGGGAGAGAGGCAGGCAGAGAGAGAGGAGGAAGCAGGCTCCCTGCCGAGCAGAGAGCCCGACGCGGGGCTCGATCCCAGGACTCTGAGATCACGACCTGAGCCGAAGGCAGAGGCTTAACCCACTGAGCCACCCAGGCGCCCCTGAAACTTTGACATTATTTCTATGTTAAAACATCCATGGCTTAAGATGACCATAGTTATGCTCACCTTAATACTATAAATCATAGGTTGCACACTAAAAATACTCTAATTCATGAATCAGACAGACAAAGTAAATGGCTGAGGCAGACTGGCTGTGAGAATTCTGGTATTCAAACATGAGTTTCCTTACTGGAACTGCTGAGTCTGAGTGACTGGGAGGCAAGGGGAACTGGAGAGGCCTTCTTCTACGAGGGCTGCAATGATATGAATCCAGAATTAATGGAGAACAATCTGGAAATCTGGCTGGAAATCCAGATTTTCACAATGAAATCTTTTGTCTGGTTAAATGTTGAGCCATTAAATTGTCCCATAAGTCCAATATGTTGTCCCTGAAAGCCAACTGTGGCCCATATGTCACTATTTTGTGACTCAGATATAACCTTGCTGGCATGGATCATTCCTGAACAAAAAGGTCATTCTCAACAACCCTTCATTCCATCCAGAGGGTCTATGGCAGGAAAACCCTCCAGTAACCACCTAAGCCTACAAAAGATTTTTAAAAGAGTGCTTTCAAAATTATTATCTGCAAATTTCTTCATATTATTAAGTTCAGAATCTTTTAAAAAGAAGGCAGATGAGAAATATACTACATCATCATTTGATTTACTATGTTTGGGGTAAATGTATAGTCTATTGCTGCATAATTTTTTGTGTTTATATGGATGTTTGTGTTCATTAGGAGCAGACTAGGAAAATGTTTTAAAAATAATGAGCATCCTTAACTTTTACACCAAAACCAAATATGAAAAAAGCAACTCAACCATTAAAGTGAGGAATTAGGGCATAAATCTGAACTAGATTCCCACCTCCCCCAACAGACTATCACTTCATCTCCCCCATAAACACCAAACTTACCCTAGAATTAACAGAATTGAATTATTGCTCCTCAACAACTGGAAAAGAGATGGGAACTGAGAATCATTTCAAAACATAGTTTGGGACTACCTAACAGAGTTAGCTAGCAATAATAGTGTGTTAGTTTTCTTTTGTTACTGTAACAAAGTATTCTAAATCAGCAGCTTGAAACAAAATAAATTCATTACTTTATACTTCTATAGGTCAGAGGTCTGACATAGGTCTATCGGGCTAAAATCAAGATGTCCACATGGCTGCTTTCCTTTCTGGTGGTTCTGTTTTCTGCCTTTTCCAGCTTCTAGAGCCTGTTCCTCTAGAGGCTGCTCCTGCCCAAGGTCCTCTCTCCATCTCCCAAGCCGGTCATGTTGTAACTCTCTGACCATTATTCCTAGTCACATCTTCCTCTGACAAGAGTCATGAAAGTTCTTTTGGAAGGACTCATGTGATTAGATTGAGCTCACCCAGATAATACAGCATAATCTCCTCATTTCACGGTCTTTAACCTTAATTAGGTCTGCAAAGTCCCTTTTGCCATGTTAGGCAATGTATTCACAGGCTTCTGGGGATTCAGATGTGGACATCTTGGAGGGCCATTATTCTGCTTAGTACAAATAGGAACATAATAACAACTCCTACTTATAACTGCTTACTCTGTTCCAGCCGTCACACTCATTACTTGGTTATACTGCATCTCATTTAATTCTAAAAACAATGTATAAGGAAGGTATGGAATATCATCCCACTCTAAAGATAAAGAAACAGACTAAGAGGTTAGACAAGTTGCTCAAGATCACAGCCAGTAGATAACAGAACAAGGACTCAAATGTAAGAGGCCTGAATGAGCTAGTATCTGGCAGCTAACATGCCACAAAATGTTCATGGAGAAGAGGGGTCTAAGGAGATTATGATTTGATTTGGATCAACTAATGAGAGTGCTCCTGTGGACCGCTTAGCCATTTCCCATCTTGTTTTGTTGCTGTTGCATTTCATAACATTTAACGGACATGTGAATGCACATCTATTGTATAAAAATACCGCAGGTAGCAACTTAATGGTTATGATTTTGTTCTAGAAAAATTCGAAAATCAGCTCTCATCAGGCCACACTGAAAATTTACTTTAATGGAGTTCCAGGAACACCAACAAACCATTCTGTCATCTTTGAAATGAAATACCATATCACCTTCATTCTAGGTCTGCACTGATCGTTAGAAGTATCAGTTTAATAAACAAGTTTTGGGCAAAAAAGAAAAATAACATAAAAGAAAGAATAAAGCACTGAGTCTTCAACATACATCTCAGTTAGAATGTGCACAGACTGAGTGAAATGTTTCAGAAATTGTAAAATGTGTCTTTGAATTTTCTACAGGATTTTCTGGCTCTATCTCTTACAATTCCATTCACACTCAACTTGCTATTATACAAGAACCTATACTTTTGTACCTACTCTTCCTCCATCCTGAAATGCTATCTCTCACTTCTTCCTCTCCTGAAATGTCTGTTCATCCTTAAAAAAAACCTCAATTTAAATGTCATATGGTGATGCCTGCCTGTATCCAGGCATAAGCCCGATTATTCTCTGCCTCTTCTGGGCTCTGCATAGCGGTCTGCAACCTTCTTTGCTACAGAATGTACCGCAATGTACTATAGGGACTCATTTATACTATCTCCATCTATCAAATTGGACAATAACCCTACCATGCACTCATATCAAAGTTTGGGTGTAAAGAAAACCAAAAGGAATGTGTGACATCTCATGAGTTTTTCACAATCACTTACCCACAAGTTCTTACATGACACATCTTTATTCCTCTCTCTCTCTCTCCCTTTATTCCTAACCTGGTGCTCTTATCAGTATTTAGCTGAAGTAGGTAAGCCAACTATAATATTCAATGTCTGTAGTAGGCAGCCTTTAAGGAGGGTCCCTAGTGATCTCCACCTCCAGATATACATGCCTTTGTGTAATACCCTCCCTTTAGTATGAGCCCACCTAGTGACTTGCTTCTAGCTGATTTGCAATGGCAAAGGTAATAGGATGTCCCTTACTGGCTTTGATGAGACATGTGGCCATGCTGGAAAGGCCCACAAGGTAAGGAACTGAGAGCAACCTCCAGGCAACAGCCAGTAAGGAATGGATTAAACCAACAATTACACAGGTGAGCTTGGAGATAATTCTTCCCCAGCCTGGTAAACACCTTGATGGCAGCCTTATGAGAGGTCCTGAAGCAGAGAACTATAATATCAGAGGACCCATTCCATGCCCAGATCCCTGACCCACAGACATCGTGAGGCACTACATGTCTGTTATTTCAAGCTGCCAAATTTGGGGGTTGTTTGTTATGCAGCAGTAGATAACTAATACAGTGTTATTCCCCTTGATAAAACAACTTTGAGTAAAAGGAATCTTCATAAACGGTATCAGAAGTTTTATGAAGAAAGTAACAATACTAAAACAGGTGGCAACAGACAATAAAAGTACTGTTCAACCAGTCAGTGTGGCTTTCCCTCCCCGCAGCCAAAGCACACAGGAGGGAGAGTGTTCTCAACTTGAGAGAAGAAACTCCCCCTCAGAGCCCAACCCGTGACTGAATATGACCGTGCCTTCTGGACCAGGAAGAAAGGGAGAGCACCAAGACAAGGCAATGTCATCAGGCGATCACACACCCACTGAGATTAGATCAGCAGCAGAACTAGAACATGAACTCTGTTTCACGGAGCACTGGAACAATGAGGAGGCAGAAGGAGAGCCAAACTTTCACACCGGCTAATATGTCAAAGCCAACAACCAGACAGGGAAATGAAAGGTGTCTGTTGAACTTCAACTCCGATAATACTGTCCTCCACAGGTGTCTGTTGCTAAGACACCGCTATTATTACATTCCTGGCATGTATAATCTTTTTATTCCCCCATGTGAGTTTTTGACTCTGTGCTTTTCATACAAAAAATCTGAAAATAAAACTCAAATAATACATCTATTTGGGACAAAGGTGAATTAGGGTTTCCTGACTAACCGAGGGAAAGCAGGTGAGGCTGGCTAACGAGGCGGCTCCCGGCCTCTCCGCGCTCAGGTGAGCTTGCACAGAGGCAAGCTTGTGGAGCTGCGTACCCTTGAGTGCTCTGCTGATCAAACAGTGGCCAGGGTGGGGGCCAGACATGGACCCGATGGCTGCACCGAGGGGCTGCATAAAGGCTCTGACAAACCTGGAAACCGCTACATTAGAGCTTCGATGCTTCCCCCACTCACTGACAGATTCAGATAGCACAGACTCCTTTCCAAGCTTTTTATCTTTAAAAAGGCAATTCAGCTCCCTGAGCCTTTGAGCCTGTTCCATTTTGAGCTGACTGCTAATTGTATGCATGCACATATGTGTTTCAGAAAAGAGATAGGCACATTGCCTTGGCCTCCTCACTAACTGCACAGACATGACTCACTTCTGTTCTCTGCAAGTTCTCTAAACGTGGCCTGAAGTTTTCTGAACATTAACCCTTCCTGGTAACCACACTCCGCATTCTTCTAGAGATGTTTTCTGAATTATGTTAGCTTCACATTGTCTTTTACTACTACTTCTTTGAGTTCTGGGGCTTCGTATTTTCATTTGCTTTTGTGATCATGTTTATATTTTCAAAAATTTCTCAATAACAACTACACACCTTAATCATATATGCTGAACCACAGGAAATGAATAAGGTATCTTCTAGCATTAGGGGCCATATTTTAATTTTAAAACCTAAAGTTGTCCAATTTTCATATTTTGTAAAATATACAATTTTATCATATTTTACAATGGCGAGGAAAAGAAAATTTTAGAGTGATTGTTCATAAAAATGCAGAAATCCTTCCCAATAGTTACGGCGACTAGTAGCCAGATGGTAGGATTGGCTGATTGCTGACTGTGATTCTTTAGAAAAGAAATCCACATAGAAGCAGCCGAGCTCATAAAATCTGCTGTGCTTGAGAACTGAGCAGACTCACTAATTATTTAGAGGTCATATTCTGCACTCGAGGCAGATCAGTATCCTCACAGGGCCCCTGGATGCATCTAGGCAGCCCAAGAGCACCCCAATCTCATGCTCATTAGCAAGAGCAATAGGAACTCCCATCCTAGGAAGTACGAAAAATCCACCTCCAGAAGGAGTTTCCTAACTTCCAGAGAAAGTGGCACTTAGTTATATCAAGGTTTCTCTTTTCTTTTTTTAAGCACCTTTTCACAGTTACATAAGTACAACTGAACAAACAAGAACACTTGAAATGCACCTGCTCCAGCAAAGCTATGTATTTTTCTGAAAAATAATAGCTCATTCGAAAAGTAACCAGACAAAAGTGCAGAGCTGAAAAGGTCCCAGGGAAATAAGACCTCTCCTCAAGAGGATAGTTTGTCTAATCATAATTGGAACAACAACAATGATGGTAGTTAACGTTTATTAAAGGTTTCTTCTGTGCGAGGCATTTTACTAAAGATAAAGTGCCAAGGCATTTTACAACCAAAATAACCTTGTTTATTTAGAATTTTTTTTGTGAATGCTGATATGCGTATTTTCACTTCCTGTTCTTTATCATTGTTCTCTCTGCTCTGTGCTTCTCCGCCCACCCCCATCCTCTCTGCCATTGTCTCCACTATCTTATTCCCTTTACTATTTATATACCGGTAATTATCCTCATACATACACAGTGAATTATCTGTCTTGTTCTGTACTTATGATTTTGATAAATCCATCCAGAGCTATTTTTAAATAGCTGATAATGAGTTATTGTCCATTCATACAATAAATTACCAGCTCCAGTTTAAATTCTTTTTGGAGGAATGCAGAATATAAGAGAATACAGTGCTGCCTTTCCAAAATATCACCTCTTAGAAAACTTTAAGCTATTGACCCTTTCTAGCATTGCTTGATAGGGAACTTTAAAGAAACACACATGCACAACCGCACACAATCTATTTTAAGAAAAGGCTCCCATGGGTTACTACTGACTTAAAATCTGCTCCAGCAGCACAATAGTAAATCTTTCTCTGTAACCTTCTGTGCATGACCATAGTATCCAAGACTCTCTAAAATGCTAGGAAACTGATAGTAAAAAAGACAAATGAAGAAAACTTAATATCTTCATAAAATTCATGACTCTTTCTCCATAATCACCCAACTAAACAAGCCTGACAAACAGGATGGTAGTTAATGATTAAAAAAAAAAAAAAATCAGTATTGACCATGTTAGAGAAAAAGAAGTAACTACAAAACTACAACAATAAGATCATAAAATGTAAGCACTATGAGTATCCAAAGCTCTAAAAGTTAAGTACTTTCAGAAGTAAAATTCCTTGGGGAACGCCAGAGGAGGCTCTTTGTTTGACAACAAAAATGAAATGCCTAGTAAAATTCTTTTTCCTTAGACACTTTCTGGACATTCTGTGATAGGGAACATGGACCGAAGCCAGCATCAGAAGCTTCTGGAGTAACAGAAGCAGTCGGGGTCAGCAGAAAGCCTATGGAGGAGGCATCAGGATAGCATAATTTGAGGGGCCCCAAGGAATCCCCTCTGTCATGTCTGTTGAGGACAAAAATTTTACCATTGGAGAATCATTCTGCTATGTTCATCTAAGAAAAGATTTCTGAGAAGAAAAAGGAGGAGGAAGAATGGGGGGCAGTGGATCTTACTGGAAAGCCAAAGGCCAATAAAAGGACACAGGACACCATAAAAAGTGAGAGAGGGCATCACTACACAGGGCCTAAAGGAAACTTGAAGAAAAAAGGGAAAGTTTGAAAAAAGAAGTATACCTTTTATAATTTTGACCAGCTAACTCTAAAGCAGGATTTCTCACCCTTGGCACCATTGACATGTGGGTCGTATAATTCTTTGTTATGGGGAGCTAGCTTGTAGTGAATGTCCTGAGCAGATGAAGATGAATAACTCAGTTGGAAAGTAACCAGAGAAAAGCTCCCAGATAAAAGGATCCTAGGAAAGTAGGATCCTCAAGAGGACATTTCCTTAAGAGGACATTTCCTCAAGAGGAGAGCTAGCCTAATAATAATAATAACACAGGATGTTTAGCAGGATCTCAGGACCCTACCCACCAGATTCCAGTAGCAACTCCCTTTCCCACAGTTGTGATAACCAAAATGTCTTCAGACGGTGTCAAACAAACTCTGGCAGGTAGGAGGGCAAAACTGCCTTCATTGGACAACCACTGTCCTAAAGGATCAATTTTCTCCCTAAGCTGAGCAAGACCTCTTCCATCCCTTCTCCCAGCTTGCCCTTCTGTTCCCACTCGATACAACAGTGGGAAGATTACAACCTCATCAACCGAAAAAAGAATCAGAATTCCATTTTTAAATTATAATAATCAGAGCAGAGAGAGCAGGAAGATCTGACACGAATGCCTTTTCACTCAGAATATTGTTATCCTTTGATAATTCCACAATTCTTGGATTCTGCCTTTGTTTCCAGAGATCTTTTATTCTTTGTCCATTACACAAGACCAGTTCCAGGAAGGGATGTCCAGTAAAACTCAAAAAGATTCGCCCAATTCAATTAATGCTTATATGAGTGGACCAAGAAAGCCATTAGTCCACGTCAGTAACCAAGAAACTTTGTTATCATAAAAATTAAGTTATTTTTGCAATTAGAGATACTGAAGAGTGGGCTTCTAACATCTTCGCTCATGTGAACCAAACCCTTTTCCTTCTCTTCTCTCTCCTCTCCTTTGTTTTTTTCTCTGTCTTCCTCTTTCCTTCCCTACCTTCCTTCCTCACTCCCTCTTTCTTTCCTTCTTTTTCATTCTCTTTATTTCCTTGTAGGTATATCCATTCTTTTCTCTATGAGAAAAGGCAAGAATGTGAAAAGGAAGATTATGAAGCATTAATTAGAAAAATAAATAAATAACACCTTGCTGGAAGGAAAAATATATTAATGGGTTTAGAAGAGCTTAAACCGCTACATCATTTGTGCCACCGAGTCATTAGTGTGACTAGTGTGACTGTATAATAGAGTCAGAGGCCCAGAAAATGGTGATTTATATTTCTTCTACCGACTTCTAATTCAGAATTATTATTATAAGATCTGTAGGGGAAAATTCCTCTTGGAATTGAAGCTAATGAACTGAAACAATCTACAGAAAGGCAGTTTAATTACTGAACATTATAAATTAAATGCTGTATTTCTATATAAAATATGAGTCTATTTCTATATAAAATATGGTCACAAACTAAACCCACAGTGCATAACATGAGAACGAAGAATAAAGAAGTTTATCTTTTGTCCCCTTTTTGCCCCTTTTTGCCTCTCACTAACTGTATGGACATTGGTCAGGCAATTAATTTCTGTGAGCCTCGGTTTTCCCACATGAGAAAGTTAGGCAATTGGACTAGATTATCTTTAAGAATTCTTCCTTCTCCAGGGCACCTGGGTGACTCAGTGGGTTAAGCCTCAGGTCATGATCTCAGGGTCCTGGGATTGAGTCTCTGCTCAGCAGGAAGCCTGCTTCCTCCTCTCTCTCTCACTCTCTCTCTCTCTCTCTGCCTACTTGTGATCTCTGTCAAATAAACAAATAAAATCTTTAAAAAAAAAAAAAAGAATTCTTCCATCTCCAGTTTAGGATCATGGGAAAAACATAACTCAAACTTTCTGAAACTGAAAGAAAAAAATAACCTATGCAATTCTACCAGCTAAGAAGGTAATTACAATGTAGCATACATGATTTCTATGCGAGAGCTACAGGGTTATAAAGGCAAAAAAAGCTTCTTTTATTGATCAAAGCTCTTGACTATAAAGTAACATGTTATCGCTCTTAGATTCTTCTTTAAATTAGAATGATTCCTTTCCAGACAGGGCAAGCAACTTTGAGAGTCTGCTGGGTTCCACGCTGAGAATGTCAGCTATGTTACAGCAGAGGGCTCTTCAACAGGAAGGAAGGGCAGGGATCCAGAAGCAAAACAAATTCACAATTCCAAGAGCTCAGCCACAAACATCAGGGAATGGCTCTACAGTGGTGTCTTGACATTCGTTCTGGAAGGCCTCCCACTGGATATCTCTTTCTAAATTCATGGAAAATAAATCCCAATCTTTATCAGAGAAATAGGGTCCAGCTCTGTATGGGAGCTCTTTGAAGAGGTATGGCCTAGATACCCTCAGCTGTAAGGCAAACCCCCATCAGAGGAGTCATTTCTTTGAGCCTTTGGTACAGATGCTAACATTAAAGTGTGCAGCGAGAGACTCAAAAGAGGGAGAGTTTAAGCACTCATTTCCTCTTATAGGGACCCTGAATACATGCTGACCTTGGATGGTCTAAGATAAAAAGTTTTGTCAAAGATCGCCTTTGGACTACAAAATAAGATCCACTCCTATTTCCTAGGAAATCCAACTTTCACATATGGATGTAAATTCTCAAATCTGTAGACCTTCCCACAGGATACCGAAAATGTAAGGGCAAGAAATCCTTTAAGTGGAAGCATAGAAATATTGGTGCTAGCTGGAAATGCTGGTGCATCCTTAAGGAAATACATTCCATCACCTGCTAGATCTTGAAATTCTTGGCTCTGGTTCTTTAGGCACAAAAATCATGGTCTGAACAGCTTTTCTTAAAATGATCTTGGCCTTCATTGGCATTCCTATAAAGGGATACTTCATTTTTATCATTAGATACTTTGGAATCTTAATGGAAAATTCTCCCTAAGTAATCAGAAAGAAATAGTCATTTGCGGGATTTTATTTGGAAGGAAAATACACTGGGAGAGGTAAAGCCAAAGCAGAGGCTTCTCTGTGAGGGATGATGGCTCAGGTATTTCTTGGATTTACAGCCAACAGGTAGGCTTGGCATGGAAATGAAGCACTTGAAAATACCCTGCCTGAAAGAAACACTCCTCATTCACAGTGGGCCCAATTATGTGTCATGTATTCTTACTTATAAGCTCAAACACTTTAAGAATGTAAGAAAAACAAAAAGAATCACTAGGAAGTAAAAAATGCACAAAGTTTTTTAAGGCTTTCATGCCAAGGAATCAGCAGACCTCCTTGAAAACTACTAGAACTCTTTTTAATGAGCACATCTTGAAATGTCACTCTGGGACGCACTGGTTTTGCTAAGATTTTTGTTGTTGTTGTTAACAAAATTGGCGCTCAGAATTATCGATATTACCAGTAATAGAGCAAACTGTATTTTATACTGCATGTATTTATTGCGATTTGTCATTTATGTTCTTTTTTTTTGTTGGAAAAATATCTCTGCAGACCTCCTTCAAGGAACTCTGCCCCTCAGTGTGATTAAGTTTTGTCTAAAGAAAAAGTGCATAATTGGTCCCATAATGTGAAAACGTTTAGAATAAACTGACGAAAAAAGCAACAACTTGTAAATCCACTGGCAACTCTATATTGAATACATCTTGGGTTATTCTCACAGATTGGAAGGTCACTCACTTCTCATTATTCTTTATGCCCAACATTTTGTTTTTATATAAATACTATATTTGAATTTAGAGGAAGGACCTGTTCTTTGCTTTAACTGATAAACAAGATATCAAGTAGTACACACTATGCTCGCTGTAATGGAAACTTAGAAGAATGCTCTCTAATATAAAGGCATAAGGTGACACTTTTATTATAGAGTCATATTTTTACTGGAGTGTTATAGAGTCTTTTTCCCTGAAAACCTCTAAGTATTATTTGTACATCTACCTGATAAAATTATAAAGTTGGAGGTAGAGTAGAAAGCGACAAGAATAATATTTTTAAGTGCTCTCTGGTTTTATGATTCCACATGTTTTTCTAAAATTTATTTATTTTTAAGATTCTTCTATTAAAAAAAAAAAAAAGGAAATCCAAAGAAATGTCTTATTTCACACCCACATTTCCTCAAACCCTATAGTCTTCAAGCTACTCATCTAGCACTATTTTCTTTTATATTCTACAGGTAGGAACTCAAAGAATATGAAGAGAATAGGTTGTCTTATCCCAGGACCAACTTTAGACATTACTGACGCTCAAGATATCTGGACTCCGGATGGTACTGAGGAGAGTGATAGTTCATAAAACAAACATAACCAAAACTTCTTTGATGTATTCAGCTGCATTTCCCAGAGGCATGAAGGAGCTCAATTCTCTTTAATATTCCCATTTCCTAGCACTCCAAGAATCTATTTCTGAAAACATCACATTATTTATGTTATTCTTCCTCTATGCAAAAATCTCCTGCCATATAAAGAAAATATTATTTAAGGGTTGTTTCTTCCATTTGCCTAGAATTCACATAAGTTTTGAGTATAAATACTGTTTGAGTATACAATTAGCATAATATGAATTTGGTTCTCTAGTTTTTCTTTACTCTCCTAACAGGGAGTCTAAAACTTACCCAGAGCAAGCAGGTATTCCCTTCCTTAGAACAAATTCAGAATTAACTATCAAATCAAGGAGATAGGCTTTTCCTTGTGACTTGTTTTATTCTAAGGGAGTACTTATGGCATACTTGCCCAAAAAATTAGAGTTAAAAGGAACTTCTAAAAGTATATTTAAGGCATAGGAATATTTTATTTCATAAACAAACAGTCACTGTTTACCTGTACATGAATAATCATCAATTCTGATGTATCCAGTTTTGCAGATGCACATGAAAGAACCCGGGGTGTTAACGCACATCGTATTCTCACGGCAGTAGTGGCGTCCTTCAGCACACTCATCAATGTCTGTGAAGATAGAGGAGGGCAAAGAGGTCAACAGTGGCCAATATTCTAGAGTTTCTCTACAATTTTCTTTGGTGGAGACAGGGCAATAGTTTCCAACTGAAAAGCATTTTTTTAAAGTATTCAAACCTCTCCTTTAATAGGAATGTTTGATGTCCAAATGACAGAAACCATAAATATTTTTTCTCCAACAGCTCTTGCTGGAATTTCAAAGATGTCTGTATATTTCAACTTGCAACATTCTAAATATATTTAGAAATTTTCAGTGCATTCATCTACCTGTGTTTGATAAAATGGATCAGGGCGTTACCAATCTGGCTACCTTGAGTCTTAAAATCTTCAAACTCTGAGTCTATCATATATTGTTTCTTGATTCACTGGCTATTCTGCTGTATACTTGAGGAGATCCTAAGAGATAAATAAAATAGTCACATATGCCAGAACTTGAATAACTTCAGTTAAAGACATGAAACCAATAACATGTAGTTTATTAGAGATACTAGTGTCTGAACCAGGATGTGTCTGAACAGAGACGAAATTACAATGTAGAGACCTGATATAAATGAGAAACTGTAAAATAGTAATAAGTTGGCATATTGAACTTCCATGGCAATCCATACACACCAAGTTTTGAGTGTAAAGACTTACACATGGTAAGCCGTAACAGGTACTACTACTAAGTGGGAAGAAGGTGAATTTTTACAATAGACTGTCCCCATTATATAGCACCTCCATGCATGGAACATAAACTATTTTACAAATATTTTGTCACTGTGAAATACTCTTTATGAAAGGCCTTAATGCACTGGCCAGGCATGGTATTTCTCCTCCAGATGTCTGTGTTCTCAAATCCTTGTGGTGAATCCACAAAGTAGCAATGCTCTCGTTTGTACTATTAAGAGAAATGGATCGATTTTAGGAGACGGTCAGGTGATCCACCACTACAGAAGTCATGCTCTTTCGATAACCTCAACTACATTCCCAGTCCTGAGAGTATCACAAGAATTAATTGATAGAATCTCAGAAAATTATAGTTTAGAGCTGAAGGGACCTTGGCAATCAATTAAGCTAACTACTCATTCTACAGATGAAAAAAATGGAAGGCGAACGAGACTTGATTTTCTATTCAACTTCTAAATGAAAGGTAACGCGATAAATTACAAACCTCTTAGCATACAAAACTCTTCCTGGGCTTGGCCCTGACTTTTTTGGCTTTACAGCCTATGACCGCACCCCTTCCTCCCTGAGTTCTGGCCACACGTAGCCTCTGATCAGTTCTCAGACGGACCATGCTCTCTCATATCTGCCTGCCTCTGTAAGTGACGTCCTCTCTATTCCCTCTTTCGCTATCACCAGCCTTATTGGATCTTGCCCACCAGTGGATTATCCTTCAAGAATCTGTTTAAACAACTCTCTGTGAGAACTTCCCCAATGAAGTAAAATGCTCTCTATGCAGTACTCTCTTGGAACTTGGTGTTTCCACCGCAGATTCACCCACTGTACCTTTATTAACTTTTGCAGGCTTCTTCTCTCCAAGAAGCCTTATATACTCCTGCAGGGTAGAGATCATCTGTTCATGTCTCTTAACTCTAGCTGCACATCATATTCATCTGGGATGCTTTTTAACAACATTGGGTCTTGCTCCAACTCCCAAATCCCCATTCCAAATCTGATTTAACTATCTGTAGTGGAACACAGGCAATAATTTTTTTTTAAACAATTTCTTTTTAAAATCTTCTCCATGATGAGTCTAATGCAGGGATCAGCAAAATATTTCAATAAAGAACTAGATAGTAAATATTTTAGGCTTTGGGGCTTATAGGATCTCTGTTGCAACTTTAGCTCTGATGTTCTAGCATGAAAGCAACTGTAGGCAAATGTAAATAAATGAGCCTGGCGTTATTTCAATAAAATTTTATTTACAAAAACAGAACTTGAATCAGATTTGGCCTGGAGGCCACAGTGGGATGACCCCTGGCCTAATGCATAAGCAGTGTTAAGAATCCCTAAGTTTGTAAGCCATTTTTGTATTCACAATACCTCATAGGGTGTCTAGGATATTACGGGGTCAATAAATGCTGCAGAATGAATGAATAAATGCTTCAAGGCTGGTTTAAGGAAGAGCTAAGAATAGATCTCAGATTATCTGACTCCTAGTATAATATACTTCTCATGATATCATGCTACTTCTAAATGTTTGCACTGGTCTGCAAGGAAAGTATCACATTCAATTACAGCCTAAAAATCAAACTAGAGGCACCCTGGGGGAATATGATGAAAACTCATTTACTTCCAGGGTCTTAAGATAATAATAGGAATCATATAGGATAATTAATGTGCTCAGCGGGATCAATGGTCTTTAACCCTGATCTTCTGAGAGAGTGCTGCAGAGAAGTGAAAGTTACTGAAAGCCACTGCAGGAGTCCCCTGGGCTTTAAGCTTGTGAACTGGAGGGATGGCCATGAAGAAGTTCACATGTGCAATGGTATGAAGAATTTACCTTTGAGGAAGAAAGAGCCAAGAATAATGAACCCAACTCAGTGAAGACACCTTGGTTATCAGAGGGGAGAGTTACTGAGTACACTGTGTGTGGCCTCTCCTCAAAACAAGACTAGTTCCTAGTGGGAGACCATAGTCCTGGAGAATCAGGGATGTAGCTTCAGTGCCTTGGGCAGGACTGAGTCCCAACTAGTGCAAGCACTAGTTACAGAAGACACTGTCCCTCTTTCCAAACAGTATGCTAGAGGCAGAAGCCCACCTCTGTAGAGTGGCCACCAAACCTGGCAAACCCAACTCATAAGCACATGAAGCATAAAGAATGAGAACTTTGAGAGTACTAAAGTCCTATGAGAAGAGATAGGGTGATTTCTGTTAATGGACCCTATTTATAGCCAAAGTTATCAGATAGTTTGGTTTATAAGATAAATAGGGCTGTCTTGTGAAAGGGTACATGAGCCTAAATACTGTCTCTAATAGTCGTGTGGTGGGGCTACATCTCACACTGTTGGGAGACACTGGCCAGTCCCATTTTCTTTTGTAGATTTTACCCTTGAAGCTAGCGTAAGGTCAGAGAAAACACAATGTAGAGTCATAAAGCAAAACAAGGAAATCTATTTAGTGTGAAGCCTTTAGGAACTTGAATGGTTTGGATCACAAAGAAATAACTGGATTCATGACCCAGAGATATGAAGTATCAGGAACAGTATTGGGGGGGGAGGAGGAGTAAAAATACAAAAAATATAAATGCAACACTCTATACCCGGTTGTCAGTTGCCTTTTTAAATTTCTCATGCCCCATTTTCAGAAAAGGAAGTCCCCAAAGAGCCTCCTTTAAAACCACAAAGCTACATAAATGTCATTTCTACTTGTACGTGCAGATAATCATAGGCCCCAAATGGCACGACTGAAAAATGATCTGGCAGAAAATCATGTTCAAACTTAGTCCAGGGTGTATTTTTGTTTGAAATCCCAATTCGAAAACTTAATGTCAAATTCTCACAATTCAGTTCAATTCTCAACATGTTTACTGAATCTTCAATGCCCAAGTTCCTTTACTGGGGTTTCAGTTGTATTGATAACCCTGAGCCGAAGAACCACAGTCCTAGGTGGAGAGTACCAGGGATGGCATTTGCTGCCATAGCACTTTCTACCAGGCAGAGAGAAGCTAGCTCTTGCCAAGACAAAGCATTCAAGCACAGCTTTTGGACATGCTGTAGAGATTCATGCGGAGGGCACACTGCTCAGCCACGTGGCTTTTAACAATCCGTCCAAAATTCAGTACAAACACAGTTAAAGCATAGGTCTGGCCTTCAAAGGACTTACAATCCTTCTAAATACTATCATTACCAGACACACAGGAGCCTTCCTTCTATGCGTTAAGCCTGCACTCTAGGGAATAATTTCTCTAAGAGAGGCTCACGGTTCCTTGAAAACAGGTACTGTCGGGTACTGTTTTCAGAACCATTACGTTACTATTCTTCTTCCATCTCCCTCCTTAAAACTTTCACCATGTAAGGAGGAAATTACAGGCTCTGAAATATCTAGTCATGTTTTTAAAATGTTCACTCATAATTCAACAAGCATATAATGCCAACACAACACGTCTGAGCGCTGCATTAGGCAACAAAGATAAATTCCAGCTGAAGAAATAACACTTAGACAATAATGCTAGGAAGTGATACACACTATATAATAAGGGAAACGTAAACAATGTGCATTAAATTGGGAGCAACCAACTTCTTTGACACAGTGCCCTTTCTGTTCAGAGCTTATCAATGCAGAACAAATTTGGGAATTTATACTTGGTGATAATAAATAATTTTATAAGTCTTCCCTCTCCCAACTTTAGGAGCTGATAATGAAATTAAGAAGCCAGGACACAACAGGAATAACAGCATAAGGTCCTATATACCAAGTGTCAGAAAAGAACAGGATGGAAAAGAAAAGAAGGAAAGGGAAGGGAAGAGAAAAGACGGGAAGGGAAGGGAAGGGAAGGGAAGAGAAGAATATACTCACTACCAGGACCGATATTCAGAGGAAAGCTGGTGACTAAGAGCAGGGACAACGAAGGACAGTTTACTGGTTGGTGTGGCTGGGCATGAGGTAGATTTTAAAGAAATAGATTTAAAGGGGCAGACTTACACAGAGAAGGAGGGGGCTGCCACAAAACAGTTTCCTGTCAAACAGAGATGCTCAAAGATGAGAGAGAGGACTGTAGACATTGGAGTCTAGTGTAGGCAGTGTAGGCGGCAAAGACATGAAACACTGAGGAACAATGAATATTCTATTTGGCTGGAGTTCATGCAGGAAATAAAACAGAAATACAGCTATGGGAGAGGAGACACAACGGGAATGCACTTAAATCTCCAACAAACACTAGAAAGGTATCTTCCTTGCTGTGATATGGA
Source organism: Enhydra lutris kenyoni (assembly GCF_002288905.1). Lineage (NCBI taxonomy): Eukaryota > Metazoa > Chordata > Mammalia > Carnivora > Mustelidae > Enhydra > Enhydra lutris. The sequence goes on from NW_019154140.1 coordinate 3,746,783, forward strand.
AACAGGAAAGCATTTGGAAGGAGGTGAGGAGGGGAAGTGGCTTAGAAAAATAAATCTCATGAGAGTTGGTGGAATGGAGCAATTGTGGAGCTGATGAGAAGGTGCAGTCAAGGTGAGGAGAAGTTCGTTAAATTAAACTAACCTCCCTAGCCCCAGTTTCTCCACATTACTTTTCAGTGTCTGAAAATATCCTATTAAGTTGTTTGTTGGTATGTCTGCTGTCTCTTTCTAGCGGAATGTAAGATTCAGGAGGGTAGGGACCTTGTTCTAGGAGAATGGCTGGCTCTCCCTAAAAATCTGCTGGACGAATCCATGAATCCTTCCATGGCTTTTCATCGAGAAGGAGAAAGGGTAAGTATCCTAATTCACACTGGCCTGACCTGGAGCTCCACTTGGCAGAGCGAATCCTTTGTCTTCCTAGTACCTTGCCCAGGCATTTACTTCGACATGAGGTTTTTGTAAAAACAGTGAACATAAACCTCTGTGGTAAAATACAGTCTTGCAGGGGGAAGAACACTGCAGTGGGAATAAAGAAGGCGGGATTCTAGTCTTTGGTCCTATGATAAGCCTGAAAGGCGTTTCATCTCTCTGGACATTAATTTCATCATCTATGAAAACAAAGGCTAGAGGTTTCCACGTCATTACCAGCCCTCATATTTTACAATTCTAACAAAGAGACCACAATTTGTATGGTTGCAGGGGAGAATCTGATTCTCCAGGATTTTGTAGGATACGCGGTCGTACTCCAACAAACTTAAAAAGCATAATAAGTAAACTGTGTTTCTTATACTCGAACAACCTCTCTTGCCCCAAGATAATTCAAGCTGATCTATTTTAGAAACAGGAACTTATAAATTTATAAATTCCCTTTTATCCTATCTGAAAGCTGTGGCTGACTTTGTAATTATTCAGAGTCACAGATTTCTAGACCTGAAAGGAACTACAAAAATCATCTAACCTAACTGCAGTCATTTACAATTAAAGACATGGGAGGCACAGAAATGCCAAAGACAAATTAAGAAGGTGGCAGGAATCAGACTGTGAAACTTTCATGAGCCACATTAAAAAATCTGAACTTAATTCTATATGAATTGGGAAAGGTTTTAGGAGAGGGTTCCTTGGATCAGATCTGGGTTTTTCGAAGATCCCTCCAGCACAAGTTTATACAGTTAATGAGTGGAAATCAGAATGACAACACTGTTTCCAGACCCCAGATCCTACATTAATGTTGCTTTTGACCTATAGAGTCATCTCCTCGGAGATGATCCTTGGAGGCAGTGGGCACTCTGGTAGGATGTCCCCCTCTCCTGCGGGCTTCTGCCACACAAACTGGCGATCCCCCCGTTCCCCCCCCCCATTTTATGCTTTGTATGTCACTGATGCCATTTTTAAAAAAATAGTATATTTCTAAGGCTTCAGCATTTTATCTCAATTATAATCCTGTAAAAGGATTATATTAGCATGTTAATGAACACTAATGCTTTATTGCTCAGCCAATAAAATCCTGAAGTCATGCAGTCAACAGCAAGGACTCTACATACTGAAGATGAACACGCATTGGTATGGGTTAGAATTGCTAAGTCTTGGCCCACCAGCTGTGAAAAACTGGCTTGGCAAAGTTGGCAAAGAGATCAATGACTTAATTCATAAACCAGGAAAAAGCCTAAGTTCTGAGAAATATAATTCTGGAAAGAGATTTGAGAATAACATTTGGGAAGATAAGAGTATTTTTGAAAATAAAAAAAAAATTTGCAAGTATAAGTAGGCTGCTCAGTAAAAATCAGTAAAGAATAAATTAAAATGTCATTTACAAATAGGCTAACATTAAAAGGAATTGCAAGCAATCCTATTTTGAAGTCAGTGGCATTAGCAAGTTTGTTTACCAAATATTAATTTTTATGTATTAAAAACTATATCACGCACTACTGAAAAACATAATTTTTTTTTAAAGATTTTATTTATTTATTTGACAGACAGAGATCACAAGTAGAGAGGCAGGCAGAGAGAGAGAGGAGGAAGCAGGCTCCCCGCTGAGCAGAGAGCCCGATGCGGGGCTCGATCCCAGGCTGGGATCATGACCTGAGCCGAAGGCAGAGGCTCCAACCCACTGAGCCACTCAGGCACCCCTGAAAAACATAATTTTTTGATACCTTAAAATAAAAGCCATACATTTTCTTCATCCACCTTTTTAAACTCATTCATTGTAAATTGTACAGTACATTCCTCAAGAGTAAAAACTTTAGCATTATATCATTGTTCTTGCTACTTTTAATAGGATACATTATTCCTAGTTTTAGGATTCCTGCATTTAAAACAGATATACATGGAGACATGCAGTAGGAAAATTTGAGACAGGGCTGAGAGTGGATCATGAAATTATACCTGTGGGAAAAGGTGAGATCACCTGGAACACTAAGGGGCTAAGGAAACAAAGCATGAGTAGTTTATCTACATAAGTAATATTTACTGAATTCTAACTATTTCCCAAGGTATTAACGGCAACACCAATGGCATGGCCTTGAAGAAAACGGATGTGGTTTCTGTCTTTGCAGAGCAATGGTCCTTCTCAAAGACAAGTAATAATTTTTTAAAATGCTGTGGGAATTTGAGAAGGATAGTGCACCTGGAACAAAATGTGAGCACTCCAAATCTTAAAGGCAAGGCAAGACTTTCAAGAGGATGTGACATCTAAGCAAAGGACTAAAGGAGAAGCAGAGTTAGCCAAGTGAGATGGGAAAAACGAGAGCATTTCAAAAAGAGAACTATGCTGGAAAGTGAGAAAATTCTGTATATTCAAAGAACAGCAAAACATTAAATGTGGCTAATGAAGTAAGCAGGAGCTATTTTGTGTGTAGATCTTGTAAGACAAACAGAAGGATTTGACCTTATCCGATGATCGATGGGAATCTACTGAAGTTTTTTAAATCAATTTTTTAAGATATCATATGTGCAAAGAGTATAAACTTTAAAAGATAAAACAGAGTGTAAAATTAAAGTAAGTCCAATCATGGCAACTCAACTGTTCCACTCCTAACCTCCTAAACACTTTTACCAGTTTCCTGTGCAACCTTCCAGAGACACCGTCTGCCCATATAGGCAAATGTACGTGTGTGTGTTTGGGGGGTATGGTGAAGGGGATGTTTCTCCTCTAAAGGGTACAAGTGAATGAAATGACATTAAGTTGCTAAGCAAGATCTTTTTAACTGCAAGGCAGAGGATGGATTTGAGAAGAGCTAATTGGAAGCTAGGAATAAGCTCACTTGTAGCTTGGGTTCCTGTGTCTGAGACAGTATATTATATTCTAGTTGCACATGGAGAAAGTGTGGTGATATACAAACGCACACATACACACACTCTAGACGTATATATATAGACAGAAAGATATCAGGAGAGAAGATAAGACTGGAAGTCAAGGTCAAGATCTTGGAGCTTCAAGCACAGAGAAGGTAATTAAAGCCATGGTATCAGACAACATCACCCAGGGAGAATGTGCAGAATGAGGAGGAAAAAAATAAGATGGAGGCATGAGGAACTTCAACATTTAAGGGACAAGTAAAGCAGGGAGACTGGAAGATTGCTCAGAGAGGTAGTGGCAAAACTAGAAGAGTTTTGGAGGGAGATGAACGTTGAGACAGTGGTCCGCAATCACTTTTCAACACACCTTCTGTATTTGAGGTAATCCTCATCTCCCCAAGACGGAAGTCACAACTCAGATTTCCGCATACTTGGCAGCCAGTCTATAGACTTGTAACCTAGGACCACCCATTGTGGGCACTTATGCAAAACTTCAATTCGGAAGAGAACGAAGCAAGGTTGTGAAATCTAGCAAGCTGGTTGGAGAGGGTGTTCAGTGCTTAGGACAGTAGCCGCGGCACAGGTTCTGGAGTCCGGTCCCAGGTGTCATCAGTGAACAGTAGGCAATATTTGTGTGAGTTGTAGTGTTGACACTGAGAGGTTGTGGAATCTGTACCCACGTGTGACTTGTGTGGTCCTGGCTGAACATCATTTAAACCTGTCCTCACACATTTATTGTGAGCCACCTGACATTCTTCAGTGTATTCCTTTTCTGCTTTAACTGCCAGAGAGGGTTCTGTTGTTTGCAGCTCTGATCCCTGATCGATACAATGCAGTGTCATGAGGACAAGGTAAAGAAGTATTTCAAGGCGGGCGTGATCAATAGAATTAATTGCTGTCTAGAGGTCAAGCAAAATGCGGGCTGGACGAGGTCTGATTTAACATTCTAGAAGTTATCAGTGACCTTGGTGAAAGTAGTTTGGAGGGGACCTGGGACGAAAACTCTAGACTGCTGTAGATGGAGGACAGCCTCTGACATGAAGAGATGGAGACAGTGAAAATCAATCACACCTTTCAGAAATTTGGATATAAAGGGGAGGAAGGTTAATAAAACAAAATCTGGTTAAGGGAGATACGTGAGCATATTTCAATGCTGATGGGAAGGAGCAAATGGAAGTAAGTTGAAAACAGAGTTTGAGGAGATAAGAGATGGAATAAGCTTCCTCTGAAGCCAGGAAGATTCAGTCCTCAGATGGACCCATCACTCCCAAGAGAAAGGGTATCTATTCCACTGAGACTGGAGAGAAGGAAGAAAGGGTAGGCATGAAGCATGTGGGTTTATGTAAGGGGAGCAGAAGGGGGAGGAAGTCAGTTCCTGTTCTCTGCTTTGCTGGTCAAGAAGTTACCTCCTGAGAATAAGAGAATGGGTGGAAGAAAAAATTTGCATGGAATGGTGAAGTCATCGTAGGAAATGAGAGGAAACTAAGCTGGGATGCATAGTAAGATTACTCAAGCAGCAGAGCACCCAGCAGGGTCAGCAGCCATGCTCACACAGGTCTACCACTTGACATTTCTTTTTTTTTTTTAAAGATTTTATTTACTTATTTATTTATTTGACAGACAGAGATCACAAGTAGGCAGAGAGGCAGGCAGAGAGAGAGGGGGAAGCAGGATCCCTGCTGAGCAGAGAGTCTGATGCAGGGCTTGATCCCAGGGCCCTGGGATCATGACCTGAGCCGAAGGCAGAGGCTTCAACCCACTGAACCACACAGGTTCCCCTACCACTTGACATTTTTATAACACTTTGGCTCTGGTGGTGCATCTTCATACATAATATATGTTAATTCTCACAACCCTATGACTTAGGGGGCACTTAAAGAGTTACCCTATTTTCACAGCCCAGGAGCCTATATGAAGTTGGGAAGTTTCCAGAATGTTTGTGGTAACTTCGTAGCTTGCAAATCTTGAATAGAATCACTTCATATAACCCATGGTTCCTCCACAATCTGGGCCCTATTTCAGCAGTCTGATCTAACACCTCTGGCTATAAACCTCCTGTTGCAGTAAGAAACTCCAAAATACATCTTGCTCTTTCTCTTTCCTTACTCTTCTGCCAATCTAAATTGGATTCACTCTTCAAGGCCCAAATGAAGTCCCAACTCCTCCCCAGTGTGTCCCTAACCTTTGGGCATGGGGATTCCATCTGTTTCTACTTCTGCACTTTTTGTCTGGGCTTATTCATGGCAAGTGAGTAGCTATTTTGGCTGAATCCAATTTGCTTGAAATAAAGGAACAGACAGGCTCATTTGAAAGATTGCCTTGTCACGTTGGATTTGAAAATTCATCAAGTTGAACAGCGCTCGTTCCAAAAAGGCAGATTAGTATTTTTAAATATTAAAAACTAATTTAACAAATATATATTTATTTTGCCAAAAACAAGAATTTCAGTCATTACAATATCCAAATTGATGCCTATTCAGAGTTATTAATCTGAACATTACATCAGTGCTTTCATGAATGATATGGAACCACTCCAACTTTTAACTGCTTGTTTATACAAAAATCACTGACTAAACTAAACTGTTAAATTTGACAATTTTAATCAATGTTTAATGATGATTAGGAAGTATGACTTTACGATAACTCCACACCAACAAACATATATGGTTTACAAATTCAGTTCCATTTCTTCACTATCACATTCTTATTTAAGGATATGAACAAATTGTAAAAGCCTGTTTGGGAGCACATTCTTTGTATCGAAGAAAAATTACTTGGGGGAAAGTTAAAATGGAATAAAAAAGTAAAAAAGAAGATATTCTAATGTATTATTAAAATCCCAGGGATCTATTTTTATATCATACCAATGAGTAAGAGATGTAATTTAGAACCATAATGTCCAAACACATGAGACTCTTCTTGCTCTGGAACATTTGCCCAAACAAGCCAAGTCCTTCTCCATAACATATCTCAAATATCCCATTTCTCTGTCAGGTTCATTTAATTTATGCCTAAATGCTTCCTGCAATCCACAGCTAGTGGTACCTCCTAAAAACTTACTCTTATGTCCATTCATGATATTGATAATGAAACTACATTCACTTCTATGTTTATTGCTTTGACTGTGTCATTTCATTTTTCTTCATGGCATCACATCTTCACAAAGGATCCCAAGCAGAATCTCAGGGCCACTGAATCAAAGTTAGATTTGTTTCATTTGTACAATTCTTACGCTTTTCTAGCTAGACTCTTCCCTGCTATTAACCATGCTGAAACTTCCGTCTCCTATCTGCAAGCCTTTTTTCAGATATCTTTGATGCAATGTGATCATCTTATTTTATACTGGAGTTGGTTCTTCTTGGAAGCAAAATGAATACATGAAGAAAGGAAGAAATTGCAAAGGGAATGCTATTAGTAGTTTCATATCAAGCAAGCATTTGTTAATTGACTTCCAAACTTTTAACAGATTTAACTAAAGCACATAGCTTGGATTTTTTTGCGGGAGGCAAGATAAAGCCGGTATTTATAATATAATCTCTAAGATATACCTGACCTTAATGTGAGTTGCAGAAGTTTCATCAATTAAATTTTTGAAAATTGTGAATCATGTGACACCCCACGTATCACTTCAAATGGATTGTTTTCCAGGGGAAAAGATCCTTTTTTAATAAAAAGTTGTTCATTTAATGAAAAAATACTAATAAACCACTGCTCCATATGAGGTACCTGCAAATGATCTATAACAAATCACTTAATTCTAAGTAGACATCTTTTTCCTAGTATTAATAAACAAGTACATGCAAATAATTACCGAGTATTTTATCCTATGATTCATCTACAGAAAAATAACATAAATTTTCACTGTTAAAGTTTTATCATATAATTTGCAAAATGAGGATGAATTATGCATATCTATATCTAAGAACTGGTTAGATTGTTATTCAGACCAGAAAGGAATTTGGCATAAAGTCATTTGGTTCTGGAAATAATCCATGGTAACTTAGCTACTGAAGTAGTTAAAGACCTCATTATAATTGGCTTAAGCTATAAGATAATATGATCATATGGACTCTCAGAGTATTTTTGCCTCAAGTCTTCAATAAGCTTAGAGTGAACATCTTAGTTCCAAAAATAAATTCATGTTGCATGAATTGACTGACACACTGGTAGTAATAAATACAGGTTTAATCACAAACTTTTACCAAGGACTTATTTTTCTAGAAGGCATTTTTCACATACTTCATCTTTTAATTTTATTTGACCTCTGCTTTCCCAACCTCATAACACAAATGTGCCCATTTAAGAGATGAGGAAAATGAGGCTCAGAGATATTAAGTGATTTGAACAAATTCTCAGTTAATAAATTGCAGAGGTAAGAATTAACCCCCAGTCTTCGTATGCAATGTTCTTTCCATCACATCAGAACTTCCACCACTTGTGAAAACTGGAAAGATGTGGATTTGATCCACATAAACATTTTACATTCATTTGTCTGCTAAATCTTAAAATCGCTTCTGACATATATTTTTCAGACATCATTCCAGGTAGCTGCTCCTACAAATCAGCAGAGTATCCATCAAGGTACTAGACTGACTCTTTTGCAAAAGATGGGTATATAAAATAAGTATTTGTTTGCATTTTCTTTCAGCACTGACATAATTGAGCAGTAAAGGCGTGACAAAATGATAAATACTTTTTAACATTGGCAGGCAGCAAATGTTTCTTGCATACTACAAAGAAATGCAAAGGTAAACAATCCAGTGAGAATAGGGAGCCAAACAAGACTCAAAATCATACGAGAAATGTAATAATGTTACAGGCCATGGATACAAATTTCCATGCCTGCTGATGAATTTGAGGGTTTCCTTCAATATTCCCCCTATATTTCTGAGTGTATACCTCTGAGTATACTTCCGAGTGTTTTTATGGGTTCAGGATAAATAGACACATACTTGCTATCACTGCCTACAAGCCTGCCCGTGGGCATCCTCTGGGTCTTTTCTATGTTCTTGGAGTCTCCGGCAAAGGTAGTCCATATCCCCATGTCCCTACTTCTGTCCCTTTAAAAGAGTTCCCATCCCCAAAGCTAAAAAACTCTTGAGACCTCACGCAGCATCTTCTTCAGACTTGAAGAGCATGTTCAGAGCTACTCAAAAAAGAGAAAATGAGAAAGGAACTTATTTCAGTGAGGCCAGCACAGGGAAGACAATGAACTAACACTCAAAGACTGTCTCTGAAGTACTGAAAGCACTTCCAGGTTTATACAAGGCAAATGAGGGACAAAGGTGGGTAGATATGTGCAGGTGGGCAGCAAAGGTCAGATCCATCATTGTCTTGGGGTCAATCACAGGCAGGGATCTTGCTGGCTCAGGGTAGTCCTTATTGCTTGAGAGGGTAATTTTGGTTCCCATCAGGAGAGGCTTTGCCCTCAGGGTCTTTGGCCTGAGCCAAGAGACAACATGGGAAGTACCCAGCTAGAAAGTGTGAGGTCAGAATGGAGGCAACTGAAGTCCTCTTTCAAAAGTACTAGTTCTTAACCCTATTTAATACATAGATGTAGTAACTGATGACTAAGTCATAATTTCTTCTTTATATAGCATGCAAAAGTGATCATGAACTCCAACAGACTTAATCACGAATATTTTGTAGAGTAGTACATTCTTTGGTAGAAAAAAAAATCAGCTGACCATGAAGGTCACACAACTATGGTGCTTTGTTTCAAAAGGATAGTATATGGGTATCCCTGATTGTTTCTTCAACTTCCTTTCCATGAGAATCTATCGCTAAGAAGTAGTTCAGAGAAGTACACTCTTTATTAGGTTTGATTTTAAAAATTTAAGTCCTCCCTTCATATCAGAGGAGACCCTGGCTTCAAGGAAAAAATACCCTTGTCCTCCAATTTAAATATCTTAATGATGTTCAAGTTTACAAATGAATAGAAATTGTTTTTGAGTCAGCAAAAGCTGAAGTATCACAGAGAGTAAATGACGAATGAGCCCAGAAGAACTGCTAATGCAAGTTCAAATTTAGTTGGGTCACTTGATAGTGATTTCCAAAAGTTTTTTACCAAACTTCTCAATCAGAGAAGGAAATCATTTTTATGAAAAATAACACACACACACACACACACACACACACACATATCTCCTCAGCATAGCAAACATGTTAAATAGATGTTCCTTAATGCCTAAAAACAGTCATGTTTTCATGGATGGCCTTCATTATTATGTTGACGTATATTCCCTCTAAATCTACTTTACTGAGGGTTTGATCACAAATGGATGTTGTACCTTGTCAACTGCTTTTTCTGCATCTATTGAAAGGATAATATGTTTCTTATCTTTTCTTTTATTAATGAGGTGTATCACATTGAGTGATTTGCAAATATTGAGCTACAACTGCAACTCAGGAATAAATGACACTTGTTTGTGGGTGAATTTTTTTTTTAATGTATTGTTGGATTTGGTTTGTTAGTATTTTGAGAATTTTTACATCTATGTTCATCACGGATATTGGCCTGTAGTTCTCTTTTTCAGTGGAGTCTATAATCTGTTTTTGGTATTCGGGTAATGCTGGCCTCACAGAATGAATTTGGAAGTTTTCCTTCCTTTTCTATTCTTTGGAATAGTTTGAGAAGAATAGATATTAACTCTTCTTCAAATGTTTGGTACAATTTACCTGTGAAGACATCTGGCCCTGGACTTTTGTTTATTGTGAGTTTTTTTATTATGATTCAGTGTCCTTGCTGGTTATCAGGATAGCATATTAATTCTGAAAGCTGTTTTAGGTGGCAACTTTTTCACTTGGTTGGATGAATAGATGATGCCTTTAAAAGTTCAATTCATATTTGAAAACATCAGAAATGCTTTTGGTCCTCTCTGTCTCTCCATTTTTTTTTTTTTGGTTAATTTGTTACTGGTATGCTTAATTTTATTTGTTGACCCAAGTAAGCCCCAGGATGACCAGATATTTAGTCAGACATTACTCTGGGTGTGCCAGTGAGGATGCCTCTGGATGGGATTAACATTTGAATTGGTGGACTGAGGAAAGCAGGTTGCTTCCCTAAACTGTTCAGGCCTCATCTAATCAAAGGAAGACCAGAATAGAACAAAAAACAGTAAAAGGGATATTTTGCCTGACTGTGAGCTGGGATATTGTTCTTCTCCTGCCCTTTAACTGGAATTTACACTATTGGTTCTCCTGGTTCTCAGTTCTTTGGACTTGGACTGAAAGTATATGATGGGCTCTCCGGATATACAACTTGTTGACTGCAGATCTTGGGATCTTCTCAGCCTCCATGAGCCAATTCTTTATAATCAATCAATGTCTCAATCAATCAATCTCTCTCTTTCAATATATATCCTTTTGGTTGCTTTTCTGGAGAACGCTGATTAACACGGGAATCTTGGGCTTTTTTTATTTAAGAAAATCTACCATAACACACTACAGAGAGTGCATCATTAGCCATAATTTTGAAAGCTACAGTGTCTGCTAGAATTCCCTAATTAATCCCATAGGGCGCAGTCCTCTGGTTATTTATCCCCACTCTGTTAACAGGTCTCCTGTTAACTCCAGTGAGGAACTATGTGCTGGTTTTATAATCAGAGGACTGAGCTCATTCTGCATCTTTCTCTTCATATCTCTTGGAGCAACTCTGTGGGCTTATCACTCATCTATTCTTAAAGAAATCCTCTCAGATTGCCTCTATATTCCGTAGTTAATGATATGCAGATACTGGCTATGCCAGTAATTCACACTAAATGAATTATTCGTGAAGTGGCAATCAGCTGAGAAAGAGAAAAAAGAAGGAAGGAAGGAAGAAAAGGAGGGAGGGAGGGAGGAAGAAAGGAAGGAAGGGTGGGTAGGAGGGAGAGTGAGAAAGTTTGTTTTCCCATTGTCTTCCTATGTGGGTTATTTACCGTGGTTTCAGTTCATTACAGATTCTCTAATACCAATGAGCTGCTTTCTGGATGGAGTAAAGATTATTTTTCCTTTACAGAAACATTCAATTTGTAAGGCCAGTTAGCTGCTTTAAAAACCGTCTCTAAAGAAAAATCTATATGCTATTCTTATTTATAAAAGTAAGAATTACATTAGGTATCTAATAAGTAAATTGAAAGTGTAACAATTTAAAAACACTGAATTTATAGATAGAGGATAAGAATTTGAACACTGGGTTTACTGGGTAAATGATTTTGGGCAAAACATTTGATTTCCAAGCTCTCCAGTTTTCTTAACCACAAAACATGATATTATAAAAATGTGTGCATCATAGGACTGCTGGAAGAAATCAGATGTTGTAACTAGAAAGCATATTAAGTGTCTCTTAAGAATCATGGTTATTAGTAGTAGGTGATATTTTTTAATACAGCCCTATTGACAAATAACGGCAAGAAAAAAGAACATGAAATAGAAAAAATAGGGAAATTACTTGTTTTCATTAAGAGTTATGCTCACATTACTTCGTACATGGGCTAGAATTTCCCAAAATGCAGAATAAGAAACAATGGAGAAGAGGAGGTATCCTTAGCCAAAGTATTGCATTACAAAGACAGGAAGGCGATGAAAGGAGATAGTGTTCTTTTGATAACGGGTTAAAAAAAAAAAAAAAGGAAAGGCAAAGAGAGAAAGGAACAAAGAAGGTAGATATCTAAATATAATTTATAATTTATGTTTGCAGTTGTGTCATGCCTGGCACATAGCAGGTACTAAACAAATGTTTATTAAGATTCAAACGGCATTTAAATTAAATACCATCTACATGTCAGACATTTAATGTACAAGTGAGTTGTTTTGCAAATTGTGGATAGAATTAAAATCTTAAGCAAAAATTTAGAGTGTACAGTAAAAGCAAGAGAGATAGGGGGAAATTTCTGGAATTTGTGGTCCTTTCAATATATACATGCCATTTATCAGTACATATACAATAAATAACAAGTGTTTTAAATGAATGAATTCCTTCTCTTGCACTACTCAAAATAATTTTTAAGGACCAAAACATATCAATTTAAACAACTGAATCCCTTTTTTACCTATAAAAAATCTATATGACAATTAGCCTTTCTTATACAATATAAGCATAAGTCAATAAGTTCAATAATTCTTTAGTGATGAAGTAGCCTAAAGGTGCCCATCTGTTTAGCATATCTAAGCATTTCAAACCACCAATAAATAAATATATCTCAAACTCTATCTCTATTTTAGAAGTTTAGAAGAATTCAAGGAAAGCAAAGTCTATGACAAGACACTAACAGGTGGGAGAAATAGAAATATATATATATATATATATGTCCTTTAATAAACAGTACAGTATATAACAAAGTATGTTACAACTGGATAACTAGACATGAACCAGTATAGAAGAAGGTGCAAATTCTTTGATCAGATAAAATTTTAAAATAGATTTGAGAAATTAAATCTGTGTGCCTAATTCATCAGAAAGTCTTCAGAAAGAAAAGAAAAAGTAAGTAGTGTAGAAGTATAATTAAATCATGGATAGTCAGACCAAAAAGCAAAAGGTATTTCTGCCAGATTATAAAAGTTTGCCACAGCTACCATAATAAAGTACCACAAACTGGTGCCTTAAGCAACAGAGATTTATTGTCTCACAATTCTGTAGGATAATGGTCCAAAATCAAGGTGCTAGAGGGTTGGTTCCTTCTGAGGGCTGTGAAGGACAGTTTGTTCCATGCCCCTTGCCTGGCTTCTGGTGTTTTGCTAGAAATCTTTGGTATTCCTCAGCTTGTAGCTGTATCACCCCAATCTCTGCCTTCATATTTACCTGACATTCTCCCCTTGTGTCTGTGTCTACATTTCCCCACTTTATAAGGACAATTGTCATACTGGAGCATGGTCCCATGTTTTTCCACCAGTATGATTTCATCTTAACTAATTATACTTGTAACATTTACATTTCCAAATAAGGTCACTTTCTGAGATACTATGGATTAGAACTTCAATATGAATTTTTGAGAGACACAATTCAACACATAACACAGATGAACTGTCCTAAGGAAAAGAAAGAATTAAGAGAGCTAAAGGTGACTTGCTAAGGATAAATGGATGCATAACCATGTAGGGCCAGGCAACAGAGAGCCTTGGAACCTTCACCTTAGCAAAGGAACTTGATGTGTTGAGCAATAGGTAGACAGTGTGGGCTCTCAAATAGAAAAAATGGTGTTTTGTAAACATTAATCTGGAGAACGGGTCCCGGTGAGTAGGAAAGGATGAGACACTAAAGACGGAATAACTAAGTAGAACGTGACATGAAGTAAAAACTATCTGGCAGCAGCAGTCAGAATGAAAGAGATTAAATGAATTCAAGGGAAAGTGGTCGATCAATAAAAGATTATTCCTTTAGGGAGTTCAGATTATACCAAACAATTTCCTATATTTTTGTTAATTTGAAGAAATGTCTTACAAACTGGTATCAGAGTACATTAGCATCAACTACCAATTTCAGTAATTATATGTGATATGCAACTATATGAATGACTCATGCAGAATTATTTTCCTATTCTTGGTATTGTGCCAAAGGCTTGGCAAGCAGTAACGCCAATTATTTTAAGGGGTTTGGGAATCAGGAAGAAGCTTCCTCAACATAACGCACTATTGGATTGACACAGAATAATCCCTGGGAACAATTATGCACTGAAGAGAAAAAGTTAGCAAATGAGTAACTTCTGAAGACACTCTCTGAAATGGAATGCCAAGGTGGTCTTAACATAACGAATAGTGGAATGTCAAGAAGGAAGATACAGTCAAAACATCAAAAGCTCTTACAATTTTCATTGTAGCCAAGAACCATTCTGAAAAACATAATGGCCAACCTAATTTTTGACAACTTTTATAGACTATATGTACTGACAAGAGACCAAATAAAGGAGAAGTACTAAAATTTCACTAAGAGTCTATAGGGAATGAGGGACATGGAATGGATGGAGATGAAGATAAAATTTTTAAAATAAATATGGTAAATATAGAGTCAACAAGAAATACAAAGTGGGCCAATATACTTTCAAATATTTCAGATCCTTTATATCTAAAAGGTGGACAAGACATCCAATCATAAAATTCAATGTGCTCCCAACTAGCTTTTGTCATCACCCTTGCACCCAACTTGCCATTGCTAATGTCCTCAGTGTCATCCATAAAGTTCCATGCAAAGGACATCTTTCAGTCTTCCTCTCTCTTGCTCTCTAATAGCATTCCCCTTTCTTATTGAAATTCCTTCTCTTGATTTCTGTAACATTGCCTTCTTTTCTTTCCTCCTATATTCTAGCCACAGCTTTGCTGTCTCCATCACATCATCCTTTCTATAAAATGCTCAAACCCTGGAGATTTTTTTTTATTATTTTATTTTTATTTATTTATTTGAGAGAGAGAGACAGTGAGAGAGAACATGAGTGAGGAGAAGGTCAGAGGGAGAAGCAGACTCCCTGTGGAGCTGGGAGCCCGATGTGGGACTCGATCCTAGGACTCCAGGATCATGACTTGAGCTGAAGGCAGTTGCCTAACCAACTGAGCCACCCAGGCGCCCCAACCCTGGAGATTTTAAACCTCTCTAGGTAATCTCTTCCAGTTCTTCAACTAACATGTACATGCACAAGAATCCCAAATTTATGTACAACTTAAAATTCTATGAATTCCACAACCAAGTATATTCAGCTGACTACTCAACTGTTATGTCCCATAGGTACCACAACCCGAAATGATGATTTTCCCACCTAGTCTGTTTCCTAAGTAAGCAGCACCGACATCTGCCTATATTGCTCAAGCCAGAAACCTGAGCATCCACCTTGAAACCTTTCTTTATCGTCTCCTATCACCAATTAATCAGCAGGAATGGTTTTACCTCACAAATGCATCCACATCTCCATTACCACTTTCAGTGTAAGCTACCACTGTCTCCCATCCCCTGGCTTCCCACATCCAGTTTTATCTTCCATTCAGCCTGAAGCTGATTTATTTAGAACACAAATGTTATCATGACACTCTTCTGCTTAAAACTTCCATTGCCTACCCCCTTGTTCTTAGCATGAAACCCTTACTTAGGCCTTACTGTGCCCTTCAAGGACCTGCTGCCCTTCATCCATCCATCAGGCACCTCTCCCTTTGCACTCCGCCTTCTACCCATTCTTATACAGTGTTTCTCTCGAGCTGGAGGCCTGAAGGCATGCTAAATCCTCCATTAGGAAATTCCCTTCTTTCCCATCTTTACCTCTATGCCTAGCTGATGTTTACTTAATCTTCAGATTTCCAAAGAAACCTCTATTTTCTTCAAGCACTATCACCTATCCCCATCAGCCCCTGTTAACACATTTCTCTTCAGGGCACTTGCCTCATGTGCAATTAAATACTCTTTGGTGTAGTGGCCTGTTTGTTATCTTTCTTGCCTGAGACACAGTATGAGTCATGTATATCTTATTTACTGCTTCACCTCTAGCGTAGGCTTAAACAAAGTGGCATTTAATAAGTGTTTTCTAAATGAACAAATGAACTCCAACATTTACCAGTGCCATTTTAACCCTTATCAAGTGAACTGTGGTAAAAATCAATAGACACAATGATGGTCATATCATTTAAACAGCCCCACAGATTCAGTAAACAAAATTTGCATGACTTACAAATTATCACTTGCTTATTTTTATATATGACTACAGGTCTAATTTCTTAGAGGGCCAGAACTCTATAAGACCAGCTGACAGACAACATGTATAAATGCATAATTTTTTTTTAAATGTTGCTTCTAAGAAGTCAAACATCCTTAGAGTTAACAACAACAACAGAATGAAAAGGAAAAACAAATTTGATCAGAATAGTGGGAAAAAAACCTCTTAACATGAATAACAAAAGATATAATATTAGAAGTCCTCATTATGAAAAATTCATGATCTCAATAATATACTAACCAGTTTTTACATCATTTTCTTTACTTTTGAAGATTTTATCTTTAAATGACAAAGAAGTAACATAAAGAAGAATTTACATACCATTCTTCAGTATGATCCATTCAGAATGGAAAGTAGCTGCCAGTTTGCGCTACACATTTACAGGTGAAAACACCGATACAGACCTATTTTTAATAGACTGCACTGGAAAGTTATTTAACCTAAATCTCTGGCCTCTTTTCCTTTTCTTCTTTTTCCTTTTTTTTCAAAATTTTATTTATGTATTTGACAGAGAGAGAGAGAAAGAGGAGGAGCACAAGCAAGGGGAGTGACAGGCAAAGGGAGAAGCAGGCTCCCAACTGAGTAGGGAGCCCGATGCGGGACTGGATCCCAGGACCCAGGGATCAGGACCTGAGCCCAGGGCAGACGCCTAACCGACTGAGTCACCCAGGTGCCCGGCCTCATTTCTTGATTTTTTTTTTTTCTGTCTCAATAAATAGCAACACCATCCATGCATTGTTCAAACTCCAAAACTTGACCCCCTCCCTCTTGATCTCTCTTCAAATCTCTTCCACAATAAACTGTCTGCAAGTTGTTCACTCTATTTTCAAAAAATACTAAGAATATACTTCCTCTTCACCTCTTTCATCGTTTCTTTAATCCACATCACCGACATCTTTGCCTAGACTACTGCAATAGCCTTCCAGCTGGTCTTCCTATGTCTGCTGTTCTCCCCACTGTATTGAATCCCATAATCTACAATTTTGTTAATATAAAGCACTGCACCATAGCTATCCTTTTCAACACAAGTGTTATCACTCCCCTGAAATCCTCATGAGCCTCTCTATATTACCTGGCTCTGACTTAATTCTTTAATTGCATCTTAAATGATTCATTTGCTCCATCACATTATCCTTTCTTTCAGTTTCTAGAACATCCAAGCTAGTTCCCATGTAGGGTCTTTCTGCTTGCTATCCCTTCTCTTTGAAATGCTCTGTTCCAGATCTTTCTGGGGTGTTTCCTGGTCATCAAGTCAACTATCAACCCTCCCGCCTTATGCCTCATAGATTTTCCCTGATCCCCTGACCATCTCATCTAAATTAATCCCTAGTCAATCTCTATCACATCATCTTGTTTCATTTTCTTCCTATTATATATTACCTGAAACTGCCTTCTTTATTTCTATGGCTACCCTCTCATTCTCTGTTTTCCCCTTAGAATGTGAACTCCTGAGCACAGAAACCCATTCACCATTCACTATCCAGTACCCAGAAAAGTGCTCCGTACACAATAGGTGCTTACTAAATATTTATCGCATGAGTAAATATACTTAACAACAACCAAAGAAGTGGCTCCAGATGAAAATAATGATCATAAAATTAAGATTTAAAAAGAGGTATCACATGAATTTATATCATGTGGTTTCATATTACATACTTTGACAATATCAGTGGAGCTTATTACATGTTAGAGATCTCAATTATTATAATGAAAAATACATTATTAAATAAGTTTAAATCATTTGTTATATAAAGCCTTTCAAAATGAGGAATTTTAAATAAATCTGCATTATAAATGGGGAAGAAAAGACATGTCCTTCTTTCAGTAAAAATATGGTCTCTTTAGGACTGAATCAGAAACATTTAATGAAATACTTTGGAAAAAATGGTCAATTTTTTAAAATAAATACTGACTTTTAAGGCAGAGAAAAATCTATTGAAAGCTAAGAGAAATAAGAGAAATTGGTTTCTCGAGGGCCACTAAATCATTGTATAGCTAAACAGAGGCTGACAAGTTTATACTTTGGAGGTTTTCTGTCTCCAAGGACCAATGGCACATTCTCGACATTTAAGAAAGGTAAGTCTAGAACCCTCCATATGTCCAAACACGACAGTCAGTGTTCTTACTTGCAAGACCCACTAGCTAATCACATGATTAATGAGAATCATTCAAATCTGTGCCTCTGGGAAATAATAAATTACTACATCTCACGGACTTCCAAGGTCTTCATGAATAGTATCTGTGAATGTCAAAGGCCCCCTCACAGTATCTGGACTGTTTCCATGAGGGGATAAATTACCTTGAATATTAGTTAATATTCTAAAAAATAATTAGAAATCATTTATTCCACTGGAGTTATTTACTAAATACCACAGAGCATGAATACAACCACTGAGATTACTTACAGCAGCAAACAAAAATAGCAGTGGGTACTTTGTCTTCCTGTTAATTGATTGCTTTTGTTAGATAACATTGTCTGGAAAAATCTGACTACAATTCTAACTGCAAGCCACAGTAATCATGTCAATATGTGAACTATCTGAATATCTAATTATGAAAAAAAGAAGGCAATTTCACAGTGGAAGCATTATTTTAATTCAAGAAACTAGCCATATTAACGTATTAGTCTGACATATAGCAGATAGCTAAAAAACTTTAATTTGAAAGATAATTATTTTTAGCTGATTAATATGCTTCAAATTAAATTCACTGCTTTTAATGGGCCCATCAACTTGACAACCTGAGAAATTAATAAATTTTGCATGCAGTAATCCTAGGAAATTTATACAACTGAGCTACACATCATTACAAGGATTACCTTCACAGTAGGCATTGTCCTCTCGAAGAGCCCTATAACCATCTCGACAGCTACAAACGGCCCTGTCATTCAGATTTCTGCAGACAGAATTCTCCATGCAGTTATGCCTTTCAGAACAAAAGTCATAACCTACAAGAGAAAAGAAATTTATTAAGGTAAATGAAACTGACAAAGCACACAACTTTGCTGATGAATTAATTACTCTCTTTGATTTAGAAGCTATTTTTCCTTAAATTATTTTTTAAATTGATATTTTCATTCAATGTTAGAGAACCACATGTTATGTGTACTAAGTGTTTCTTCATGTTTAACTCAGTTATTTCCTATTTCAAGTTAATTCTATGTCTTCTTTGTTTCTGACTTTTCTAGTCCCTGATATTTGAAGTACAGTACTCCAAACATCCGAAACAAAGATTCCTGGAGTCCAAAATGAAGATTTACAATATAAAACATAACCCAGTGAGAAAGTAATCTGAGAATCAGAGGTTGAACATTATTAATACCTACAAATAGTACAGACCAGGCCAGATAAAATATGGACATTGCATATTTAAGAAAGAAAAGAACCTGATATCCTTAAAAAAAAAAAATCTGTAAATGTGCTAAAAAATGAAAATTACATCACTTTAATTTAATTGTCTCTGGAAATCTGCACAGCATCAGATGTCCACTCAAAAGAAGGGAAAAAATTATGAATAACAAAAATTTCAGATTCCAGAATCTTTATGAGAGAATGAAAAACTGGAACATTTTATGAACAGGGGTACCAGTCATGTGTAATTCCTCAGGATCTCTTCTGCCTATATGAATCCCTTGTTCAAAGTTCATCTAAGATGCTGAAACGAAAAGCTTAAACACTGGAATCCATATTGAATGGAAATTGGATGATTATATATCATTCAAACAATTTTCAAATTGCCTGATGCGTAAGTTATCTATCTAGTTTTACATCGTCTAATGAATTACAATTTCAGTCCATGTGTAAAAGAAAAAAGGACTAGAGAAATGTATTTCATGTCGCTCAGAATAAACTTATCTGCCTATAGCCAAGGAAAGACTTTCACATCAGCAAAAGATAAAGATGAAAGTTCTAAATCGGCACATCTTACTTGTAAGCAAATTACCATAGAACGCTGTGATTTAGTGGAAGGGTGAACTGAGCAATACCGCGGCCGGCATGCACCGTTTTACAGCACGATGGTTGGTGTCCATTCTAACTGGCTGGTGTCCATAATGACTCTTTTGAATATCACCCCAGAGTTAAAGCATATACCCCGTGAATTTGCAACTACCATGTAAAGTAAACAGTGGTATGGACAACTTAGCAAGCCTTAAGAGGGGTGATGTTCTCAAAATTCAATGATGGCATTAAATTGGACAAGAAAAAATAAAATGAATTAGTGACATCTATAAAGTAAAACAGAACAGAGGTGTATATGAAGGACAGAACAATACACAGTCAGTAACGGCAGTTAAATCACTCGATGACTCAGTTTTCTTAACATGATTCTTCACAGTCTACTTTCTCACATGTAAGGCCAAATAAGTAAAAGACTCATTCTTAAGAAGAGGAAAAGTTAAAAATGTTTTCTCCAAAGTCTTTTTCTTCCTTTCCTCTTTAAGTAGCTAAGTTGAGACCATATTTCTTAAAATATATTCCACTGTCTTTTTATAATGCCTGGGAAAAAATCATTTTAGTGAAAAAGTCATCTTCACTTTTTACCCCAATAGCTCAGGACCTCACCAACTTATATGAAAAGTCTCCAAAAAATCATTTCACATTTATTCTAAAACTAAAACAAAGTTACTATAAAAACTGGCTCACTCCTTAAGATACACACAGAATTAAAAAATCATGTTCTAACACAGCACTAAATCTCTGTATAATTGCGCCTGCCATGTTTCAAACAACTCTCAGAGAGCTATGACTAAGTCCAGGTACTGTCCTGAGGCATTTTTATTTTTCTTTCATATGTTTTTATTTTTCAAAACCATCTTTCAATTTTTCACTTTGCTGCATTTTCTCTTTTCTCATTTTTCAGACTTCACCCAAACTATGCCGTCGATGGCATACATTCCACCTCTGTTTTGGTCCCTTTCAGGTTCTGCCTAAGTAATGCTTAGACCTCTTTTCTCAGCATCAAATATCAGGCACACATTCACCATACAGTATCAATACCTGCGAGAATTTTCCAACTATAAGATAATGATGTGATCCTACTTTTACTGTTTTAGGTTCAGTGAGGAAGCGTTTTACTTTTTATCAGATGGGTTTTTTTAATCAATCCAGAGACTTGAAAGCTAAAAATTTTGTCAATCAAATTCCAATTTACTCTAAACAATGTCAGATAGCTATTTCGATTTATTTTCTCAAAAAATAAGTTGACTGACTCTATTTGTTGTTTTACTGCTTGGATACAAAATGCCAGTGTCCAAAGACTAATGATTGACAGGGAAAAAATTCCAACTCGATTAAAGTGGGCTGTTTCCAATCTATCGGTAATAACTTCAAAAAGTCAGAGTATGAGTTGGATAGCACTATTACCTTCATACTTGCATTTCTAGTCATAGGTGATTGGTTTTTGAAGTTGAAAGATCTGGATTTACATTCAATCTCTCTTTACTTACTGGCTGTGTAAATTACTAGTTGCGTAAGTTAATTAACCCTTCTAAACCTTTAGGTTTTCTCATCTATAAAATCAAGATAATATCTGCCTCACCAAAATGTAAAGTTCAAATAAGATCATCTATGTAAAAGCAGAATAGTATAGTATTTGTTAATAATTAAAGCAATCAGAGTATTACCAATAAGCCATAAACCAAACATGTTGAGGCCCCTATCACAGAAGAAAAACCAAGTATTTGTTATAGACAGATGAATCTAATCTAATGCAATCTAATGCAATCTAGCCTTTGTTTCCCACTTTGGACTTTAACTGCAAGGATACCAAGTCTTCTATTCTTTTTATAAACTTTTCAAATTTACATGAAGTTCTGTGTCTCTTGTTAAGTATAGATCTTTCCATAAAATATTAATATGCATATCTGTACAACTAGGTGAATAGAAAATGGTGGCTACAAAAGATTATGAGTAAGAACATTATGCATAAAGGTTATACCTAATAATCAGGAGAAGAAGGGGTATCTGAATGGTTCACTCGGTTAAGTTTTTGACTCTTGATTTTGGCTCAGGTCATGATCTCAGGGTCCTGAGAGCAAGGCCTGCATGGGGCTTCACATTCAGCATGGGGTCTTCTCCTTCTTCCTCTGCTTCTCCCCCTACTCATGCTCTCTCTCTCCCTCTCCCTCTCATAAACAAATAAGCAAAATCTTAAAAAGAATAATCAGGAGAAAGAGAATAAATAACTTTGAGGTAAATATTTGTTGGTTTTTGCCCACAAGCATCTATTCCTCATTTTTGTGGGGGGAAAAAAACAATCTAGTCATAGTCCAGATGAACCATTCACCCCTACTGTTAGCCCATGTCCTGAGAGGAAGATAGACTCTGCCCCACAGGATAATCAATGCATCCCATTGGCTTGGACGTAAGAATTTTTTCAAGTCTGGGCACATGATCCAGTTCAGGCCAATGAAGATGATTAAAATTCAATATGGGACTTTTGTTTAACTCCTGAGGAATACTGAACTTTTTTTTCACCTACCTGAGTATCATAATGATGCGAGCATAAGAATATCAGAAGTCTAGCTGAAAATATGCAGAGCCTGAGAATAAAGCCACCCCTGAGGAGGCAAACTGAGATCCATCTAGGCAAAGGGGCATAATTTGACAGCTGCATGAAGCTGCTTATAGGAGCCATATGTTCCATTTGTTGCTTACATCAGTTGGATTGGGTGTTTTATTACCTGCACCTAAAAGAATATTAACTTATTTAGGTATTATTCACAGGATGATGGATAATCCTGACTTTTCCTAAATTATGGTTCATGTGCATGGATGTACATTTTTTTAAAAAGTACTCATAGCAATGGATTTCTTTTAATGTGTATTAAAAATTATGAATCTGGAGCACCTGGGTGGCTCAGTCACTAAGCATCTCTCTTTGGCTCAGGTCATAATCCCAGAGTCCCATGATCGAGCCCTGCATTGGGCTCCCTGCTCAGTGGGAAGCCTGCTTCTCTCTCTCCCACTCCCCTTGCTTGTGTTCCTTCTCTCACTGTGTCTCTCTCTGTTAAATGAATAAAATCTTTAAAAAAAATAAAAAATAAAAATAAAAATGATGAATCTAACAAACAATGCCATTATTTTGTGGCTAGCATTATTTGGAATGAAACTAAGTCTTTTTAAAAATGAGCAACTAACAGTGATATAAAAGATTAAATAATGTTATAATAAACAAATAATCAAAATCATGAAGGTATTAATGAATAATGTGGAAAACTATGGATTATCCAGAAGTTGAGAGAAAATAATCTATACCCACTGAACATTCTACATATAGATGTCAATTATACTTATAATTATATGATGGGATGAAATCGATGTTAAATTAAAGTGGGGCAAGGGCGCCTGGGTGGCTCAGTCAGTTAAGCGTCTACCTTCTGCTCAGCGAGGAGTCTGCTTCTCCCCCTCCCTACTTACTGGTCACGCTTTCTCTCTCGCTATCTCGCTTTCTCTCTCTCAAATAAATAAGTAAAATATTTTAGAAAAATAAATTAATGCAGGACATCCACAAATAGGACTTACTGGTATTATAAGCAGAGAAAGGAGTTGCATGGATGAGGACAAGGGAAGGGCTACAGATACGAAAACTCTATCATATAAAATCTTTCTAAGTCAGAGTCCTCACTGTATCACTGAGTCTCTGTCATGTTGTAATTTGTTACAAGCTTCCTTAAAGGGGCTCTCAAACATGAACAAAGCACATTCCTGCTACACTGCTTCTGAGCTACTATGACACAAGATAGCCAGCTGCAGATTACCTAGAAAATAGTCTTATTTGGATTAGATTTGGTGCCTAGAGATTTGGGGCCTTATTTCATTGCTCAGCTTCGTTTCCAGCACAGGGTGAATCTCTGGTGGAAAAGTCAACACTTTCTTCTCATGCTCTGCCCTCAGGGAATATTTAATAACCGTTTTTGAAGAACTTAGTTTTTAAGATACGAACATATCATCCTTAGCATTACGCAGACAGGCCTGGAAGCTGGAGGCCAATTATATTACAAATGCATTTGTCACAACATAGATGTAGGTGTTAACTCAAAATTGAAGCCTCAAGAACTTGACTTTTTTTAGTTTAAACACCAGAATGCCAGGAAACTCATTTGTTTATTCTAGATATTTGAAATCAGAAATAAAGCAGTCTTGATTATAAATGGTGCTAAATGTTTCAAGAACAATTTGTCCAATTTCATTTCCAGTATTATATAAGCTGGTAGTTCTCAATCTGGCCTGTGTAAAAACTCTACAGAGAGTTTTTTGTTTGTTCATTTTGTTTTTTAATGGGGATACCATGGCTCCATCTCCTAGCAATTCTACCAGAATCTCGGGGTGGGGGGGTGTAGGTGACAGTATATGTCATCACTATATTCTGAGTGTGCTGTGTAAACACATTAATTCTTGAAACTACAAACAATTTAAATATAAGACAATTTTTGTAGCTAGCTTTTTCGTTTCTTATCTTACTTTTTATTTTTTTTTAAATATATCAAAGCTCTCTTAAAAATAAATGGATGTTATCAAAGCTTCTCTTGATATCTGAAGGGCCCTCTCTCAGCTACTTACTCAAATCTTGTCTTGGCCAACCTTGTGTCATTTCTATGATATTCACCTTGCTAATCTCTAAGTAGTTCCTGAACACTTCCAGGGGATTAAAGACGGCCGCAAATTTTCAACACTTCTATCATGTTGGGGTCTATTCCTCCCAGTCCTCTCGAATGTAGGTTTGTTTGCAACTCTTTTGACCAGAGCAATCTGGGAAAAGTGATGCTGTGTCAGTTCCAGGCCTGGTCTTTAAGAGCCCCCAACCACCATTTAAGGAGTTTGATCACCAACCTCATGGACAGGTCACAAGGAGAAGTCCTGAGATTCTGTGCAGGGGAGAGAGTTTCAGATGTATCCGCCTTCTTGTCACCCCTACTGAGATGCCTAGCTTATGAGACCATCTTGAAACTTCTAACCCAGTCCAGCTGAGTGACCCCACTTACCACTGTGTGGAGCAGAAGAATCACCTGTCTAAATTCCTGACACACAATATTGCAATATATAATGAAACTGCTGTTTTAAACTACTAAGCTTGGGGCGCCTGGGGCGCTCAGTCACTAAGCATCTGACTTTGGCTCAGGTCTTGATCCCAGGGTCCTGGGATTGAGCCCCGCATCGGGCTCCTTGCTCAGCCCTCTCCCACCCCCCTGCCGCTTGTGTTCCCTTTTAAATAAATAAATAAAATCTTAAAAAAATAAATAACCACTGAGCTTTGTGACAGAGTGTCACGCAGCAATAGCTAACAAATCAAAGAGTGGTCCCACTGGCCAGTAGCATCAGCATCACCACGAAGCTTATCAGATATGCAGGGTTTTTGGTTGGACCCCAGACCTACTGACTTAGGATCTACATTTTAATAAGATCCCTAGGTTATCAGTATGTACATTTAAACTTGAGAAGCACTGGTTTAGCCAAACTTTGGTTGCCAAAGGAACACTAGCTAAGCTGCAGACTGAGTGCAGTTCTCAAATCAAATAAATGGAATGCGCATTCTTGATTCATATCCAATTCCACACATGCTCTATACAAGGCACTGGCTCGGGCACGGTGAACATGACAACTAAGATGGCCTTTGTATCTGTCTATTTGATATAATCCTTTTTAGCAATATTCCTTAGTTCCTTTCCTTTGAAAGCTCCTTGAAGGGCAGGCCAAGTCTTAAACCACTTTGAAATTCCCAAAGTATCTTTCACAGAACCGGGATTTTAAAACTCTTAATTGAATGGATGGAAGAAAGAGCGAAAAAGAACAAAACAAAACTGCACCATCCTGTCAAAAATGGGAGGGGGTATCTTACGTCTACTTTTCATGGACTAGAATTAAATAGAATGTTCTTTTATGAAGTTTCTTTTTCTTACTTTTTTCCCCCCCATTTAAGCTCTCCTCTGCACCTCCCTAAAGCCATTATTCAACTAAGTGTTAGTAGCTCATTTAGGGCAGTTTGTTACATAGAACCAACTACATCAGTTACGAGCATCTATGACATCTCAGGTGCAACAGGAGATGTTAAAGACATTGAGATGACTATAAAGACCTAACCCTGCTCCCAAGGTGTCAAGTCCAATAAAGGAGACCGAGTCACAAACAATAATTTCAATAGAATACTGACAAGTCCTGACTTAAGATGACTTGACTTACAATTTTTCACCTTAACAACAAACAAAAGCTCTAGGCATTCAGTAGAAAACTGTACTTCGAATTTGGATTTCTTCTTGGACTAATGATAGGTAGTATAAGCCTCTCTCCTGAGGCTGGGCAGGGGCAGTGAACCACAGCTCCCAGAGGGTAAACAATTAGTACACTTACAACCACTCTGTACTCACACAACCCATTCTGTTGTTCACTCTCTTTACAGCATCCCATAAATTTCATGAGATAGTCAACAACTTATTATAAAATAGGTTTGGTGCTAGAGGACTTTGCCCAAGTGTAAGCTCATATACAGGCAGACCTCAGAGATAATTGCGTGTTTAGTTCTAGGCACCACAATAGAGCAAAAATTGCAATTAAAAAAAGTCAAATAAATTTTTGGTTTCCTAGTGCAGATAAAAGTTATGTTGTAGCCTATAGTCTAAAGCTATACTGTAGTCAATTAATTACACAATATAATTATGTTTAAAAAATGTACACACCTAAACTTAAGAATGCCTTGGTATAAAGTACTAGCTATCAGCTGAGCTTTCAGTTTGTTGTAATCACTGATCACAGATCACTGTAACCACTGTAACAATAATGACAAATTTTGAAATATTGTGAGGTTTTCCAAACACAGACATGAAGAGAGCAGATGCTGTTGGAAAATGGAGCCAATGGACTCTCTTGACACATGGTTGCTCTGAACTTTCAATTTGTAAAAACACAGTATCTACAAAGCACAATAAAGCAAAGCATAATAAAATAAGGTATGCCTACAAGTGTTCTGAGGACACTGATGGTAGACTAGGCTAAGCCATGATGTTTGATAGGTTAGATGTATTAAATGCATTTTTATTTAAAGTTTTTATTTATTTATTTGACAGACAGAGATCACAGGTAGGCAGAGAGGCAGACAGAGAGAGAGGAAGGGAAGCAGGCTCCGTCCTAAGCAGAGAGCCTGATGCAGGGCTCGATCCCAGGACCCTGGGATCACGACCTGAGCCGAAGGCAGAGACTTTAACCCACTGAGCCACCCAGGCGCCCAGAGCCACCCAGGCGCCCTTTAAATGCATTTTTGACTTAATGATATTTTCAGCTTATGGGGTTACAGAGACATAACCCCATCACAAATCTAGGAAGACATGTACAGAAAGGCACATATAGTCCTGTGATGGGTAGGGATCTTAAAGAGTTCCACATAATTAATCCTTTTGTTTAATGTTTCAATCTATAATAAAATACAAAGTTTTAGAACGAACAGTGATGGGAAGTTCACTGCATTTGTGAATGGCTCAAATTTTACTGTTTTCCTATATTAAACAAAAATTCTAAGTCCCTTCTACTTATTAGTCCTAGGCCTATCATCACAGAGGAAACACAGAATGAGGGATGCATGGCTGATGGCCTCAGTCTTCTCAGAAGTACAGAAGCCTATGAGTAAGAAAGTGGAATTGAGAAGAGAGGAATCTGAAAATCAAAATGAAATTTATACAAAGTCAATTCCAAAACAAACAAAAGAGGAATGAAAGTCACACGCACACACATACACACACACAAAAGGAAAAAGAAACCAATAAGATAACTCAGCATTGCTGTGTCAATTTCTTCAGCAGAGTCATGCTGACTCAGAATGAGCACACAAAGAGAACTTTACAGACCCAGGGCTTGACATACATAGCAAAAATGTATAGAAACATCTTGATTTTAATTCAAAAACTATAATAAATATTCTGTGACTAGCTACCCACATAGGTAAGCATTTAAGAAAATACTGTTATGCTTTGGAAATAATTGCTTATAAAAATTTTTATTTCGTGTCAGTTAAACTAGACTCCAACAATGACTCACGCACATAAATCTTACTTTACCAAAAAGTCTTACCTTTACACACTTTGCAACAGCTATGAGACAAGGTAATCTGATGAGATTCTGGACATTCCAAAGCCGGACAGCCTGAACTTTCAACCAGCTTCATGGTTTGGTCCTATTAGACAACAGAAAGTAAATCTTTCAAACCTCTGAATTAGGGTACACTAAGAAGTTCCTAGATCCAGCATCTGGGAAGGTTCTTGGTCCACAAGAGAAAAATTTTCTCCTGAGATCCTTTGCATAGGTCATTGGCTCATTCACAAAATGACATTAGATCATAACTGGAAAGTCTTTATAATGGACCAGCAGGGATTGGAGCATAACACATTGCAGCCATATAAATAATTTGCCCAACAATGAGGGACTCCTGAAAAATTCTTTTAGTTTTGTAATGTATTTGTACATCAAGATGACAACTGTGGCACAAATACAGCTTGAATTAGATCAATGGCTCACTTTGAAAAAAACAATAGATTAAAAACAGAGCCTTTTAAAACATTCTCATTTCAAAATTTTCTAGACTATTATGAAGAGATTCTGACAGGTGATTCTGATAAGGAATATTGGGGATCTCTCCCAAAACCCAAAAGGAAATGAAGGCAGGATTGGTTGGCTTCTATACTGTCAACCTCCTATTTCTTAAGAACAAGGGTCATTAACTAGAGCAGCATATAAGTAATAAAATGTTGGAACTTGTAGGCTTCCATTTTAACACCACTCAAAAGCTTATATTTTTAGGTCTCTTTTCTATTAAGGACTACTTTTATGGAAGAAGTACTCATTTCAACATTTCCATCTTCCTGGAGTATCTACAGGAAAGAGAATATAATGGTTTGAAGATGATCCTATCAAGAAAGTGGCAGGGGCCGCCTGGGTGGCTCAGTGGGTTAAAGCCTCTGCCTTAGGCTCAGGTCATGCTTCCGGGGTTCTGGGATTGGGCCCCGCATCGGGCTCTCTGCTCAGCGGGGAGTCTGCTTCCTCCTCTCTCTCTGCCTGCCTCTCTGCCTACTTGTGATCTCTGTCTGTCAAATATATAAATAAAATCTTTAAAAAAAAGAAAAAAAGTGGCAGGACCATACAATCCTATAATTCTACTTCTGGGTTTTTTCTCAAAAACAAACAAACAAACAAACAAACCCCAAACACTAACTCAAAAAGACACAGGTACCCTGATGCTTACTGAAGCATTACTTACAATAGCCAAGATATGGAAGCAAACTAAGTGTCCATTGAGAGATGAATGGATAAGGAAGATGTGAGACAGACAGACAATGAAATATTACTTAGCCATAAAAAAGAAATGAAATGTTACCATTTGTGACAACATGGATGGATAAATAATACTAAGTGAAATGTCAGACCAAAACAGACAAATACCATACAGTTTCACTTACATGTGCATCTAAAAAACAAAAGAAACAAAAACAGAAATAGACTCATAAATACAGAAAACAAACTGGTGGTTTCCAGAAAGGGGAAGGGATGGGTAAAATAGGTAAAGGAGATTAAGAGGTACAAATTTCCATTTACAAACTAAATAAATTAAAAGGGTGAAAAATAGAGCATAGGGAATATATCAATAAAATTGTAGTAACATCGTATGGTGACAGATGATAACTACACTTGTCATGGTGAGCATTCCATAATATATGTAATTGTCGAATCCCTAGGTTGTACACGTGGAACTAGTATAATAGTGTATGTCAACTACACCTAAAGAAAAATGAGTGGTAGGAGGCATGGCTATAGTGGAGTCAAATGCTAGTCTTCCTTTGGTTTGACAATACTATCCAGTTTGGGAATCTCATCTTCAGAACGGGGGTGTTTTCCAGTGTCACTATTGAAGTCACATACCCCCAGGACAAACTTTCAAGGCCACAAAAGTGAAAATAAAGGAGCACTGAAGGACTAGTGTCCACAGCCCAGGAAATAAAAGCTTAAGAGAGCTGTCAGTTATGTAAAGGTTATAAATACAGAAACTATGGGGCCTGAAGGGAAGTGAAACAGTGAAAGTTCTTAACGTCAAGAATTTAGTCTGGGGCGCCTGAGTGGGGCAGTCGGTTGATTGTCCCACTCTTGATTTCAGTTCAGGTCATGATCTCAGGATTGTGAGATCGAGCTCCTCGTGGTGTTCCAGGCTCAGCACAGACAATGCTTAAGATTCTCTCTCCTTCTCTATCTGCCCTTCCCCCACTCTTGCATGCTCTCTCTCTCTCTCTCTCTCTCTTTTTCTAAAATAAATAAAGAACTCCAAAAACTTAAGATAATCTGGTACAGCTGTGTTGTACAACCAATAGCCACTAGCTACATGGAGCTCCTGGATACTGTAAACAGAAATATAGTCAAGATTTTGAAGGATTACTGTGACAATAGAATGTGTAATAGTTCTTTAAGCATTTCATGTTGATTACATGTTAAAATGATAATATTTTGCATATATTGGGTTAAATATAGAAAAATTATCCCAATAAAAAATTATTATTTGTGGCTTACATATTTCTATTGGACAGCAGAGCACTAGAGAGGCAATGATGCCTTTTGTTTGAGTAAATAAGAAGGAACATTTGTTCATTCATTCAATATTTACTTTCAGCGGGTAGGCACTTTCAGAGTTGTCTACATACAGACTTCTCTCTAACCCACTTTTTTAAAAAAAGACTTTATTTATTTATTTGACAGAGAGAGAAAGACAGCACAAGAGAGGGAACACAAGCAGGGGTAGTGGAAGAGGGAGACACAGGCTTCCTGCAGAGCAGGATGCCTGATGCAGGCCTCGATCCCCTAGACCCTGGGATCATGACCTGAGCCGAAGGCAGATGCTTAACAAATGAGCCACCCAGGTGCCCCACAACCCATTTAAAAATGAAATCATTTCATAGCTATCTTACAATCAAATAGGCAACTGTTCCAATAAATTTCTAAGCCATAATTATCAGTGTTATGAGACACACTGGTCAGATGAAAAGAATACACACACACACACACACACACACACACACACACACACACACACACCACACAACACATACATACACATATCCACTAGGAAATTCCAAATGCCCTCAAGATATTTAAAGTTAGAACTGGTATTTCAAAGTTAGAAACCAGCTGACAAAAGTTTTCCACCTTCCTTGAAGTAACTTTCCTCTGATTCCCTTTTCTTAATTTGGAGTTACTAGACCTCACCCTAGGTCTTTCAATCCTTACATTTATAGTGGGACCTATTTCACTCAAAACAGTGGTGGTATAGGGTGCTGGCAGGGGAAAATCCGTCCTGAAATACAGGTTCGGGAATTCATGTTAATGTTCCTGTACTTCGCTCCCTTGTCTTTAAGATGGTGACCGGCGCTATAGGAGAGCTGACTTAAAGCCTGAAGAAGCAGCTTGAATATTTTATAATGGGCATGAGGACATCAGACCTCTCGTATTCTAGAAACCAAATCTGTCACAGTCTTGCCTCTCTGACGTTTCCTCCTTGCTTATCCCAAAGGACTTCCAACCTACGATGCATGAAGTGTAGAGTTGGCTTCTTCCAATTTACTGTGGCAAAATTCTTAGGATTTTCCTTTCCCTAATACTGAATAATCACATAAATGCTCACAATTTATGGGTCATGCTGGCAGCATCTTCCTTTTCTACATAAACTATGCATACTAAATCATCCCCAAAAACCATTTAAAGAGAAGGCATTTAAAGAGAAAAAGATCAAATGTAAAGGGAACTCTAAAGCAGAAACCTTATATGCAGTTTTCCTCAGATAGAATATGGCTTGCAATATCACATTATGGTCAAGAAATATAGTTTGTAAAGGGCAAAAATGAAAAGTTTTATGCAACATAATTACTTTTTCACTTAGCAGGTCAAGCAGCAGAGATAAAAACACTCACCTCTGCTTCTGAAGCATACTTAAGGAGACCGCAGTAAATTTATAAAGAATTTCCCTTCAAATCATTTAAAATATTTTTACCAAAGGGATTAATAATAGTATCAGTCTCATCTCCATCCAACACCTAATTTTTATTAGGTCACTTTTATGATTTTCCACTGAACTGAATGATATTTGTCACATGGGTAGAAAACAGTTAAGTGACAAGAGGCTGAGTCTAACTTTACCTAAATTTTCTTCACAGGAGTTAGTTTAAGTTTGGAAAAATAAGACAACTTCATAAAACTTTAAGTGGACAAAACAGTATTTTATTTATTGGGGAAATAACAGCCATTAATTTACATATTTAAAAACATTAATGGGAATTTCTCTTTGAATTATAATTAATATCTTCTAATTTTTCTTTGCCTTAAATGTTTTAAAGGTATTACAAGTGTGACGTTTTAAAGAAATAGTTACTGTTTACATAATAAAGAATTCTGAATGACCCATGAAGAGTTTCCTTACCTTGCACTCATAGAGAACACATACTCCAGAGGAAGAATACACTGTATTTCTCTCTCCTTCAAAGTAGGTCCGTCCTTGAAATTGGCATATTGCTGTGGAATAAAAAAATACATATATATGTATTTTTAATTTTCCTTTAGGAAAAATTGTTGGGAGGTGTTCAGATTCATTTTGCATGGTCTCAAGCCTTTTCAAAGTGTCTGATTAGCCATAAATCTAAATTCAGTCTAACATAAGGCGCATATAGGATCCAGTTATTGTTAGGCCCATTAAGGTCTGGGAGTAAAATAAGGTATAAAAAGGGTGAGGACAATGAGAAGTCACAAATGGACTCTAAAAAAGTTGTGCCAATGAGCAGACTTTCAGATGACTTGCTTACTAGATGACATTGCGGTAGGGCATATTAAGCAGGTGCCTGGAGCAGCTACCAATCAAGGCAACACAAATATGAAAAAAGTGCATTTTTTTACATACCATTACAGAATTTTAAAAACAAAATTCGAAAGAAGCTATTTTCACTTCAGTACATACATGAAAATGTTAGCGCTATGTAACTTGTAAATACATGTGGATTCGGGTACCCTACTTAGGATGCTGAAAAAAATCTTAATCTGGGCCTGTTTCTATCACCAACTAAAATTTTAAAAGAGAACTTCAGGTTTGATAGGAAAACATTTTTAATTAGTGAAAATACATAGAAATCATGAAATAATTTTTGAGACTTTCAAAACAGTTTCAATTCACATAAACATTTTGCCAACAGAAATTGCTTGTTTTGAAGTGAAGGGTTCACACTCCCCATGTTGACTCATCACCTAACCAGAGATAGCTACCCCCAGCCTAAGAAACTTAACCTTCAAAATCCCCCTCTGGTTTAGTGGCCTTTTTTAAGACTCTGAACTAACTTTTGTTTTTGCAACTTTATATTTTGTTTGTTTGTTTGTTTGTTTGTTTGTTTTGAAAAGGCACTCAATATTGTGGATGCTTTGGAGCTCCTTAGCATCTAGAAAACGAGCAGTGGACGTGATTATCTGGTAAGAAAACACTCAAGCAGTTTGTTAGCCTTGTTTACTAAACCCAATTTTTAATTTTAATCATACAGACTTTACAAAATGGATGTGTACATTTTCCTCTAATTCCTTTGTGTGAATTTGAAGAAAGTTTTTCCCTCTGCAGAATTCACATATTCCTATAACTTTCAAAAGTACCAAGTTACCTTAGTACTTTGCTTTAATAAATACTATTTTTATCATTACTGAAAAAAGTACCAGGTTCCCTCTAATAATTGGTAACAAAGATATTACATAATTTTTATTACTATTAAATGTACACATAGTTGTACAAATATTCATATTTAAAACATAAACCAACTTATATCTTCACTGAATAATTAACCAATTATTTAAAAGCTACACACTTAAATAATGGAAAGCATGCATGTTGTTAAAATGTCATCCTTCAATGATCTTTTACTCAGCTTTTATTAACAAATTTCACTACAGAATACATATCACTGGTGAACTGATTTTAAATTTTTGGAGCTTGCCAGAAAAGAATACAACATACTTGCATAAATTACATTACTTTAAAGCTGGGTACAGGTTATGTACTTATCAATATTCAAAATGAAACTATGGATGTGTCAGTTGCATACTATCTGTCATATTATGAATTAAAATAGCATGTGCATTTATTTAGAGAACATGATTGATTATAAAATATATCTGTCCAACATGCATTTTTACATAAACCTCACTTATGAGGTTCAGTAATCCAGTGTTCTCAAAACACCAAGTTCTGACACATTGTGTGTTCAGTGTTACTTAATAAGTACCACATTTTATAAGATAATACGAATAAATAAAACCTTCTTAACTTCTCCACAGCACTTGCCATTCAAAGGTATCGAAGGCTACTTTATAATATGACTTGATAACTGCAGCCTCTTCAAGTCCAAGGGTATATTGAAAAAAACCTGATATTCCAAGTCTTAGAAGGGAAAGGAAACTGTAATAAACAAGGGTAATTTCTCCTTATACAAAGTCTTACGATAATTTAATATTCAGGCAGAGCAGACGGAGCTTCTGTTTTAAACTCCTAATTCAAAAGACTCAAATAGGCAACTTGTGGTGGGACAATAGGGCACCAAATGGAGCTTGGCAGAGGGAGAAGGCACAAAAGCGAATGAGATTACAATTGCTTCATTTCCTTTCAAACAATGAGCACAAATACGGTGAACTTGGCTTAGGGAGAACCCAACGTGGGTGATTTTTGTCTTGTTTCTTTATTGATCAGTTGCTGTGATTTCCATAATCCTGAGGCTTATCCCCAATACCTAGTAAGGCTACCAGGATGTATCTTCCCTAGGCTCTTAAGTGGAAAATGTTAATAAACTTAGAAAATTGTTTTTCTAATTTTCTATGAAATTAGAACTGGAAATTGGCACCTGGAAGGCTCAGTTGGTTAAGCATCTGCCTTTGGCTCAGGTCATGATCCCAGGGTACTGGGATCGAACCCCATATTGGGCTCCCTGTTCAGCAGAAGGCTTGCTTCTCCCTCTGCCCCTCACCCTGCTTGTGCTTGTGCTCTCTCTCAAGTAAGTAAATAAAATCTTTTAAAAAATATAAAGAAACTTAGAAAATCTATAATCATCACTAAAAATACTACAAGGAATCCTGAAAATACCATTAGGAAGTCCCTAGAACTTAGGAGTAAGTTGAAACAATAAAAGTCATATTAATTTATTAATACATTTAACAGGTATGTATTCTGGGCTCCTATTATATGCCAGGTAGTATGCTAGGTAAGTAAAATCCAGAGACGAATGAGACATGATGCATGTCCTCCCTATGTAGTGGGGCAGTCAGACTCATTCACAACTGACTACAATAAAAGCTAAAATGAAGTCTTATATTTGTGAAATTCATTAGTTATATGCAAACACAGGGGACTAAGTGGTGCACTTCCCTGAGGGGACAAAAGGAAACAAACAGGCTGGAGAAGGACCCAGGCTCTGGCTCATCAGCACCATAGTGGGAAGTCATCTGCACCAAAGGGCTAAGGAACAAGGACAGGAAATGGTTTTACCGGAGCCCCATATGAGTCTGGGTTATGGGGAAGCAGTGCCTAGAGGGAACCATAATCAGGAGAGACACAGCTACTGCCAGAAACACAGAGCAACACAGAGAAGGAACAGGGAAAAAACGTGGCCAAGGTTCTCTCCTCCTGACTTCTAATTTCCTGACAGGGCCTCCCATTGGCAAAGCCTTTCCAAAGCTGGTTGGCAAGGAGACCGGGGTGATCCAGCAGGCTCCTGGGGCAGAGAAAAGGGCAGAGAAGGAGAGGGAATGGAAGTGCGATAGAGAGGTGCCCAGCACAGGGGGCTATCATAGTAAATCATTTTAAACCATGAAGAGTTTATATGAATAGGTTGCTTAGAAAAGCATGAGAGAGTGGAACAGAGAGCAAATATATTTGAAGAGGAAATATTGAGACATTTAAAAAATGCAGATACACTTGAAGGAAAAATGAGGTGGCTTATCAAAATAAGGTCCATAGGCAAGCAGAAGGCAAGATGCAGGAACCGAGCTATGAGAAATGACGTGTCAAAACAGAGTGGGGAGAGCACCTAAGGCCCATGCCTAGACTTTAACCAAGGCCAGCCCCTGCAAGTATTAGAGACAAAGGCTCAGAGACAATAACCCTGTGGCTACGACAATACTGTGAAAACAAACAAACCAACCTCTACAATTCCCTAACTGAAATGTATCTGCCTGCTTACTCCTCCCCAATAGAATATAAAGTAAAAGAAATCATTTCCTCCACAAAACAACAAAGGAATAATCGTTTTTGCTGCATTGATTTCTTCTTTAATTCAATTGCATTCACCTGCTCATAGAAGCTGCATTCTTTCCTAGCTTTGGGTGTGTGTGTGTGTGTGTGTGTGTGTGTGTGTTCACGCGCATGTGTATACAAAAGCATTAAGTTTCTTATGACGTAACTCTGGATTTCTATGCCCCAAATTATTTACCAGCTTAGAGAAGAATTATATCAACAAGTCTACATTTTCAAATACCTATGATAAATGCTTACTGAGTATATTACATGCATATTTTTAGGATAAGAATTTTGGAGGAAGATGGATATTAATTCATTCACATAGGCTTCTCACTTTCCAGACTAAGAAGCTATGCCCCAATGAATACACTACAACTACTCTGAAGTTATTAATATTAACCAGTCTCAAATGCATATTGACTATGACTCTGGTATACGCTGCTGTTTGCATAATCCAAAGGAATACCATTCATATCAT
Source organism: Enhydra lutris kenyoni (assembly GCF_002288905.1). Lineage (NCBI taxonomy): Eukaryota > Metazoa > Chordata > Mammalia > Carnivora > Mustelidae > Enhydra > Enhydra lutris. The sequence continues at coordinate 3,783,500 of NW_019154140.1, forward strand.
GGTTTACGTGAATTATGTCACCCAGAACTGTCCCATGTGTAGCTTCTTCAGCCATAGGTGGGGACATTAATTAGAACTCGGGGAAAGTCAATGGGATGATGTAACAAATGGTACATATGTTTTACCAAGGCTGTATTAAACATCACTAATTACATCATCACTAGCACAATAATGGTTAGAGAATCTGCAAAAGCAATTAATGTGAATTATTTTCACTTCACTTCCCGCCCTCTTTAACAATTAACATGAGGGACGCCTTGGTGGCTCAGTTGGTTAAGCCGCTGCCTTTAGCTCAGGTCATGATCCCAGGGTGCTGGGATTGAGTCCGGCATCGGGCTCCTTGCTCGGCGGGGAGACTGTTTCTCTCTCCACCTCTGCCTGCTTGTGCGCGTGCTCTCTCTCTCTTTTTCTCTCTCCTTGACAAATAAACAAATAAGATCTTAAAAAAAAAATTAACAAGAAACAAGAAGACAAGAACTGGTACACAGACTGAGAACTGGGTAAGTGAAAGAAGCCAGTAAAACTCTAGAAGTCCCAAGTTACACATTAAAATCTCAACTTACTGGTCATTAATACAGAGATAGAAAATGCTGGTCCCTCTAAGGAGATTTAAATCAACTTCTCCAAACCTTTGTAGAAGCATCCAAATCTACATAAAAAAATATTTTAGAGTATAAAAAATGAAAAGATATATCATATTTCCTTTCTAAACATTTCCTTGCTTTTCCTTTTCATTGTCAGATGAAATGTAGGAGTCTACTTTAAACCTCCCAGTTGGTATCGGCACCTTTAAAAATGATCCAAAACAAAATTAAAAGTTACAGATACCAAAAAGAAAACCACTATAATCCACTTAGGTGAGAAATGGGATTTATTATTTCTTTAAAATCCTCTTTGAAAACACCAGGAATCTATGATCTTTAGACTGTTTAGGCTGTCTATTAAGGGCAGATTTATAGATAGTAGTGGTTCTTATGCGGTCTTCTTCGATATCTCAATTTCCTCTGGGAGGTCTTAAACATCTACATACAATGGCAGTTATTATATTCTGGGCCAACATGATACTTATTTGTTAGTGATATACCAATCAAAGCTGTTGGATGAGAAAATATCCCATTAACTGTAATTATGTATATTTATATTTTATTATAGCTATTTAAAAAGAAAGTACAATAAATGCATTTAAGAGGCAGGCTAAGATTCTGTGGAGTCAAGCAAAAATAAAATCTAAAATTGTTTTGGTATTCTTAAAAGACTCCAATCAGCCATGCTGCACTTTTTCAGCCAATGATGTTTTTTAGTAATCTGGACTCACTTGGAGTCAGTTCTTAACAATATAGTTATAATAAAGTCTTGCGCACTAGCTGCTAAAATTAATTTTTCCCTCTTCTATAATGCTTGAATCTCTATTAGAGCACTAAACACATTTTTCCTTTTCTTCTTGAGTTAGTTAGTTTTGTCATCTTTCCTATATGAAGACGGGGACAGTGTCTTATTTGTCTTAGGATCTTATTCAGCACCCAGCCCTGGCTGTGCATAATAAACTCTAAAGGTTTGCTGAATTTTTTGGTAAATTCTCCTCCAGCTTATTGTTTGATGAAAAGCCCGAAAACAAGTGAATTGGACCTCTTTGATCTGCACATTTCTCTTTATATTTGGCCTTATCCTTTGATTTTGCCTCTTATAAAGATTCTCTAAATTGAGTCTCACAGAAATATTTGGCCCTTTTTGTAAAACGGCAGCTTACTTCACTGCAGCAGAGCCGAAGTACCGGAAATGGGAGCGGGTTTGCTGATCAGCTAATGAAAGAAAAATACCAGCTCTTGCTACAGCAGTAACTTATTAACATGAATAATACAAGGTACCATGTACAACAGAAGTCAGCATGGACAATTTGATGGCAAAACTTCTCCCTTCTCTATAGAAAGCCATTTTTTTTTTTAATAAGTAATTCTTTTTTTTTTTTAATTTATTTATTTGACAGACAGAGATCACAAGTAGGCAGAGAGGCAGGCAGAGAGAGAGAGGAGGAAGCAGGCTCCCTGCTAAGCAAAGAGCCTGATGTGGGGCTTGATCCCAGGACCCTAGGACCATGACCCGAACCGAAGGCAGAGGCTTTAACCCACTGAGCCACCCAGGTGCCCCAGAAAGCCAATTTTTATGAGCCAATGCTATTTAAAAGGATCAGAATTTCAGAGTGTTTAAATAATTCACGAATTCATTAATTATACACGACCACTTCCTTTAACTAAATCTCATTAATTGTTTGGGAATTTAGTTGTTTGCAAAGCTAATATTAGAGTTTAGGAAATGAGATCATGAGAGTAGATGTGCAACCCTCCTGTCCCATTTTATATATATCATGTCCTTGGGCTTCTAAAGGACCAAAGAGTGCTTCTCCTAGGGGGTCTTAATTTAGGTCAGTAGCCTATTCTTCCAAAAAGAGAACGGCCCCGAAACACCATAAATCTAGCAGTAGTAAGGGGTTAGGAAGCAAAGAAGGATAAAAATAACTATCAGAATAGAACAAAAGCAAAAATTCTAACACCCTGTCCAAATCAGCCTTTGGGTTACAGGGTTATATACTGGGAAAATGGGAAATGGATATTTCGAGGATAACAGACAAAGGCCAAGTGTGTAGGTGGAAGGAAAGAGTCAGTGAGCTTTTTCCCCTGATTTAATTTTACCAATTTAAATGGCAAGTAAGATATATTCTAGAATTCACTTGATTTAGCTACCTTTCTATCACTGGCCTTATTCTTGATCCTGGCTTACATACCATACAATGGAATCTTTAAAAAATGTGACCAATTCATTTCATCTTCTGAGGATGAGAAAAATAAATTTAATGAGTGGAGATAAAGAATTGGAGAAAAATACAGCATTTGTGTCAATACATGCATACTATTAAAATGACAGTATGAATACACATGAGGCAACAGGTTTTATCATTTTACAAAGAAAACATAATGTAAACTATAATAAGGAAAATTTCACACATTGTCAGTTTCAAAGCCAGGACTAGAATTCATCTGACAGTCCTTCTGTATATCTTTTCTTACCACTAAAAATCCAGTGAACTCAGTCAAAACTTGAACACCTAACCTTTGGTTTAACTTTTGGAAAACTTCTTTCCAAATGACTAGCACCTTTTAGATACAGGTTGTTTTGATATTATATTGTGGAGATGTTGAACATATAATGCTTTGTGTATTATAAAGCAGGACCCTTTACATTATAAACCACGCATCTGTGCTCAATTAAGAGATTACAAGACCCTGAAACAGTGATGGTGTAGTTTTAAAACAACCTCTTGTAGACATTAGGAGAAGGAAAGGAAAAGTGAATTGGGGGAATTAGAGGGGGAGACAAACCATGAGAGACTGTGGACTCTGAGAAACAACCTGAGGGTTTTGGAGGGGATTGGGGTAGGTGGGTAGGTAAGCCTGGTGGTGGGTATTATGGAGGGCACATACTGCATGGAGCACTGGGTGCAGTGCATAAACAATGAATCTTGGAACACTGAAAAAACAAAATACAATCTAAAAAAATAAAAATAACCTCTTGTGTACATACGAAACAAAGAGGAAAGTGTTGGGGGAGGGTAGACCTCTTAGGAGGACATATTTAAATGCAGTTTTCTGAGAGATACACTAATGAATCCTTCCATAATGCAAGGAATATGAGCCAAGGGACTAGAAGAACCTCAAGATCAAAGGGAGCCAGCTCCGTGTATCAGACACGCAGAAAGGGCAGCACAATGAGGAGGGAGGTGGGAGCAGAGGAAGTAGCAGAGGACAGAAACATTGAAAAGTGTACTTGGGATGGAGAAGGAGAAAAGGAAAGCAGAAAGCAACAAAAAGTTAAACCAGAGAAACAAAATGAGTTCATAAAGTGTTTTGCAGGAAGAGTTGCAACACCCAGTGGACAAGGGGAGCAGTTTTGATAACCTACTGTCCACCAGTAGTTGTAATAGGCAGGTGCCTTCCTGCCTCCCAGGAGGATTCAGCCAAGCATTGGAAACAGATGACCATACACCCAAGTAACCACATACAACTGATAGGTAGTGTGGGAACAGAAAGGAAGAACAATGCCTTACAAGAGTTGAACTGGAAATGCTCCACAGAAGAGGAGCATCTGAAAATGAGTACTAAAATACTTTAATATGATTTAAGTTGGGGTAAGAGTATTCATGATATATTCAGAGAGTAAAATAGAATAATGCCCGTAACAATATGCTTAGTATACCTGGATCTTAATGGGCATCTACTCAGGATACCTATATAAGCTGGAACTTATTTATTATACATTGATTTTATAACCAATTTAAATGCTCCCAACCTGTTAGGCCAACAGTTCTCAACTGTGGATGCATATTAAAATCACTTGAAGAACATTAAAACTCTGTATGCCAGACCAATTAAAAAGAATCTCTAAGTGTCGGACGGGTCTCTCTATTTTTTTAAAGCTGCCCAGGTATAGCTAAGCTTGCAAACTATTTTTGCTATGCAGAGAAAAAAGAACTAGGAAAGAGAAAAATACAATTAACATTTAAATGGGACAGTCACATAGATATTCAGTAGAAGCCTTTTTCGCCTATGTTATTTGGATAGTTATTTGGTCCATTGTTTGAAAAAAAATCAGTTAAAGTGAGAAATCATAGACAATAATAAATATGTGCTTAAACATTTTAATTCAAAACAAAAATCCATACTCACTCAACAAGGTTTTGAAGTACAACACTGTTCTTTAGTATGGATTCATTGATTATGCCTTATTGCATACTTGGTTATATAACTAAAACATAGGGTTGCCTACCATTTCTAATTGTTTTTAAGTGGACGAAGGTAGATACTTGCCAAGCAATCTAAAGAGGGCTCATTCTAATTCGATTCCACAACATTTTAAGTTGTTTTGCTGACATCTAATTCAAGAGTATGTTTTTTAGCAGTTTGATTTTATCAGTGTTTTTCAAAGCACTCTACTCAATTTTTATTTTAAAAAAGTATTTCTTTTCACATTCATATTTCACTGGTTTACATCTTATATATGTACTTACAGCAATTCAATAACATTACAATTGCAAGACAAATACAAGTGACATAAACAGATTTGGGAACAACAACTACCTCTTGGTTAGCATGAAAATCATATTGTGGGAACGTTAAGTGTACAGGCTTAGCCTCAATTCAGTTGAGAGCTTTAAAATTTTTTTAATAGAAATTTAATAATTTTTTAATAGAAATTTAATAATTTTTAATAGAAATTTAATAATTTTTTTAATAGAGCCAATGGAAATCTTAGATGAGTGCTTCTCGATTCACCTGGAGATCCTATTTAAATGAAAATCCTGATTCGGTAGATCTAAGATTCTGCATGTCTAATCAGCCTCCAAGTGTTACAGATGCAGCTAGACCAGTGATCACACTTTGAGTAGCAAAGCTGTAGATCACTGATTATTAATCCTGCTTGCATGTAAGAATCACCTAAGAAATACCACCTAAGAAATACCCGGTTGAAAATACCAACCGGGAGAACCCAGACTAATTAAATCAGAGTCTCTAAGGAGAGGGGCTTCGTTCGGCATCAGTGGTTTTTAAGAACATCCAGGTGATTCCAAAGTACAGTGGTGTTGCAAATCACTGTGTAGATTAATCCAACCCGTCAATTTAATGAGCTTTTTAACATAAATCTCCTTCCTGGACAAAATCAGAGAATGACTCATAGGCTGTTATTGTAAGAATCTGGCCAAAACTATTTTATTCTTACACTATAATTAAGGATAACATCATACACCTACAGCTCTATTTCCAGTGGTTTTTCTTAACTTCTGAATAACTTACTAATGTTTATAATTTCAAAAAAAGCAATAAAAGTCATGAAACTGGAGGATAAGGGATAGGATAAAGAAGATGGTAGGGATGACAGAGGCTGTAAGGGAGACAAAATTCAAGTGCACTGTAAGACTGGAAATTGAGCCTAATTAAATACAGCTGTGCTTGTATTTTGAAACAAAATATTTGTTGAAATACAGCACTTTTTTTTCTATTTTTGGACAATTGCCCCCCGTGGGGGGCTAATTAAGTAAAATTTTGTACAGCTATGCTAAATGAAACATTGAGGTTAAAATGTTAACTACATTAAGTCTGGAAATAAGAATTAAATTATCCCCAAACTTAACACTTCTCATAATAATATGTCAAAATCTGGTTACACTCCTCTCAAAAGCTTCTGGCATTAAGAAGTGAAAGGGCTTCCTATAATATTTCATGACTTCAAAGATGCTATCATGTTTATTGCTGTATTCCTCCTTACCATCATTTATGAAGAAGTAAATTATGGAAATGTTCCTTCTCATCCTCTCACTCAGTAAATACCTCTTGAGTAGTTACTATTTGTCAGGCAGTGCTAAGCACTGGGAACACAGCAGTCAACAGGCATTGACCTTGCCCTCACAGAATCTGCAATATAGAGGCAACTCAAGGACAACTAACCAGGTAAATAAAAAATAACTGCAGGTAACACTAAGAAAACAAGCAAATCCAAGGTACTTAATAACTAGGAGGTCATTTTGGATGAATCAGAGAATACTTCTGGGAGGAGATGAAATTTTAGTTGAGACCAAAGGCTGAGAGGAGCTAACATGGGAAAGAATGACAGGGGAAAAAAAAAAAAAAAAATTCCAGGCAAAGGTGTAAATTAACTTGGCCTATTTAAGAAACTGAATGAATTCCAGCATGGAATTTTCTACTTATCTATTGTTACTGAATTCTAGACATTTACAGTGTAGTCAGACAGTATATCCTCTATAATTTTAATTCTTTGAAAGTGGTTGAGATGAACGTCATTATCCAGTATATTCAATATTTTAAATGCTGTATGGATGCTTACAGGAATATGTAACCTGTATTTTGGGAGCATAATGGCCTATATATGTTTATCAGGCTTGGATTGTTAATTATATTCAAGTGCTCTGTATCCCTAATGATAGTTGTGTGTGTTTGTATTCTGTCAATTGCTGCAACTTCATTCTGACTGTGGATTCATCTATCCTTCCTTGTAGTTCTGTCAATTCTGTACCATATATGTTAAGGCTATATTATTAGGGATATACAAATTTAAATTGCTAAGTCTTCCTTGTGATTTGAAATTTTATCATTATGAAGTAACTCTAGTAATACTTTTTGCCTTGAAGTCTACTTTGTCTGATATTAATCAGGAGAAGCCAGCTTTCTTTTCCAGGGCTTTTACTGTCCTTTCAGTTTTAACCTTTCTATATTCCTATGCTTTAGATGTGCATCTTTTAAATGGTATGAAGTGGAATTTCATTAATTCAGTTTCAATATTTTCTTTTAAAATCGATTGTTTGGCCCATTTACATTTAGTGTAACAACTGATATATTTAATTTTTAAACTCTTATTTTGTGCTTTCTCTTTCCCTGCCTGCATTTTTTTTCTCCCCTTTTATAACTTATTTAGGATTTAATATTTTTTCATCATTCCATTTTCTCCTACACTCACTCAGTAACACATTTTTGCACATTTAACACATTTTGCTCCTGACCATACTATAATGTTATTAATGTATTTTTATAATTCATTTAAGGGGCACCTGTGTGGCTCAGTGGGTTAAAAAGCCTCTGCCTTCGGCTCAGGTCATGATCCCAGGGTCCTGGGATCAAGCCCTGCATCGGGCTCTCTGCTCAGTGGGGAGCCTGCTTCCCCCTCCCTATCGGCCTGCCTCTCTGCCTACTTGTGATCTCTATCAAATAAATAAAATCTTTTAAAAATTCATTTAAAATTCATTTATTTAAAATTAAAATTTAAAATAACTCATTAAGATACTATGAATACAACACCAAAGGCAAGATTCATGAAAGATATCATTGATAGCAGAACTTAACTAAAATTTAAAAATTCTTCTCTGAAAAGGAAATGTCAAGAGTATTAAAAGACAAGCCACAGACACTGGAAGAAGACACATCTGATAAAGCAGTGTTACACAAAATAGAAAAAGAACTCTTAAAACTCAACTATAGGAAAACAATCTGATTTTAAAATGGGCCAAAGAAGATATGCAGATGTCAAATAAACATAAGAGATGCACCACATCACATGTCATCAGGGAAGTGCAAATTAAAACAATGAGATAGCACTACACACCTGTGAGAATGGCCAAGCTCCAGAACACTGGTAACACCAAATGCTGGCAAGGATGTGAAGCAACCAGAAGTTTCATGCATTGCTGGTGGGAAATCAAAATGGTACAGCCACTTGGGAAGACAGTTCAGCAGTTTCTTACAAAACCAAACATACTCTTATCATAATATCCAGCAAGTACTCTCCTTGGCATTTAGCTAAAGTAGTTGAAAACTTATGTCCATACAAAAACCTCAACACAGCTTTTAGGAGCTTTATTCATAACTGCCAAAACTTGGAAGCAACCAAGGTATCATCCTTCAGTAGGTGAATGGAGAAATAACTGTATATCCAGACAATGGAATACTGTCAGTGCAAAACGAAAAGAGCTATTGGGGCCTCTGAGTGGCTCAGTCAGTTAAGTGTCTGACTCTTGGTTTTGGTTCAGGTCACGTTCTCATGGGTCACAGGACTGAGTCCCACGTTGGGCTCCGTGCTCAGTGGGGAGTCTGCCTGAAGTTTCTCTCCCTCTGTCCCTCCCCTCATGTGTGCATGATATCACTCTCTCTCAAATAAATAAATCAATCTTTAAAAACAATAAAGAAATGAGCTGTTAAGCCATGAAAAGACATAAAGAAACCTTAAATTCATATTGCTAAGTGAAACAAGCAATCTGAAAAGGCTATGTACTGTATGATTCCAAACATATTACATTCTGGAAAAGGCAAAACTATGGGGACAATAAAAAAGGTCAGTGACTGCCATGTGCTTGGGGGTGAGTAATGAATAGGCAGAGCACTCTTTAGGGCAGTGAAAATACTCCATATGGTAATGATGAATATATGTCATTAAACATTGCCCAAACCACCAGATTGTACAACACTAACAGTGAACCCTAAGGTAAACCACAGGTTTTGGGTGATTATGATGTGTCAATGTAGGTTTATCTTTGGTAACAAATGTACCATTCAGATTAGTGATGATGATAATGGGGGAATATGTGCATTTGTAGGGGTATGGGGGTATATGGGAAATCTCTGTACCTTCCTCTCCATTTGGTTGTGAACTTCAAGCTGCTCTAAAAAAAAGGGTCTTTAAAAAAAAAAAGTGTGATCAGTCTGTTCATTACTTCCTTGAAATAAATATTGTCTCCTTTTTAGATTTTTCTCTTTGTCTTCAATTTTCTAATTATTGTATCTAGATAAGGATTTATCTTTACTTATCTTTTGTGTGATTCATTGGGGTATTTGAATCTGCAGATTGGTGTCTTTTATCAGTTCCAGAAAATTCTTAGCCATTTCTCCTCCCTTCTATTCTTGGGACTTACATGAAATGTATATAAACATTCTCCTACATCCTCCCTATCTTCTTTGTTCTCTTCAGTATATTCCATCTTTTTAAATGCTTTTGTTCTGGCTTTTAGATAATTTATGATGTATTTTCCAGCTCACTAATTCTATGTGTCTCTGTTTACTCTGTTGTTGAGTCCATCTTTTGAGGCTGTATTTTTTTCCCTGTTGTATTTTCCATTTTTGGAGTTTCTGTTTCTTTCTTTCCTTTTTCAAATTAGTTATCTTATTTTACTGTTCCCTGAAGGTAAACCCAGATTTACCTGTTATTTCTTTAAACATACTGTGCATAATTGCACTGTATTAAATGTTTGTTAATTCTAATCTGACATTTTTGCAGTCTGTTTTTGTTATCTGTTGTTGCTTCAAGTTCTTATTCTTGGTGTTTTGTTTCCTTCAGTGTCTAGTAGTACTTGAAAAAATATTTCTAAGAATAACTTGAAGTCTAGGATGAAGGTAGATTATTACTTCAGAAGGGAGGTTCATTTTCTTTTACCAAATGTATAATATGACCTTAAAGTAAATCCATAGCTTGAGGCCCCTAACTAGCCAGAGTGTAGCACAGGTGTCATCTCCCAAAGGTACAGACATTTGGAATGCCAGTTTATTGGGTTTTCTGTATACATGAACCTTCTATATATGCTGGGCTTTTACATCTGTCCCCTTTGCCCCATAAGACCATAAAAAGGAAAGCTCAAAATTTCTGAGAATGAATAGTTTCTCACAACAAAAGCAGCTTCACTGATTGTTTGCTTCACTGTGATCTCTTTTATTGGGGTTTCTCTTCATTTTTGTCTGGTAATCTCTTGCTATTTTTTCAACTTTTAGATGAAAAAATAAATATTATTTATTTATCTATTTTTAAATATTTGTATCCCCCTTTCTTAGTTGCTTCCAGAAATGGCTGATTCAAATAACTTAGTCTTCCTCTACCTAAAATGGGAAATTTCATTCACCACTTTCATCTTTTTAATTGATTGAAAACAGAAGAATATAAACACCCAGTTGATGAAATGAAGAAATCTTAAAGTTCAGATTAATCAATAAAAAATTTTAAATCAACCAAATTAAAAATAAGAACTCAATCCAAACAAACAAGCAAACAAACAAATAGAAGCAGACAACTCTATTAAGGGTTGCTAAATAAACAAAGAAAATCTTGATTCCTATAGAATCCACAGTGCCTAGACATTATAAGAAAAAAACAAATATTCGAGACCTCTAAAGTGCAAGGTACATACTAAGTAGTATTCAATATCAAATATATGCTATGGTCAGCCCTATTTAAACAAAAGAGTGATAACGCTGATGTCTTACACAGATATTTTCTTAGTTAAGCCAGTCTTTGCTGGAATGTGGCTCTGACAGATTCAGTAGTAGTCAAAGAGAGACCAGAAGAGAAGTCACCCCCAAATGTCTACCCCTAGAAATTAATACAGGCAAATTGTCTTCAGATAATGGAAACTTTTAAATTAATTATTCTTATTGCCAATATTTTACAAAGCTTATTTGAATATAACAATTTTATATAAAAATTAGTTATAGAATCAATAAATGTCTCATTTACAGTTAGTCTCCCACTCCCACAAAGGTTTTTTTTTTTTAAATTTAATTAATTTATTTAGTTAGTTTGCAAGGGGGGATAGAGGCAGAGGGAGAGGAAGAGAGAGACTACTAAGCAGACTCTGCACTGAGTGTGGAGCTCAATGCCAGGCTCAATTCAGGGACCCAGAGACCATGACCTGAGCCAAAATCAAGAGTCAGATACCCAACTGACTGATACCCCCAGAAGCCCTCCCAATGAAGTTAAGAGATAAATGATATATAATTTAATACTGACTTCAAACTTATCTATTTAAGCATAAAATTAATCTTTATTAAAAGTAATAAGAAAACTTCCCTAATTTACTTGATCAAATTCATACATTTAAATTACTATCATAAATTAGTATCATAATATAATTATTCTATATACCTATCCACCCATTTACCAGATTTACTGTCACGCTTTATTTTTAATGCTGTAATTTATTATCTAAAATTGTAGAATTATTTTTTAGTTATTCAGACTTTTATCAAAATTTTTAGAGCTATTTTTATTTTATAAAAATATTTAAAAATTCTAAAATACCCATGCTGTATTAAAATTATTTTCTAATTTTTCAGAGTACCGTTGCTTTGTTTAATGGAAAGCATACCCACTCTTTTACTATTTTATATTAGTCTACATCTCCCAGGTATTACCTGCTAAACTGTTTTCTTGCTCATGCATAACCACTGAGAATACAGCAGTATTGGCCATGCTAATAATTGGGACAATCAAATCGTTCCAACAAGTGCACATTTAGTTCATAATCAATAATTAGTTATAATAACAAAACATCTGTTTGTTCTGTTGATAAAATTGTCTCTTTAATAGAGAGACTCAGTATTTGTTTGACCACTCTCTCCATAAACCTTTCTAGTTTTTCATGGAAGATATCCCTGAGACTCCCGTTACTTTTAATTCTACATCACCTATTTTTCTATGATTGTTTTGTGGCACATAGTTCCTATTGCTCTGTAACAATCCTTCATAAGAAATACATGAATCAAACCCTTAGAGCACTGACATCTAGCTGCATAACAATTGTGACCAACCAGCAGCATTAAATGTGCAACGCCCACAGAGAATCTTTCTCCCATTCTTGTGCTGGTTCTTATACATGGGTTTTGCTCTTCATTAATTCCATATTGTCATTAAATTATTAAATGAAGTCTTCCTCTCCACCTCTGCATATCCTCTCTTGGTACTCAACCAAAACAGAATTCTTGCTCTCCAGGCCCAAACAATCTAATTAAAACCCAGATACAAATGAGGACAAAAAGGAAAAAAAGGATGGCTACAAAGAAATGTGTGACCAACTACAAATTAAGATGAAAATATGGACCAACTGCTGAGGGACTCAATAACATGTCACAGGAAACAGCTGCTACTATTGAAGGAAGGCCTCATAGCAAACAAAGTTCCAGTTTATTCAAATATGATTTTCTTTGGGAAGCCTTCCCTGTATCACTCGAATGAGAGTTTTCCTGTACTCTATGGACACACAGCACTTTCTACCTATCTCTAACATGGCATCCAGCACATTATGTTGTAATCACCCCCTCTTGAACTGTAAAGTCTTGAGAAACACTTTATTATTGTGTTCATATCTCAAGCATCGAACCAAGTGTCTGGAACTTAAGAGATTGTTCAGTGAATAGAAAAGTGCCATTTCCCACCTCTCTCCCACTCATTGACTACCATAATTCAAAGACACTGGGATTTAAGGTCTGAGCTCATTCTGGCTTAGAGGCCTTAATACTTGCAATTTCCTCTCATTAGAATGTCCTCCCAATACCCCCATCCCACCCATACCACGCATTTTGTATACTCATCCCTCTGATCTTAAATGGTACATTTCTAGAGAAGGACTTCTCAAATTCCATCATAAGTGCCAAGATTAGCCTCTCACAGCACCTTATACCTTCCTATATTGTCCTTACACAATTTGTAATGATGTGAATGTGTGTGTGTGTGTGTGTGTGTGTGTGTGTGTGTGTATTCTTAACTATAAATCAAAGCAAAGCAAATCAAAAAATAAAAACAAAAGCCCATGGATTTTTTTTTCCGAAGGTGGTTTCAGAAAAGAAAAATGAATGTTCTTATATAAAGAATATCTCAATGGTATGAAATATGAAGTCCTAGAACATGTAAAAACATCAAGATTGAATTTCTTTGGTCAAAACAGCTTGTAGTAGTCCTGAGAATTGGCTCAGGGTTGATAAGCTATGGCCCATAGGACAAATCCGTCTAACTGTCCTTTTTTGTACAGCATGAGAGCTAAGGATAGATTTTACATCTTTAAAAGGCTGACTGAAAAATCAAAAGAATAATATTTTATGAAATGTGAAAATTATATGAAATTCAAGTTTCAGTATCAGTAAACATGGTTTTGTTGAAATATTATATGCTTGTTTATTTACGGATTGTTTATATGCAGAGTTTGTAGCACAAAAGGGAACTTGTGACCTGTACAACCGTAAAGAGTTATTGTCTGGTCTTTTACAGAAAACAGTTTTCCAACTTCTATCCTACCCAAATTATTATTCAAGGCCACACATGGTAATGCAATTTTCTTTGTTAGTGATTGACTGGTTTATGGGCATGTGACCCAATTCTGGCCAATAAGAAATTAAAGAAAACCTGTGAAAAGACTTCTGGGAAAAATGCCCTTGCCTTTAAGAATGACATACAAATACAGAAAGCTCATGTTTCCTTTATTCCTCTGGATGCACTTTAACTGGATATAATTCCTGGAATTGGTATAATCATCTTGCTCAACATACAAAGGAGGGAAGGTAGAAAACAAGAAGCAAAAAGTAGATAGGATGCAGGCATAACTTTCCTGAGTTGCCCTGCCTATGAACTGCTTCTTGAATGATTTCATAAATTTTCTCTTTTATCCCCCTGATTTGCATTCCATAACTTGTAGTCAAAGACATGCACAGCTAAACCCAGAAGTGTATTGCATGGTATTGAACTGTATGGCATGAACTAGTGAAAAAAGAAAACTTGTGGCAACTTTAATTATAAGAAGAGGCATCTATACAGTTAAAAATGTAAGATTCAAATGCTAAGGAAAAGAAACTAGAATGACAGATGGCAAGAGGTTTGGAAAAAGGAAAAACAAGAAGAAATATATATATACACACACACTAATAAAAACTAACTACATTTCTTAAGTTTTGGACTTAAGTTTCTTTTGTATCAATTACCAGTTGGCACGCTATCCCTCTGCTATACCAAGGGAAGGTCTAAAATTCACATGCCCCATTTTTCCACATGTGCCTTTGAATTTCAGAGAGAGGCAGGATACACTACAACCAACAGGGTATACTAGAATGGCAGCATGTGTCATGCAATAACCTATGGATATGAGAAAAAAACTCTGATCCAGGGATATGGTTAATATATATGATCATATATCAATAATAATGATAGCTAACACTTACATGGCACTTATTATATACCAGGCAATGTTTCAAAATATGCTACATATACTAACTCTAACTACCAATAAATCCACTTGACTAACCAAAGTCAGATGGTAAATAGCAATGCCAGGATTTGAAGCCAGATAGTCTTGCTCCATGAATTTAGACTTTGAATCAATGTGGTATACTGTCCCTTACCTGATTCTCAATTTTCTCATCTCTAAAATGAGGGTTCTTCATCAGAGGAACAATAAATTCTACCAAATGTGAATAGAGTAAATTACCAGCACTTAGTACCAGCAAAAAATTAGAAGTCACGTTAGCCTTTTCCAGAAACTGCAAATTGATAGACACATTGGTCAATATTGTCATCTTACATACAAATGACAACATTCACACAGGCTAACAAGGTAATACATAAATACATTGTCCCTTCATACTTCTTTTTTTTTTTTTTTTTTTAGAAAGAGAGGGGGAGAGAGAATCTTAAGTGGGCTCCATGCCTAATGCAGAGCCAGATGTGGGGCTCTCTCTCATGACCCTGAGATCATGACCTGAACCAAAATCAAGCGTCGATGCTTAGCCTACTGAGCATTACCCAAGTGCCCCATCCCTTTGTACTTCTTTGTGTCTGAATTGTAGTCAACAACAACAAATTCAGCCATTTCACAATCGGTATGCTTTCATAAATCACTGGTAAGAGCATTATTTTTCCCTGTACTTTAATCTTTCTAGACAAGGAATCACTCCTTCTTTTGTATTTCCTCATATCCTATGTATTACAGAAATTAAAAAAAAAAAAAAAAAATCAAAGATCTTGTCCAATATATTTAACAGACTTTTATCTCTTTTTTAATATTTAAAACACTAAATATTACCCATGTACAGGAATCAAACCTAAACAAATATCTACTGGTATTATTATCATCACATACCTATAATGTGACTTCAAAAGGATCATGTAAAAGACTGAATGTTGAGAAATACTTAGTTTCCATGGTACTATAATTAAATAAAGCATACTTTGCTTATTGAATAGGATTAGAAACATCCAGGCAGCTTTGGCTTATATAAACCAAATTCTTCAAACTTGGACAGTATGAAAGCAATGCAAAGATCTATCCACTTACCAAATTAAAATAGTCAGAATTTAAGATCAGCTTTCCAAATTAAGTATTCAAACAATAAAATCAAATGCCAAAGAGGGAATAGTAAAAGCTAGCAAAGAGAGAGGAAGAGACAAAAATAAAACAATTAAAGTTAATATTACTCCACTTTATAGGACTTGTATCATGGTAAATTTGCCCACACTCATAAATAATTTAGAGACTATGAAAGGCAAAATGGTTCTGACAGAAACAGAGATTTTAGCATTAAATTAATATCACTCATGGTACATTAATCATGCATGATAAAATCAGTCCTCTCAACAAAAAGATGACTCCAAAAGGAATAACTGTGATATTTTATTAGCATTGACAAGGGTTTAAATCAAAGATTGACAGGTAATGAACCTCTTAAAGTTGCCTGTTACTTTAGTTCAGTCTGTCCCAACAGGTTTAGCTAAAGGCAAACTACAAAAGAAATTTCCTTGGAGGATTCATTGTAGCCAGAGCTACTATAAAGGTGAGAAGATAAATAATCATTATCAGCTCCTATAAAAAATTATTTATTATACATATTCAATATTTTTTCAATGTTATCTCTATTTTCTTCTGTGATTCCTTATCTTTTCTCTCAAATATACTGAAATACAGGGGGAAAAAAAGGAATATTTTTTTCTTTTTTTATTTTTGAGAGAGAGAGCATGAGCAGGGGATGGGGGTCAAGTGGCAAAGGGGGAGGGAGAGGGAGAATCTCAGGCAGGTTCCGCTTGGAGTCAGAACTGGACACAGAGCTTGATATTACAACCCTGAGGGCATGACTTGAGCTGAAATCAAGAGTCAGAAGCTTAACTGACTGAGCCACCCAGGCACCCCTCTTTTTTTTTAAAGTAGACTTTATGCCAAAAATGGAACTTGAACTTATGACCCTGAGATCAAGAGTTGTATGCTCCACTCACTGAGCCAGCCAGGCCCCCCAAGAATATAAATTTCTGTCATCATCCCATTATTATTCCTGATTCTCTTCTTTTTAAAAAAAATTTTAATTGATTATTTTTTTATTTTTTAAAGATTTGTATTTTTAAGTAATCTCTACATCCAAAGTGGGGCTCAAACTTATGACCCCAAGATCAAGAGTCACATGCTCTACTGACTGAACCAACCAGGCACACCTTTCCCAATTCTCTTCTAATGTATTTTGGACATTTATGTTTCCTTCTGGCTTTTCCAGCCAGGACATATGTAGCACACATCAAAAATTACTGTAGCACGGGAGTGCGTCAGGTAACTCCTCTTCTTGTTCACCATGTTATTTCCTTTAACATTTCCATCCCCTAGAGAAGAAACTATTTAGTCACCTCCTTAGAAGAAAGTATGAAAGAACTGATTGCTTTGGGGATCATTACATGTATTTCCAAGATGCAATTATGCTTAGCTAACAAGAGTGAAGCAATGCCCCCAAGGGAGCAGGAGAGGAGCGGGGAATAGTGAGGACACTCTTAGAACAACTGCAGATGGTTCATGAAAGAAAAGCAGGGGTGACGCCATCACTCAGAATGTAGTTATGCAAAAAAGGCAAAATGATGCCAGAAAGGGGAAATGGCCACAAGGTAAGTGCTGTCTTGCCCACCATAGAAAACCTGTCATTTGTGAGCGTACATGGCACTGGAATGACAGGAAATATTCTCAAGCAACAAGATTATTACTACCAAAGGTATAAATCATGAATTGTGTGTAAAGCATGGAAACCAGCAGGAAACTAGAAAGGAAGAGAAAATGGGAAATTAGAGGGGATTCTGAGTACATAAACCAAGCTATGTGTAAAGTGCATTCCAAAAAGGTCCTCTCCTGCACAAGGGATTGAAACTAGAACAGTATCCTCTTTCAGAGGGAAAAAAAGCCACCCAAAGGAGATTTTTTCCCCTTTTCCACCTTTTTTTGAAAATAAGAGAGTTCACAAATATGTATTGCTAAAGATCAGGTGAAAAGCTTTACAGCTTCTAGAGAGATGGTGTTCAGAGTAGCTCACAACTACTGGGCAGAATGGATAAGAAGGGGAAACTTTATTAATATTTCATGTTAGGACACTTTATTTTGAGACTTTTATAAGGAGGTAGATATTTTCTAATATGTTAATGCTGGAAGATTCACTGAGAGGAAACAAAAGTTTTAGGAGCTTTATAAAGCTTGAGTGCTTTCATGTGGCTATACTGTATAATGCAAGCAAAGTCAAGCAACTCCAAAATTCCATTTATTCTATTTAGGCTAAACAGCACTAATAGAAGATAATCAGAAATATGCATTACCAGAAAATTTGCTACATTCGGGCGAGCATTACTCATTGAAAAGGACTCCCTCTCATTCTTTTCTCAGTGCCACTCTCTCGGGTGTCCTGGTAACAGCCAAAAGCAACATGGCTGACCAAAGCTTGCGGGCAAGTCTACTTTTTTCTATTATGTTTCTGTGTATCCAGCTTGGCTGTTCCACACACATCCAGAGAGATAAGGTTTGATAACAATCACTAAAATATTTTAAATGGAAAAAATGAAGGTAACAGGTTATGAACGCAATTAAGTCAGATGACTTGATTGGAATTCTGCTTTTCTAAAAATGATCCAACATCAAAAGAAAATTATAGCAAGAATAATTATAAAAGGAGAGTGGGCAATATTTGCATTCTCCCTAAAATACTACTAAGAGGAGGAGAAATAAAAATCAGGATTTGGCAACAGCTTTCCAAGTTAGAGAACAGAACAAAGCTCCCAAAAGGACTTCACGGAGCAGATTAAATTACCATGGAATTTCATAAAGAATTCATTGAATGCTTAAGCAGGCTTCTGTGTAGGTCAAAGAGGACCAATCAGAAAATCGAGGTTATTAAGGGATGAGAATAGGGTAATAGGAAATAAAATATAATTATAGAGTAAGTGAAAGGGGGAAGGAAGGAATAGCAGATGTATTAATATTGTTTTGGTTTTGGATGAATCATTTTTTCTGTTGAGTCTTTCAAAGACCAACTTGGATTTTTCCCCCATTCAATTATATTTTATTCTTATTCTATTTTAGATAGAGAGCCTGATGGCCTCAAGGGAGAGGCTCAGGTGCTGGAAGCATCTGAGCCTCTAAAATAACTATATTTCACATATATCACATCGGAAATCTGAAGCACATTTTATTTTCCTTCTTAAAATATTCATTAAAATGAGCTATTAGCTACACATATTTAATTTCAATTTTGTTTTCCAGAAACAAATTTGTAGAACACAAAATCAGAAACTATTGACAAGATTAAATATCTACATCTATGGCCACGACATCATTTCATATTTTTTCCTATATTTACTTTTGAGTCTAGAATTCTAAAGCTATATACATTACAAAAACATTATTATTTCAACTCTAAAGAAAGTCTTCCTTAATTTACTGTAATTTAAGGTGAAAATAATTAGTTCATCAAATTTTAAAATATGTATACTTGTAATTTTAGTATAAAACAACAAAATTAAATTATTCCAAGCTTCATCTGGTGCATTACCTAAGCTTTCAATTTGAAATATTTTGCAAAAAAAATTACCATCATTTAGCTTTACATGCATTTCTATAAAAACTGACGACTACATAATTGCCTAAAATTATAAAATTAGTACAGGAGTTACCACAGTTAGAAAGCAGTACAGAAAAAGACTAGGAACTCAGTTTTATCATTATTAACAACTTACACCTAGTTTTTTCCACAATCATAAAGTTACTTTATGTACATTATCTCAGATAATTACCAAGCACAGTATTTAATAATTATCATAACAGCACCATCCCAGAAGGGCTCATTTTGTTCCAGCAGTACAGTTGACATACAGTATCTCACATAAGTTCACAACAAGTAAACACAGAAACAGCCAAAGAAATAAAGAAATTAAGGTGAGCATCAATGCTTGCAAGTGACAGACTAGACTCCGGATCTGACTTCATCTGCAGGTTAATTATCACCACACAACAGCTTTTGCTTCCCAACAAATGTAACGACACCCTGAGGAGGCCCACAGACCTCAGCTCGGAAAATCCTGAAGAATGTCCCGTGACCTCAACCCAGGACTTATTTCTCCCAGTTTCCCTCCCACCTCTCTAACCATTCCTCATCTAGTTCCCATTCCTGAAATAGCTGTTCTTCAACTTCCCATCCTCAGACTGCACCTTCTCAAAATCATCTTTTCCCCTCTATACCCCCCATCATTCTTAGTTACCTCAACTGAGCCTCAGTGCACCCCAACGTGTTGGCATCATTGACTCCTCCCCCACTACAGTCAGTGGCCAAGTCAGGCACTGCCACAGTGGTGCCCCACTCACTGCCACTGCCCCGCCATTAAGTCCTCATGTCCATCCCCTAAATTGTTAAGCAGGCTGAGATGAAACCCCAGGTCCTTACCAAGGCTCACAAGCTTATCGGGTTCTTCTAAGCCAGGGTTCCTTGCTCCCGCAACACCTCTCTCAGCCTCCTCCGCCACACTGCCCTGGGCCTCTTGCAGTCTGTTGGACACACAGGGCCAACCACAAGCCAAACAGCCACCTACCTGGCTCCTTCACTTAATTCAGGTGTTGGCTCAAATGCCACCTCCTCGGGAGACCACAGCACCTTGCCCCATCATGTTCCATACCTTTTTCTTGACTGTTCTACATGGTACTTTCAACCTCACATCATTATAATTTATTTTGTGTTTATGCCCTCTCCCCCACAGAAAGTAAGCTCTACTCAGGTCACAGAGTTAGTGATTTCAGTCTCTTTTTAACTCCCTACCTTGTCCCCTGCCCTTAGACCTCTGCCTGGAACATGGAGGCACTGAGTTATCTGCTCAGTGAAAAGGAAGGACAGACGAATGGATGAATTCTAACTGGTTTTCTTTCTACTCTTTTTTCCATCTCTGACTTTACCATTAGCAGTGCTGTCAATGTGACTCAAAACATATCAAAACAAAACATGGAGTTGATAAAATATACCATATTTTTAGGGAACAGTCAGTAGGTTGGCAAAAGGCCCAATGAATAGTGGCCAAGGGCTTGGCTATGTGATTTGACTATGATACATTATTTAACCTTTTAACACTTTGTTTCCTTATACATTATGATAATAATAATGCTTATCTCATAGGACTGTTTCAGGGATTTAATAAGCTAATGCATATAGTAAGTATATATAAAATGGTTGACACAGGGTTGGTACAAAGTTAAGCATTCAGTAAATATTAACTAGTATTACAATGGCTCACTTGGTGCCAGTTTTCAGTTGCTGGTTTAGGGTTTTAAATGTCATGGTGAGGGCGCCTGGGTGGCTCAGTGGGTTAAAGCCTCTGCGTTCGGCTCAGGTCATGATCTCAGGGTCCTGGGATCTAGCCCCGCATCGGGCTCTCTGCTCAGCAGGGAGCCTGCTTCCCTCTCTCTCTCTCTCTGCCTCTCTGCCTACTTGTGATCTCTCTCTCTCTGTCAAATAAATAAAATCAAATAAATAAATAAATAAATAAATAAATAAATAAATGTCATGGTGAGGACTTTACATGTAAGATATTCCTAATGAAAATTTTGTTAAATTTATCCCTGATGCATTAGTATTTCTATTGAAGAACTTTTGGCTGAATGCTATTCCCTTCACAGTGGAATTCCTAGGCCACGTTTTTCTCTTGCAAAATGCTACCTACCTACAGTTACAAAAACAAATTCACTCTTTGCCTGGGAAGAGTCATTCCTATCTCATACTGTATGCAATGATAACCCCCAAAGGTATTTAATATTAAAATGATACCAGGAGACAACTTGGGAGCATATTTGCTAAACCTCTAGTTAGGGAAGGCCATTCATAAAGGAACAATGAGATATCATCTTACTTCTGTGGATCTAACAAAATTTTAAATGATGGCACCTAGTGTTAGTGAAGGACTATGGTAATAAGAGGGCTGGCATAACTGGATATGTTTGGTAGTTTGTGGTAAAAGTATTAAAATGATAAATAATTTTTGGCACAGTTATTACCCTTCCAAACATTTACCAGATGGAAATAATCTTATACTTAAAGGCATTCTACCTCATGTTTATCACCTAAATGAAGTTCTCTTTTCCCAGACTCTACATTTGGTCAAAATCCAAGTTTTGTATTATGAAAGCTATTCCTTTTCTTTCATTTTCACTGCCACTGGCTCTGGTTTAAGTTCCATTAATTGTTATTTACACTAGTACATATATTTTCTAAGAATAAAATCCACAGTCTTTACCGTGAGCCAATAAATGACAAGGAGCTCCAGAGTCACTGCTGTTATTAGAAATAATATGATTAGAGGTATATTAGAAAGGAGACAAAATGATCACTATTTATGGAGGAGATGAATGATGACCTGGACAAAAGAGAATACCTGACCAACTATTTGAACCAATAACTGAGTTGTAAAATAAGTAGACCAAAATCAATAGCTTTCCTTTATACAAATAATAACCCACTGAAAAGAATAAAGTAAAAAAAAAAAAAATCCATCCACTTAGCAATAGAAAACAGATGTAAAAATACTATGAAAAATACTGTGAACTCACTATTTCTACATCAGAAATTACTATAGACAACACCATGAGGCAGCTAATTCAATAAAAAGTCAAGTATCTCTTCTCCTCCCCACTTTGCAGACCAACCAGGTTAACTTTATTCATTTATTCCTCCTTAATACCAATCTTTTCTTTTATAAACCCACCCACACCCCACAAATCTCTTCACTACCAAACCTACCCAAGGCCTCTGGAATTCTCTTTTCTAGCCTCATCCCCTTGGCCTTTGACCTTAACTGAATTCTGGTTTCCTCACAAGAACATCACTTGCCTTATGGACCTCTCAAGGGATAGCTAGATGCTGTTTTACTACCATAGAAACTTCATTGTTATGTACTGATCTGTGTCCCCCCTCCCCAGCAAATTCACATGTTGAAAGTTTTAATCCCCAGTATCTCAAAATGTGGCTGTATTTGGAGATCAGGTCCTCTTTAGAGAGGACAAAGTTAAAATGAGGCCGTTAGTGTGGCCCTTAACCCACCTTGTCTAGTGCCCTTTCTGGAAGTTTGCATGCACAGGGACAAAAGGGAAGTGAGGGCACAGGGGAAAGACCACATGAAGACACAGCGAGAAGGCAGTCATCTGCCAGCTAAGGAGAGAGGCCTCAAGACAAACCCAACTTGCTGCCATCTTAATCTTGGACTTTTAGCCTCCAGAACGTGAGAAAATAAATTTTGATTGTTTAAGCCACGCAATCTGTGACAGGCAAAATAATGCATTCATCATACATCCTGAAGTATACATTCTGTACTTCAGTGTCAGGGGTATAGTCAGTATCACCCCTCTGCTCTCACAAAAAATATCTGCACCTTGAGGTTAACAGCAGCAATTTTCCAACCATTTACATACATACACACACCCCATTCACATTCATTCACCCCTTTGTTCACTCCTGACATTGAAATCTGGGTCACAGTTTTTCCACCCAAGTATCTGCCCCATCCCAGGAGACTTTGACTCTGTGTGCTGGCTACTACTTTGGACTCTTGCCTCATCTGACACCCCCCCCACCCCCCCACCCCCGCCCGGCTTCACCTGCATAGTCATTCTCTGCTCTTGGCTCACTCAGACCTGCTCCAGCTCTCAATCATTCTGCTCTCCACCTCCAACTCCTTGCACTTCCAACTTGCTTCCTCAACTTTTCTCACTGCATTTATTCTTCAACCTCATTAGTGTTTCCTGTTCAGTTTGTACTTTTCCCCTACTTAACAGTCCTGAACTGTCCTTACCTTCTTTTCCATCCAACTTCAGTCTCTTAAGTCCTAAAGCGTGATCTATTTTTGGCAAAAACCAAAAACTTTATGGTTTTTGTCCCAACCACAGACAAATTAATCCACTTTCTTCCTTGTACATTTGAGTTGTCAAAAGTTTCAGGGGAAATTGTATAACCAAATGGATGAACAGCACAGCTTGCGGTTAGCAACTTTATGTAGGTTCCTTGACATTTTCTGGCCTCCTCATTATGTTTCTTAGGCAGCTTTTCAACCCATCTTAACTCTACCTCTGACTCTGCTTCTTCCTCCTAACAACTCAACTTGGGTCTCATTTCACAGAGAAAATAAAAGATGTCAGATACAGATACCTTCCTTTTCCACCAAAACTATACATTTAGCTCCATCTATTTCCACCCACTCTTCCCTCCTGTTTCCATCTATATGTCTCTCCAGGCAGCAAAAGCAAAGTCCTCCAGTTATGCTCTGAACTCTCTTTCTGCTCAAATTGTGCCATCAATTAATTACTCCCTTCTACTTTCACTCTCAGTCCCCCACTGGATCTCTGTCTCTCTCTCTCCCCACCCCACTGTAATGGACACATGCCATCAACATTTAAATATGATCTATTCCTATTTCTTCCCAACCAGGGAAAAAAAAAGTCTCAGAACCTTACATAGGTACTTCCTGAAATTGCTCCATCTCCCCTTCCATTCAGAGTCAAATTTATTGCAAGAAGTATCACCACTTTTCCTCTCCACTCCCCATGGCTCTAATCTAGCCTCCTCTGTGGTTCACCAAAAGTGCCGTGACTAAGACAATCACCCATATTTTGAATCTGATGACAAAATGTTAGGTATCGTTGTTCCTGTCCCATCAGCACTTTTGGTTATCATGTATCAGTCCCCCTTCCTAAAACCTTCTTCTCTTAGCCTCCATGGTACAAAATTACTTCTAATTTTCCATGTAAATTTCAGACTACTTCCAAGCTCTTCCACATCTTGTAGATTTTATGTTTTAAAAAAGATTTATTTATTTGAGAGAGTGTGTGAGTGTGTGGGGGGAGGGGCAAAAGGGGCCAGTCTTCAACTAGACTCCCCACTGAGTGCAGAGCCCCACATGGGGCAACTCGGGGCTCCATCTCACCATCCATGAGGTCATAACCTGAGCCGAAACCAAGAGTCGGATCTTAATGACTGAGCCACCCAGGTGCCCCTTACAGATTTTAAATCTTGGAATGCCTTAAAGATTGGTCTTTGTCTCCTCTCCCCTCCCCATATTCTCACCCATAGTGATGCTAACCATTTCCAGGGCTTCAATTATCATCTATAAGCAGAAGACTCTGATCTTTGTATCTTCCATTCTGACCATTCTTCTGAACCTCAGATGAATACATTAAACTTTAATATCTCCTCTTAAACATCCATGGGAATCAAACTCAATGTGACCAAAACTGAGCTCATAACCTCCTCCTAAGCCTTCCTGCATGCCGGTGCTCTCTCCTTCAGTAAGTACCATTCTGTCTACCACTTGCACAAGTCTGAAATACAAAATGCATCCATAATACATCTCTCTCCCTCATTCCCTGAAATTCAATCACTATAAGCAATCTATTCTACTTCCTACATATTCGAATCCATTCACTTCTTTCCAATTCCACAGCCATTATCCTACTGCAGACTTGCAACCCTTGTCCAATTGGACTGGTGTTAATGTTTCCCAACTAATGTCCCCCACATCCCCTCCTGTTCCTTTCAATCTGATTCCCATACTGCTGCAAAGTAATCTATCTAAAATATAATACTTCATCACATTTTACTGCTGTATAAAACCCTTCAGATGCTTCCTAATGCTTTGGTGATGAATAGCAAGGTTTTTCAAATCACCTGAGAGGCCCTGCATTGTCTGGCCACTTCTTCCCTCTCCACTTTCATCCCCAAATACTCTATGTACATCCTCACACCCATTCACTATGCTCAAGTCACACCGGACAAGTTACCACATACCATACCTCATGTTAAAAAATATTTTCTTTTGCCTACTTGTGATCTCTGTCTGTCAAATAAATAAATAAAATCTTTAAAAAAAATTTCTTTTTGGGGTGCCTTGATGGCTCAGTTGGTTAGGCAACTGCCTTCAGCTCAGGTCATGGTCCTGGAGTCCCAGGATCCAGTCCTGCATAGGGCTCCCTGCTCAGCAGGAAGTCTTCTCCCTCTGAACACCCCCCCACTCATGGTCTGTCTCTCCCTCATTCTCTCTTTCTCAAATAAATAAATAAAATCTTTAAACAGAATTTTCTTTTTAATGATGCTATACTATCTTGTGCTCGAGGGTGTATAAAAACAGGTATATTTTCTCATCTTTTACTGAAATGTAAATTGATAAAGCCTTTGAGAACAATTCAGCAATACGTGTCAAAATACTGCAGGTTTTGTATAATGTTTGGCTATAAATTCCTGTTTTTTTTTTTTTTTAGATTCAAACTGATATAATAATTATGGCAGTATTTTTAAAATAGTGGCACCTGAAAACAAGAACTTCCCTGAACATTGCTTTGTTAATCTGGTAGAATGAATATATTTTCTTTCAAGTATAGAAAGGCCTCTTTTGATAGAGAGAGAGAAAGAGGAGAGAGAGAGAGAGACCCAACATTAATATTGCATACATGAAAACTCAACACAGTTTTTAGCACAAGCTAAAGAAACTACCCCCAAT
Source organism: Enhydra lutris kenyoni (assembly GCF_002288905.1). Lineage (NCBI taxonomy): Eukaryota > Metazoa > Chordata > Mammalia > Carnivora > Mustelidae > Enhydra > Enhydra lutris. The sequence continues at coordinate 3,809,615 of NW_019154140.1, forward strand.
GAAATGTCTTTAGTTTCCTGATGTGATGATTGGATTATTTTGGAATTTTTTTTTTTTATCCTACAGTATTTAGAATCAGAAAACAGTCTGAACTTGCCCTCAGTGAAAGTTTGCAATATTCATGACAAAGTAAAGAGCGTAGAAAAGATTATTCTTTCCATTCTTTTCAGAACGAATGCTTTTTCTAAATGGTATTAGCTTTGTCAGTTGCTGCCGCACATCACTCCTATTACTCTGCTCTATTAAAGCCCCACTTCAAAATATAGAAAAAAAATTTTTTTAAATATAGAAAGAATAAACTTGTGAGGAAAATAAACAGTGAAGGAAATCACAATTAATTATTGCTTTTGTAGGGGCACCTGGGTGGCTCAGTGGGTTAAAGCCTCTGCCTTTGGCTCAGGTCATGATCCCAGGGTCCTGGGATCGAGCCCCGCATCAGGCTCTCTGCTCAGCGGGGAGCCTGCTTCCTCCTCTCTCTGCCTGCCTCTCTGCCTCCTTGTGATCTCTCTCTGTCAAATAAATAAATAAATAAAATCTTTGAAAAAAAATATTGCTTTTGTAGATGAGGACTAGACATAATAATCTAAATTTATAAATCATAATAATCTAAATTGAATATATATAGAAAAGATGGAATACAATAAAAATTCGTGGAATTTTTGGAATTCCAAATTCTTGGTAAAGGTGTTCCAAAACATGGAACACCTCATTCAATAAGTAATGCAACAAACATTTATTGAGCACCTACAATGGATCAGATGTTGTGCCAAGTGATGGAGATGCAGACTTAAATGACAAATGAACCCTGCCTTGTGTGAAACGCAATAACTGAATTCATTCTATACGACCCTGGGTTAGAATTTCTCTGTAAGCTCCCTCGTTACTTGCCACTCTCCTAGGACCATTATTACTTCCACCTTGAGATTAAAATCCTAGGAGTTCACCATTTATGGTCCCTGCTTTTCTGGGCTAGTATTCTTTAATGGCACCATACCACATTTCTCTTCTATTTGAACCACTGTCCAAGAAGGAAAACTGCATGCCATCTCACATGCCATCTGTTATCTCCACCAGTGATGGCCTCAGACATGGCAGCCGACCACTGGTTTCACCAAGCTCTTGATACCACCTTAGAATTTGACTGCCCAAATGCTAGAAGTCAGTGCCAGAGTGAGAACCAGGCCTTTAAGCTCAGTGAAGCTGATCATACTCCATATCCAGTCATTCTTGACCATAACTCTCCAATATGAAAGCAGCAACCAGACACATCTCTCTTGCTTTCATCCTCATATCTCTCTGGATTTCTTTCACCTTGAATCATCCCCCCAAGGTGTTGAAGATTGTAGAAATGGTTGTAAGTTCTGTGTTCCCTATATCTATGCCCCCTTTCAGTGTGATCTTACAGGTCCTCCATCATCTGTCCTGGTCTCGTAACTTGACGTGGCTGACAGAACATGGTAGAGGTAGCAATGTCCAAATGAGTTCTTAGCTGAGGTCTCAAAAGGCTTTGCAAGCCTGGACTTTCTTAGAAATCTACAACTGTCATGTGAACAACCTTAGGCTAACCTGCTACGCTGAAAGAAGACATGGCAAGGTGCTCCAGGTATGCCAGCCACAAAAGCAAGGCCGTTGTAAATGAACCAGCTGAGTAAACCCACCATCTAACTACAGATGCATAAGTAAGCCCAGTCAATATAGACTAAATAGATCAATCCCCCCCAAAATTTCCAAGTGAATCCAGACCAAATTTCTAATCAGTCAAATTACTGTTTCAGGCTACCATGTTTGGGGATGTTCTGCTACAAAGCAAAGCCAACTGCTCTCCAGGGCTTCCAATCCTCCATCTCAAAAACGTTCATATACATCCTCCATAATCTGCCACCTCAAAAAATGCACCCTTTACTTCTCTGCTCTGACTGAAACTTGGATTTTCAGTGAGGGTAATACATTCTCTGAAATCACCTCATTTAGATTTTTTATATTCCCCCATGACAAGTATGCTTGCCATAGGAAAGAGTGCCACTCTCAAGAACCACTCTTTCATACTCATGTAAAAATCAATCCTCCTTTTGGATATCTGTGACATCCATCTCTTCCACCCAGTACTACCACTCCTCATTAATATCACCTCTCTAGGACAGTCCCCAACTTTGGAACCTAGAAAGCCATCTTCCCCTCCAATCTGTCTTGGGAAACTGGTCTTTTGAATACTTGTTCAATACCTAGAATCTAAGTTTGCTAACCTCCTAATATATAGCGAATTTCATGCCCTCATCACTTAAGTATCCATTTCCATAGCCATACCGTTGAACTTGTCAATAGCCAAAATTATTCCACCTCTGAAGTATTCCAAATCTTAACCCATAAGACTGATTTCACTAACATACAAAATAATAACAAGAATAATTACAGAAACGTTTTCTGTGGTACCCAAAGAATTATCTCAAAAAAAGTTACCAGAATCAAACACACATATGCCCGGGCTTTTAAAACCATTTAGGGGGTGCCTGGGTAGCTCAGTTGGTTGGGCAACTGCCTTCGACTCAGGTCATGATCCCAGAGTCCCGGGATCAAGTTCCGAATTGGGCTCCCAGCTCCATGCGGAGTCTGCTTCTCCCTCTAACCTTCTCCCCTCTCATGCGCTCTCTTACTCTCTCTCCCTTTCAAATAAATAAAATCTTAAAAAAAATTGAAAAATAAAAAATAAATAAAACCACTTAGGGACAGGTAATTCTCATGATATGTAAATATCATTTATAAGCATAAATGAGGGGAAATAACCCAGGAATCTTTTTTAAAAAAAAGAATGGTAGAGGATGGTAGAAATTTGTTTTCCAAGATAATAACTCATACTAGAAAGCTACAGTAATTAAATACTGTAGAATAGGTACCACAAGAGACAGATTAATAGAGAATAATAGAAATCTTAGAAATAAGTTCAAATACTTATAAGTACGTATATGTTTAACATAAGGTAAAGTAGTGAGTTAATCAGTGAACAAAAGGATTATTCAACAAATACTACTGGAATTACTGGCTAACTTGTTGGGTTAAAAAAAAAAAAAAGAAAAGAAAAAAGAAAGTTAACCAGAATTATTATCTCATGCACACAAAAATAAGTTTATTGAAACTTAAAATGAAAAAGAAAATAATAAATAATAAATAGAATTTTTAAAAAGGGCCATTCAGAGGTTAGAAGGTCAGTATTTTTATAAATAAAAAAGGTCTTTTTAGCATGAGTAAAGATTCAATTACATAAAATTTTAAACCTTTATATTAAAAAACAGTCAACAAAAGAAGCAATATTATGAAAATACATTTGCAACATATAATGATGAGTTTTATTATAAAATGAGCTATTACAAATCAAGAAGCAAAAATACAAATAACTGAATTTTTTTTTCACTTTTCTGCACGTTCCTGTAGATCAGCATTTTTTTTTTTTTTAAGATTTTTATTTATTTATTTGACAGAGAGAGAACACAAGTAGGCAGAGAGGCAGGCAGAGAGGGGAAGGGAAGCAGGCTCCCTGCTGAGCAGAGAGCCCGACGGGGTGCTCGATCCCAGGACCCTGGGATCATGACCTGAGCCGAAGGCAGAGGCTTAACCCACTGAGCCACCCAGGCGCCCCACAAATAACTGAATTTTCAAGTGGATGATTTACATGAAAAATTAAAACATACAAATTATCGACAAACACATAAAAAATAATTTCAACAACCCAGATTTTTAATTCTGTTTCTTACCTCTGGGACAGGTAAGAAATACATTCACATATACAACTGTTTGCACTGCATTTCTATTTAAGTGTCTAACACACGTCTTAAACAGAACATATCTAAACTGAACTTTTGATTTTATCACTCTCCCACACACAGCTCACATAGCAGCCTTCCCCCTCACAGTAAAAAGCAACCTCATCCTCTACTTCCTCAATCCAAAGCCCTTGGAGTCACCCTCACTCTTCTCTTTACTCATACCCATACCAAGCTATCAAAAAATCCTATTGGCTCTACCTTCACAGTATCTCCAGAACCTAACATCCTAGCACCAATACCTATTGAAGCTACCATCATTTCTTCTCTGGATAACAGCAAAAATAGACCTGCCTTGCTTAAAATATGTAACTCGTACACTTAGCCCTTAGGGTAAAACTAAAACTCCTGAATCTGGCTCCTGCTTACCTCTCCAGCTGCATTTCACATCATGTTCTTGAATCTCCGCACATCGGCCACACCAACCACACCAGCTTCCTTTCACAACATCCTATCTCCTGATACAGAGCCCTTGCATATTACATTTGCTCAGCCTGACCATTCTTCTCTTCACTGATGTAATGCTATTGGTTCATCCTTTCTCAACTGCAACATCATTTTCTGAAGAATGCCTTCCCTGATCTCCTTGCTAGATAAAGTTCAGTTACTGCAGACACTTTATCAACAACCTACTGCTGCAACATCACATGCATATTTGATCATTATATGATTAATGTCTATTTCCCAACTTAATTATTGTGTCTTAAAGGACAGACAGCAATCTTATTTTGTTCACCACTGTATCCCCAGTGTCTAGAAGAGATTAATTCACAGACGGCTCTTATTATTATTTTTCAAATGAGTAAAGATTATAGAAAAGAGACTCACTGGTAAGGTACAAGTTTTATATGCATGGACCGATCATCCCCATACTACTATTTCTAAAATTATTCCAAGCTCTCTAGTTTCTGGGTTCATTGGTGGACATATGGCAGACTCAGCCAGGAGAGTTAACCCAATTCTTACATTCCACTTCACATTCTACCAACTGTCTCCCCAAGCTCCAGGTCCTTGAGCACTTAGGAATCATGGTTTGAAGGGACATTAACAGATGAAACCAATCAGTGAACAAGCACAGTGTCCATCTTGTTTTTTGTCACCTTTCTCACTGCACAGAGAAGTAATAACGATAATCCTAAAACTGGTATTTCCCAAGAATTTATAGATCCTTTGAACATGCAGTTGGTGCTATCTCCTGAACATCATAAATTGTGTGCTTCTCCATTCAAACTGACTTTCTGTTTCCACTAATATGTTACTCATCACATGAGGCAGCCTCTGAAACCCACCACATGTGGTGCCACCCCACTCCTGGCTACATCCGCTCGGGCAAGTAAAAGAACATTCCTAAGCTTTGGTTTCCTCGTTTTCATAAAAAGCAAGAGAAATAATTCGTGTTAAGTTCTCTCACTCAGAATATACTTAGTAAATGTCAGCTTAAATCATAAATCCGAAAGCAGGTATTTGGAGACCTTACTGCACATTCGAGATTCGAGAGAGAAGAAAGGTCTGTGGAGAAATGGGGCAACAAGGACAACTCAGCCACTAGCTAAGTCTTCGCCACTCACCATGCCTTCCATGTCCTAGCAGGGTTGCCACTGCCCTGGAGCTGGTTAGAAATGCAAACTCTCAGGCTCCACCCCAGAACCACTGAATCATAATTTTCATGTTAACAAGTTCCCCAGGTGATTCATATTCCCACTAATTTTTGAGAAACTCTGAGCTCAATGATGTGCTCCTGCATGCAGACCTCACAGCTCATTAGACAGAAATTCAGGTCTCAGCAAAATTATCAATGTATGTGTCATGGACCATTGGGTCACTTTCCAATGGCTAAAATCATAAATATTATATGTGTGTGCTGTCTGTTATGGTAGGTCGACTTCAAATTCTTTTTCCTGAGTTACTAAGCTTGTTGTACAAGTGTTGTGAGATATGTCTTTACAACTTTAAGTAATATTTATAAGTGAGGGCCATTCTGAAGCCTGCCAACCCAAAGTTTTTTGTACACTATCAATGAAACTAAAGTATAAAACAAACAATAAGCCTAAGATCCGAGCCTCAAGTCTCTTTTTTAAATTTTTAAATTTTTTTATTAACATATAATGTATTATTAGTCCCAGGGGTACAGGTCTGTGAACTGCCAGGTTTACACACTTCACAGCACTCGCCATAGCACATACCCTCCCCAATGTCCATAACCCCACCACCCTCTCCCTACTCCTCCTCGCCCTGGCCACCCTCAGTTTGTTTTGTGAGATTAAGAGTCTCTTATGGTTTGTCTCCCTTTGGATCCCATCTTGTTTCATTTATTCCTTTCCTACCCCAAACCCTCCACGTTGCCTCTCAACTTCCTCATATCAGGGAGATTATATGATAATTGTCTCTCTCTGATTGACTTATTTCACTAAGCATAATACCCTCTTGTTCCATACACGTCGTCACAAATGACAAGGTTTCATTTCTTTTGCTGCCGAGCCTCAAGTCTTAAAAATCTAGTATGACCCAAGCTCCAGAGACCACATAGCCAGTTCCCCAATACAAGGCAACAGTTTCAGTGGCTGGAGGGAAGAGGGTGTGACTAGGACCTGCTGCCATTCAGAAGCAAAATACAGGCAAAGGCTCTCAGGCATAGTGTGGGTAGAATATTCAAGCACAGGCCATAGGATTACAGCAGCCATTCCAACAAATGGATATTTTACAGGCCTAACATTCCCAAGTTCCATTCTTAGCCCCACTAACTTCAGAACAATTTTTTAAAGCCATTTCACGTGCATTTTTATAGTTAAATAGTTTTGAATTTGGGTCCAGCTTTTGCTTAAAAAGAAACGTGCCTGAACTGTACTCTATCACAAAACCATCTCTAAATTCTAAAGAGAGAAAATTCCTTTCTGACCCTTTCTCACACTGAACTCCTATATCATAGTGTTTTCTTCATTTAATTTTTAATCTATGCTAATTTTATACAATCTGTAAATATATCCTGGAGAACACAGACCACATCAAGTATTCAAGGCAGCCACTGGGGAGCCCAGAGCAGCTAAGTGGCTATTTTACACATTTTGCTGGGGGTGGTAGGTGCTGGGCTCTCTTCTGTGATGGGCAGTACGATATCCATTTCCTTTTTCTATGCAGTTGTTCTTCCTGAGTTACTACTTCCTACATGATGGCCAAAGTCAACTTGTAAGATGCTTTAAATTGTACATATCTTATTTTTCCTATTCTAATTTCAAAATGCCATTTTGTAGGATCTCTATTGAGAAGAAAATGAGCTCATTTTTAAAACAATTACCTAACAACACTTCAGATAAGAAGCTGCATTTTTCTGCCTAAGATAAGTGTTTTTCTTCTCTTTTAAATCGATTCTCATATGAATGATATCTAGATTATCGCTCTTTTGCTTGGGTATAAATCTGAAATCCTTTCACTTGTTTCAAATCCTTACACCACTAAGGAAGACTAGCCTCCTGATCACCTAAAGAGCCCCATTTTCAGTCTCCTAGAGTTATGCCAGGCAGTATGATTTAATTATTATTACAGACAGATTTGCATAAAGCTTACTTCTGAAGAGTTTTAGGCCATTTAAGCAATGTCATTAGATGGGCAGAGAAATTCTTTTGAGAAAATGTAATGGGGCATGAAAAATAATAAAAATCCACAAAATACATTTATTCAAGAATCTTAATAATGAAGAGAAATTACAATTCTGAGTATAGACCTAGAGGCTGAGTACTCTCTATTATTTTAAAATAAAACAGGATTAAATAGGCACAGCATAATGGCTCAGAATCAGAGGGGACCGAATCAGAGGGCAGTCCCCCGTGTTATGTCTTCTGGAAAACTACTCTCATTTCAGAAAAAATAAATTCAGTATTCTCTTATGCCATCTATGGAATTTACTGAAGATGCAGAACAGCAATTAACTTCAACAATAATTGTATATGGGCTCACCAGATGACACTGTGGTAAAACAAGAAAGTTGATGCTGCCATGGACTATCTCTCATTGAAGGATTTCCCACTGATTGCTAGTACCTCGCCAAGGCTGCTGGATACAAAGACAAGAGCCACCTTGATGACCTTTCAGGGACAAGTGGTGTTTTCAGGTTTCCCTCAGCGCTGCCACCTCGTGCTCCTTCTTAAAGGGGAAATACACCCAAGACCTGTTTTTGGAATGATCTGGTAAGAGCTGGCAATATTTAAAAGTGCCATAAACTTTGACTCAGCAATTCCATCATTAGCAATGTACCCTGCAGATAAAGCCATATAAAAATGCACCAAGATTACTTAAAAATGACATCCTGGAATATTATTTTTAATAAGAAAACAACAAATCAGAAGTGACTGAAATATCCTTTGATGGCGAAAAAGTAAAATTATACTAAATTATACATTGGAGTGATATGCAGTCCCTTAAAAAGTTAATTGATATGGGAAAATCTCCAAGATAAAGTCCAGGAAAATGTGTGATATCATTTACCATATATGCAAAGCCTACACCATGCATATGTGAGTGGGTGCACTGAGAATCATCTGGAAGGATAGTTTGGGAGGGAAGGGAGAAATTGGGGGATTTTTATATTTTATTTTACATCTTTTCAGATGGATGGAATATTTATTGTATGCATGCATTATTTTTAGTTAAAACATTAAAAATGCTGTACTGGTATGAAGAATGAGAGAGTCAGACAACTTCTATGACTCTGGACTGTAGCGTGGAAGACACAGCAACTAAATCATTGTGACACCGTCATCACCCTCTATCCTGCCCTGTCTTTTCCTAACATCCCTGCTCTGCTACCAGCTGACTAATAACAGTACATTTTTTGTTTTTCTAAAGATCATTAAACTGTATCATGCAAGGTCTCATATAGTCATTAATCTGAAGGTTATATTGTTAATTATTCTTGCTTATTAATAAATTGCCAGTTCAGTATTTTCCCACTGACTTGACATTTATCAGTTTTTATAATGCTTAAAAGATAACATGACCAATGCTTTTTTGAGGAGTTTCTGAAAAAGTATTAGCACAAAATTAATGATACTGTTTAAGAAGCCTATAGGATTATCTTGATGAAGTCTCTCTTTATTAAAACTTAGCTGATTCCTCTTTAATAAGTTTAATTATCTTGAATAAGTCACAAGTGAACTATTTTCTTGCTCTTTTTCCACATATACATATAGAATTAGAAAAGTGTATTCATTCTATGATTTATCCACTACTCTTTTAAATACCAAATAAAGTTAATTTGGAGGAGAAAAGACTGAATCCAAACCTAGTGTTGGGGAGCTTCATCAAAAAACCGTAACTACCAATTGACTCATGAGCTGGACCCAGGCATTCAGAGGCCCTTCACCTCCTCCCCTGTCCTTGGAATGTGGGTTGTTTGCCTTTCCCACATTGGATGGTGGAAGGGCAGGTACGGGAAGACTGGGAGGGCAGATGCGGGATTTGGTTAGTCTTGCCACCCAAGACAAGCCTCAACTGTAAGTTCCCTAGTATTAAAATTGTTACCTACCAACCTGGAGTGGCCTCTTTCTGCCCTCTCCCCTTGTCCCCTGCTCACAGGGGCTAGTCTCAGATTACACTTGGGCAGCTCCGGGGAGGGTGGTATACATGATTTACAGTAACACCACTAGCCCTTAGCTCACTCAGTTGTTTGCTGTAACATAATATTTGCTAGTAACTACAGACTTTTGGGGAGCTTTTTAAAAATACTGCATCTGATAGTAAAACAAAACATCTTCCTTTTGATGGTTATTTCTCTTTTTCATTATTGCATACATCCCCTCAATCAGCACTGGCATTCTGGTCATGAAGCCCCTTGTGTCTCTGTAATGCCAACTAATTTATAATTGTGTTCATGCATAAGAACCTCAAGCACATACCGCATATTTCCCATGCCTCCGGCATTCCTGAATAGACTGCTAAGTTTATTGGTTATGTTGCTCCAAAATGATTTTGTTTTTTATTGTAACCTATATATGTTATTTAAATTGTGTTATTTATTTTAAGAACAAAGAAACTCCTGGTGAATTATATCCCACTGATTTTTATTTCTTATCCCTATATTTACATATTCAGAAGTCTCTAAATCAGTTTTATGACCCTGTCATTCATTAAAAAAAAAATCTTCAGATTACTTAAGTGGCAGCCATTTAATCTCCATCCCCACTTTACTATGCATTTTAAGTGACAGGGCTAGAATCATCCATATTTGCACACTAATGTGAACATAAAAGAGTTAAACCTCCCAAACGACTATCTCCTAGTCAGAGTATACATATAAATAATCTGTTTTTCTTTTCTATTATTTAAGATTAATGAAAATAGCCCATACATATATAAAAAGTTGCTCATCTTCATGATTCATCAAGGAAATGCAAATTTAAACTATAATATGAAATCATGCGCCAACATCATTTATCATAATGCCTCAAATTAAAAAGATCAAAAATGCCAAATGTGGGTAAGGGTGTGGAACAACTGGTATAACCACTTCAGAAAACAGTTTGGCAAAACAATTTTACAAAAGGTTAAAAAGTTTTGTCATACCGTAAGAGACTCTTAATCTCACAAAACAAACTGAGGGTTGTGGGGGTGGGTGGGAGGGTAGGGAGAGGATGGTGGGGTTATGGACATTGGGGAAGGTATGTGCTATGGTGAGTGCTGTGAAGTGTAAACCTGGTGATTCATAGACCTGTACCCTGGGGCTAATAATACATTATATGTTAATAAAAAAATTAAAAAATTAAAAAAAAAACAGTTTTGTCATTAAATAAAACAGTTTAAACCCCTGAACAAGCAATTCTACTCAGGTATATACCCATCAGGCAGGCATAACACCAAAAAGCATGTAAAGAATGTTTACAGAATGACTAATTATAAAGGCCAAAAGTGGACAGCACCCCACTGTCCTTCAATAATAAATTGGACTATGGTACATTACACAAATGGAATATATACCACAATAAGTATGACTAATTGATATCTACATGCAAAAATATGGATGGATCTCACAAACAGGATTTTGAAGGAAAGAAGTCAGACATAAAAGAATATATAATGCATGATAAATTGGTTCTTACTGTCAACCTTAGTCAAGACTTATCCAAAATACTGAGGAAAAGAGTGCCTTGAAGAGAGTAGTATCATATATCAAAACACAATTTGGGGAAAAAAAAAAATTTACCTTCCTTTACATACTAACTGTGTGATTGCAGAAAAGTCATCTGACCTCCCTGGCCTCATTTTTCCTCTGTAAAACAGAGATAATAAAGCTTTACCTCCCCCAAAGCAAATGACCTTTCAGGAGATCTCTAAGGTGCTGTGGGGCTTTACATCTATGACCCAATGAGATAGTTTCACTGCTTTCTACTTTCATGAATAAAAACACAAAGAGTTCTTTAACAAAAACAATAATAGCTCACCTGTTCCAAGCCACTTTATATGTATTTACTCATTCAGTCCTTACCCTAACCATATAAAATAGATACAAATATTATAGAAAAGGAAACTGAGACTCTGAGAGTTTTGGTAATTTGACCAAAGTTGCACAGCTAGTAAGTGGTAGTCAGAATACAAACCAGAAAATCTAACTCTCTTAACCACATACTTAAATACCTGATATGCAAAGACATTATAATAACTTCATTTTATCTAAGCAGACAGGACTTTTTAAATTAAGTTTAATATAATCTGTTGTCTAATCACCACAGAGCATATTAAAATGTAATCTATATTATATATTGAAACTCTGATCTTGTTCAATCAAAGGAAGGATGATTTTAATTTATTCATATAAATCAAGGCTTTTTAAGGCAGTCTAATTAAAAATAACTATTGGTACTAGACAAGCACCAACCAATGGTGGTGGTCACATTCACATTTCCTATATTTGATGCCTCTCCAGAAAAGGAAGGGAAAACTGTCTTCCTTGTTATTGTTTTAAACATAGCCTCTTCTGCAAGACATTATAGTATTAGTTCAGATTGCCTCAGATTCCCTATTTTCATGAATCACCTTCTCTGTGAAACAGAGCTCTCTGTTCAAAAATGAATCTTTAATTTTTTTTATTTCAGTGACTTTCAGTAACTTTCTGTTTGCTAGAACTTTCATCAATTATTTTCTGACAGTTCTTTTTGTTTTCTTAACCTGGGCTGAGATTTTACATATTTTAATTGGTTGGACCCCATCCTATTTCAGAGTTAAAGTCACCCAAAAATATTTAAACTTTACATTTTCCCAAGTTATCTTGAATTTGTGTCAGTCAGTCTCTTTGCTAGCTGCCTGAGAGCCTGTGACTAGGATGTGGTGACTATGGCTGAAAATGGAGAAGCGAGAGGGATGGAGGCAAAGCCTGCTTACTTTGCACTATGGCCTAGAGTTAGCCAGGACTCCCAATGGTTTTGCATGGTAAGCTTAGTTACCAGTGGATAAAAGTAGATCACTTAAATTAAGTGTACCAGATAGGTGGGTTTTTAAAAAAAGATTTTTATTTATTTATTTACTTACTTACTTGAGAGAGAGAGGAAGAGAGGGGAGGAGCAGAAGAAAAAGAAAAAGCAGACTCTGTGTTGAGCACAAGGCCCGAGATCATGACCTGAGCAGAAATCAAAAGTCGATGCTTAACTGACTGAGCCTCCTAGGCACCCCTATGACATATGGTTTTAAAGAAGGAGGTAGGCTCAAAAAGCACAGTACTTCCAGTTGGAATGTCTCTGAGACTTCCAGCTAATTGTGTGTTCATGGACAAGTCATGCACTTGCTCTTACTAGGAAGACAGAAGCAATGCCTGCCTTATAAAATTGTGTAAAGTTCACATGAAGAGCAGAATTCTGTGCCTTCTAACTGATGGAAGTAATATGATTTCATTATAGTTGTGATTATTATTACCTTAATTATTTGGTGTTGGCATTCCTACCTTTGGATCTTCTGTCTCTTTTTAACTTCACCACAATAGCTCAGGGCTAGGAGCAGGAAGAGGCTTAGCCCCTCCTTCCAACACTTTCTTATGTAGATTCAAATAAAGAAAAGGGACGGGCTTAGTTCTCTTTGACTTCTTTCCCAGAACAACAAACCCAGAACAACAACCTTTTTACTATTCACCAGTATTTATATTTGGATAAAGAGCTGGAGCTGAATTTACAGAGGGAAAATATAAAGCAGACTGCAAAATAGGGCTGCTTAGAGTTGCACAAACAACTCTGTTAAAGGGAGCCAGAAAGCATTCAATAAGGAACACCAAAAGACCGCCGGCCACTTGCGCTTCTTTTGTTCATTTCAATCTTGGCAGTCAAATTCAGCAGTTACGTTATATGTTTTCCCTTCCAAGGACTTTGGAAACAAGTGATTAATCTCTTTAAACCAGTCTCACTAAATATATATATTTTGTTAATTTTATGTCCTTAAAAAGGCCTTTGAGCAACAGAGTTGCAAAGACAGGATAAGCTCAAGGTCTAAAAGGAAGGCTTATGGTTCTCTTTTAAAAAGTAAAAATCATAGAGCTTAATTCATGCTCCACTGAAATTAAGTTCTCATAAAGTATAACAATGATAATACTGGGAACACTAACATAAGAAAATAAGACTGTCAGATATTTTAGAGACACACACACACACTCACTCTGATGTAACTATTTGCTTCTCTCACTCTGCACATATGAAAATCTGAATAATCTAAGCAAGTCAGTTAATGATTATTAAATTTAGTTTAAATGTCACCTTTTCTTTTATAAAATAAGTTTTTACAAACTTTTCACAAGTACATTTCCTGAAATATTTTGACTGACTGGTTTTTAAATTGTGCTTGTAGAGACACGTTCCCAAATAATCTTTAAGAGTACTTACCGTATGAACTAAATGCTTAGTTCCCTTAGGAAAAAAAAAAATTCTGTGGGTGTTTACAGAAAATTTCTTGCTAGCTCTTGTAAAATGTTGAATTCATCAGAATGAGACATACTTCGAATACTCAAAATACAAACAAATATAGGCACAAATCCTTTATATTCCGTGGCACTCCTTCACTGACTAGAACCAGAAAAATAGTCACTTTATCCTTAATACTTTTAACCACAGAAAATGAAAGACTCAAATAAATAATTTTGGCATTTCTTCAGTGGTGTTGTGGTGCCCCCACTGATTACTTACTTGCAGCTTTCTCTATGATCTATGAGACACAGTCAATTTTCAATCATTAATACCAAAGCCTGCCAAAAGCACTTTGCATTAATAAATCTCAAAATATTTTGCCATTTCATTAAGTCTAACTGCATGTTGTTGGGAAGATTTCAAGCATTGTCTGATTTAGTAGGCAGCTGACTATTGGCAACAGAGACAAATGGTAAAATCAGAATTGAAATTCACTACTCCTGACTAATGCATCTATCATGATGGTCCATTATTTCAATCAGCCTGCCTCTAATAAAACTGACATCACTTAATGCAAATCTACTATATTCAGGGGTAACAGTGCAGAAGTATGTGTGCAAAGAAAGATAAAAGAAGTTAGAGCAAAAAGTCTGATTCCAGCTATTGCTGTGTTATGAATATAAAGCCCTAGAAAGGGCCCTTCCTCCTACGTCTATCTACAAAGAAAACTACCCAACATCACCACCAGCTTTCCGATACTAAGGTAAGTTCAAGGAAAAACTCAGATGACTCCTCCCTGAGGAAATTAGCTAGTGACACGTGTAAGAAAAAACGCATTCAGTCCTTCCTGGATCAGCCAAACCTATCTGACTAGGCTAATATACTTTTGTGAAATGGATTGGCTTCAATATAAAGTCTAATAAAATTAAATATAAATGAGCTCCTGAGGGAATTAAATCAATGGGCTACAAAGCGACTTCCTGATTTTTTCCTGAGAACTCGTCACTTTCACCAGCAACAGCACACTGCACACTGTGTAGGCAAGAGTCGGCATGGCAGTGGTAAACGGAGAACGGCGAACAAAAGCCCCATCAAAAGGAACCATCCATTCTCAGCCCCTCTTTCCCTCACCCTTTCCCTCCCCTCCCCCGCCTCTCTGCCTTCGCGCATGCGTCTATGATGATACTGCATTCACACAGCCCTGCATATTCTACAAACTTTATCACATTTCCGTTTACATAGCTTCCTATTCCTTTGGACAAAAATAGCTAAATTTTAAATGCTTCTTTTAACAAGAATTTAAGGATAGTCTTTTAAAGTGTAAGTGACATAAATGCAAGGATTTCCTACTGAAGGAATGATACAGAACATACTTTGGGACAGCTACAAATTCAGAGAGCATTTCCCGACATCTGAAGTGAACCCCACGGGACTAAGAAGGTCAAACAGCGTCCCCACTCAGGAGTTTGAGCCCTTTTTTCATGAATTGACACCACGGCCCCGTCCACACTGGACAATCCTATGATAACATGCTCTCAAAGCTCACTTACATCGTGGATTTCCTCCGTCCGGGTGGCTGAGTGTGGACCATTCTTAACCTATTCTGCAGGTATGGGTATCAAGTGGTGCAATGAGAGAAATGCCTACCACTAAGTTCCTTACAGATTTTTCCTACTATTGTCACTATACAGAACAGATTCCTCTAAGAAAAAACTTTCCTATTAAATACGAGTATAACATTTATAAATGGAAAAGAATTGATCAACCAAAGTAGAGAAGGTATTCTTCCAATTCACATCATTTCTAAAAACTTTTTAGAGTGCCCAGATCAATAACGAGTAAATATTTATTAATAGAAGATTTGTTTTTGCCAAAACAAAGTATTCAACATAAAAGTTGTGCTCACATTTGCATTCCTTACAGCACTTGCCATCCACATACGCAAGGGCCGACTTAAGGGGGCAGTCAGGAACCGGACAGATCAGAGTTTCGCACTGGATGGTTCCATTCTGAGAAGAAAGCAATATTTAAAGAATTTCCAAGTTGCAGTGTGATAGCCTGAAAGTACTTTTTAATCCTAAGTAACAGACTCTTCACATAAAATGCCATAAATACTACTATTCTTTGTGTTTATTATACAGTAAAACCCATACTACAGGGACCTACAGTAATATGAATTGGGTCCTAACACAGTTGGTGATTAGCTCCCATCTTCTGTCCAGTGACAATGCTACACACCCTAGAGTTCTCCCCCTTCTGGAGTTAGATGGATGAGAACATGGATGGAGGGAGGAGCACACACTGACAACAAAATAGCAAGTTAGGGGTAAGCCCCATGTCTGCCCAGATTATGCACAAAATGAGCACCCACAAGCCAGAGGATTTCTCAAATAGCTGCTGCCCTCCTGCAGACCTAGTCTCGGGACCCAGAATCTTCCCATGGATATTTAAGCACCACTACAAGGCAGCACCAAACTGCAAACATAATGGCAAGGAATTTATTTCCCAATGGTCAACCAGAACTCCCAGGCAGCTAGCTGTTTTTCTAGTCACCTTATTGACCTCACTATACATATCTTGCATTTTACTCAATTTGATTTTTGTCCCCATTTAACAAGTTGGGAAGGTTTTACTGCATTGGTAAATGCTATAATTTTGGTGGAAACATTGTTATTTTCCCAAACAGAAGTCATATGATGCATGCACACACACATGACTATTTCACGGGTATCTTTAACATTAATACATGAAATTCTGTTTTTTGAACAAACTTGAGAAATTTCTTTAAAAGGCTAATTCACAGAGACCTCTGGTCTCTTTCCAGTAAATGACTTTAAACTGACGAATTCATGTGAAATTTAAAATTTAAAAACCAAACTAGTCTTGACCTTTTCTTGGAAAATGAATCTATTTTTGAAATAGTAAGGTGTTAAATATTTCTACTTTATGAGTATGCAATTAGAGAAATCATATTTATTTAAATTATCTAATTCTTATTCCACCATATTAGCAAGCCTTTAAAGATTGCTAAGGTAAATTCCATTATTTGTCTGTATGGCCCAATCTGGTGACAATACTTCATGCTGCATATAATTAATTTTATTAAAATGCAGTAATAAACTCATGAGGGGAAAATCCCTTGAAATGTTAAGGAAAATGGATAGAATCCTTTGGGAATCACCTTCGCTAACCCAATTTAAATTGTTAACTTCATCTGTGCACCAATAAACTTAAGCTTTATAGCATTCCTAAACCATAATCATCTTTACAGGCTAGAAAGTATCTTTAATAATGCAACACGCAGTTCTTTAGATTTGACCGGGTTGGCTGGCACTTTAGTGTTGTGTCTTGGAGGAAATGGGTCTTGAAATTTTCATGATTACATTGTTTTAATAAATTTTTAAAGAGTGGGGGGCATCTGAGTTCCCTTCATCTGAACTCTCAGAGGAAGCCATACCAGGCACGTGCAGTTCTTACAGCCGTCTGTCCAGGACTCAAATTCTCGGTAGGTGGTTCCCTTCATGGTGCAGGTCCTCTCACAATAGCACTGATCCAACCTATTCATTCGCTGCTCAGCTCGAGACAGCTGTGGCACAAAGGAAGGGGTTCACAGTGTTCACCATTCCAGCAACACAGAAAGGAAAAATACTTCAGTAGGCATCAGAATTTTTCTGCATATAGCAGTAATGATGGCTGGGCCCATCTATTATGGTCATCAATATATTAAATATATATATATATATATATATATATATATATATATATATATATATATTTTATAATAAAAGTTTTTTTCCTTTTCTTTTTAAGGTAAATTTCATTCCTGCTTTTGGATTAAAAAAAAAAAACGGCATGATTTACAAGATACAAATGGGTATTAGGTAAAAACGGCATCACTCACACTGCAGAAAAGGGTTTTCCATTTTTAAAAATGTTTAATTTTATGAACATATTTACTCAAGTAAAGAAACAAATCTCAGAATTTGTCGTGTCAGAAATGAATCATAGATATATGAGACAACTTGCAGGTTCTTAGTAACTACTATGAAAGGTGACAACAGTATGGTGAAATTGCAAGGAAACTTGACACATGCTCAGGGCAGTGAATAAAATCCTACAACAGCAACACAGTGGTAAAAAGCATCTGTGGGACCATTCCCTTGACATAATTCTAGGGTCCATATTCTTCACAATGCCCCCTCACCTCCATCCTTACAAAGAAAAACTAAGTAAAAATAAATAATAATAAAAACTAAAATAAACAATAAATCCTACTGCAATAAGCAATGTGAAAATCAGGTAATCTGCCTCATTTCTGATTTACTGAATCATTTGTTACACAGAAGGCTAGGGTTTGAATATTTATAAGCCCTCTCCTTGAGCAGAGATTTAGATTCAATCCCAGCAACAGTGTAGAATAAGAAAAGTCTCAAAGGTGAACATTTGTGGTTATCTATATATAAAATAAACTATAAAGAACCTCAAGGATTCCTGAGCTCCCTGCACTGTATTTCTAAGTAGCTTTTACCTTGGCTGATGTTTTGGCCAAAATATCCTGCAGCTCCATGATTTTCTGCACGAGTCCATGGAAGTCATTGCAAGTTGGACAGGCTGGAATCACAAACACTACATTGGTCAAGTTGTGTTTATAAGGAGGTCAATCTAGTTAAGTCCAAGCTGACAACTAATATATGGGACCTCCAATTTCAAACTGACATTCTGGACAAAATTAAGCAAGAAACGCACTTTTTTATCACACAGCACAAAAACTAATGGACTTACTGCGATTAAGATCTGGGCACTGAGCAATAAATCCTTGGGGCATGACAAGTAATTGCACATCTTGCATTATACCCTGTGTGCGAAAAATTTTTAAAAAGACATATCACTTTCATCTACCCAAATTATGTTCAACAGTCAAGTTCATGAAAGAAAACATTTACAAGATAGATGCACCAAGATCCCCGAACAACATCTTTTTGAATACATTACTTCTACTTCAAACCAAAGGGAAAGAAATACATCAGGAAAAATAGATGATTACCCATGTATTCTCCTATTGATAATATTTTTAAAGCCTTAAGATTAAATGTCAAGATATAATTAAGAGGGAATAGTCATGTTGTTTTGAGAAGTTATTTTTACTTAGCCACTGGAGAAAGGCTTGAAAATGACCTTTAAATACCAACCCGAAAATCACTTCAGGTTTCAGCAACAGTGAAACTGATACCAATTTTAAACTAACTGCAGCCATCAAAAAGAAAGATAAAAGAACGAGTCATAAGTGCAATACTCATCTGAGCATTTCTCATTTTTCAGTCAGATCTTTTAGAACTAATTTCTCAATTTATAAAGGACAACGGATTTATTAAACAGCTGCCGCAAGACTTAGTGACAAGTGCTTAGGAGCACGGAAAGTTTAGTGTGAAATTTTTAAACATTCCAGCTACAAATGACCCATTTTCTACAGAGGGCCACATCACATGTCTGTATGTAAAATTTACACGTATCCTTAGTCGCTAAGGCTTAATTAGCTTCCACCTTCCTGAGCTCTTAAAGCAAAGGCCAATGGTAACTCAAAAATAACCACATCGGACGCACTCCAGCTGTTCCTTTCATCTACCACCCTTCTCTTCCTTCATCAACTTTACATACATTTTTAATTAATATTTCACTTCATTCCTCTGAAAAATGCAAACAGAATGTCTAATGACAGGGTGACAGTACCAGCATATTACCAAGACAATTTTGAGTGTACCTACAAAATAACCAAATATTGGCCTATATCTCCTATGTGTTTAATTAATAGCATAGTATATGAAGAATGTCAGTATGAATGATAAATATTTTAGTATACTGTGTGGAATTGCTGATCTGTTGTTTGTTTGGGGTTTGGATTAAAAAGGCAACTTCTATACAAACTCCTATCACTTGGAAGCAGCAACATGAAAACAAGGCTACCATGTACAGTTAAACAGTGTGTGCACTGTACAACTCCACTGGACACCACTCACAGTCTACAGTTATTATTATTATGACCCCTAAAGAAGTACTAGGAATAAAGGATGTGTGAGAAGGATTCTAAGGCCACTTCTGGGCTCCATGGGAAAGACTGCCATGGTTAAATAGAGGAGAGAATAGACATCTACAGATTTGCCATCCTATATGTGGCAAAAAAAGTACTGATTGTTTAGGATCCGTGAGCACGGAATCAATTCCTCATGGCAAGCTTTGGGCAAGTCACTTAACCCCTTTGAGTCAGTTTATGCACAAGTAAAAGGAAAAAAAAAAGAGCCTACTTCAAGGCCAGGAAGACTAAGATTCTGGAATAGCACATAGAAAGCACCCAGTTTCCAGGTAACAAGCAGTTTTAATAAGTTTGAAAAACACCTTCCCAGAAACACTTACTTAGAACACAACTTCAAAATCACTGGTACCTACTCTACCCAGAAATCCATGAGTTGGACACAGAACACATTATTCTTAAGTTAACAGCCATTCGCTGAGCCACTTCAATGATATAAGCACTGTCTTAGTCCCTGGGGGAAAATGATTACACTACCGGTTTGCAGTCAAGCAATTTTCTGGACTTTATTTCTTCATCCTTAAGATACAAAAATTTAAATGAGATGTCTTTTGGATCATCTACAATGATGAAATTCTATGGAGTGTGTTTCTAAATAGGCCCTAACAAAAAAGATACAAATTATGACTGTTAACTAGTTTTTGACAGATTTGTGCATATATATGTATTCTCCTTTCACTCTCTGAAGTACATATAGACCATGAATAGTGAATATTGAAAAGTCTTCAATCCTCTTATTACTAACAACCTTGTAAAAGTATCATCAAAGGTGATGTTTCAGTGGCAGTTTGTTTATAAATTAACATCTTAGGTATTTAATACTTTGAATCCCTAACCTCAACAATGATATGTTAGTTTCCTGACTGCTACTTTGTGAAGATCTGTGTAAAGTCAAAGATCAAACTTATTCAGGAAAAAAGAGAAAATACTGTAGGTGAGCTAAATAAAACCCTCATGTTAAAAAAAATAGACAAAATAGAAAAAATATACAAATCAAGTATTATTTTGTTTCACACCACAAAAAGCAAAACATCATTTTCCAAACTCATGAGAAAGCATTTATATTTCTATGCTGTCATCAGCCCTTAGCCAAAAAATACCTTAAAATATCCATGTGCATTATTTCTCTGTCCCAGCCAAAATGTTGTGCCCAGAGGCAAGTCTGTGGAGGGCTTTTCCACCACTCTCTCATATATTCTGTAAAAAGGAAATATCAGATAAGCAGTGTGAGTTAACAGTCATTTCTTAGAATCTTCCCCTTCATAAACTGAGAAGATTTCACTTACTTATTGCAGTCAACATGCAAAATCAAATGGGAGGCACTGATGGCTAAAGAGAGCTTGTGCCACTTGTCATCAGCCAAAATGTACGGAAAGACTTCCGTGTGTGGGTGGTGACTGCCTGAGCGATAATGCAGTCTGACTTCATTCCGATGGCCGCTGCTCTCCAGTTCTAGGTACCTGCACAGAGAAGAGCCACATGGGGCCCAGTGAAAATAAAGTTCCAAAATTATGGACATGACCTCGAGCCCCCAAAAGATAGAGTCTTATGCTTTTCCTTTTCCTCTCACTGAGGAAAACTAAACATTATATTGTAAAACAGACATAGGAATGGTCTAAAAGATAGAGTAAAGAAAGAAAATCAGTGAGAAACCTTACAACCTAAGGCGCTGGTTTCCTAGGTTTTCTTTTTGTCTCATATATCCCAGATTTCATTGAGGAAACCAGCAACCTGGGGTACTAGTGAGTGCAGACCAAAAAAAAAAAAAAAAAGAAAGAAAGAAAGAAAGAAAAAAAATATGTGATATAGCTATAGATATCTTCTTACAAAAGCTTGCTCTCTAGCCAAGAGCCAGGGAAGTGGAAGCTTCATGAAAGAAAAACTTTTAGAGAATAACCACTCTATTCCTGACAAACATCACAGGGAAAAAAAACAAAAACAAAAACAAAAAAACCTGGCCCCATCCCCAAACAGACAGTAAAGCTTGTGGGGAGCCTAGATTTCTACCTTCCTAAGGCACCCAATACCTCCACTAGGGTGGTGACAGAAAAGGCCAAGTAGAGAACCAAGACTTTAAGCCCAGTCAGCTAGTAGCAAGGCCCCTGATGGCATCAGTGGAGAACACATTGGGGCAGAGCCTGGACTTCCACCCCCATCCAGCAGTTTCAAAGTGTACTGCCCCTTCCCCACTGGGATGGTGTCAGAGAAGATGCAATGGAGAGTCAGGACTTTCACCATCACCCAGCAGTAACGAGACCACCCCAACTGCAGTATCAGTACAATCATGTGGGGAGTTGGAACTACCACCCCCATCCAGAAATAATACAAGCTCCCCCTCAGTTCTCAATAGAAGGCCAAGTGGGGAACCTCCTCCACCTGAAAGTAACAAGATGATACCTTCACATTTCTTACCAGATTAATGTCACAGAAAATAGCTAAAACCAGGAATTTAAGTAAGGCACAAGTCTCAGAACATTATAGAAAAATGAAATGAAATGTTTCATTTCAAAAATGGAAAACAAGGTTTCAAATGAAAATCATATGCCATATCAGAATCAAGATCTCAAATTTAATGAAAAGATAATCAAAAGATACCAACACTGCAATGATAGTTGTTAGAATTACCTGCCAACAATTCAAAGACACATAGACAAAAACAAGAAATTATAAACACATTTGGACACTTGAAACAAATGAAAAAACAGAAAGACTCAGCAAACAAACGGAAGAACAAAATAAATAAAGGAGAACCAAATGGAAGTTTTAAAACTGAAAAATACAGTAATGGATTAAAAAGCCCAAAGTATGGGCTAAACAATGAAAGGGAGGGGACCAAGAAAAGAATCGGTTAACTGAAGACAGAACAAAAATAATCCAATCTGAATAGAGAGAAAATAGACTGAAAAAAAAAAAAAAAATGAACAGTCTCCAAGACCTGAATGATTATAACAAAGGATCTAACATTCATATAAGCAAAGTCCATAAAAGATGAAAAAGAGGGTGACCTGAAAAATTACTCGAGAAAATAAGGGCTGAAAACTTCCCAAACTTAGGAAGAGATATAAGCTCACAGATTCAAGAATCTAAGCAAACCTCAAACAAGATAGATTAAAATAAATACTCATCATAATTAAGCTTCTGAAAAATAAAAACAAAGAAAAAACTATTGAAAGAAAGAAAAAAAAATGATACATTGTGAATAGGGAATAACAAAGTGATAGTGGATTCCTCGACAGAAACGATGGAAACCAGAAGGAAGTATGGCACAGTATTTTTCGTGTGATGAAAGAAAAAGCTGTCAGCCCAGAATCTTATACCCACCACAAATATCCTTCAGAAATGAAGAAGAAATCAAGACATTCTCAAATGCAGGAAAACTATGATAATTTGAATCAAGTTTTAAAATTAGGTATGTTATGTGTAAAGTACTTAGTGAATACTGCAGAGGACATGTAGAAGAACACCTAGATCTACAGCCTCTGAGGTAGAAGGAAGAATTTGGAAATCACAGGCATATAGAATGCACTGAAAGTCATGGAGGCAGAGCCATGAAGAAAGCTTGAACATTTTGAGGAGGAACCAGCAAAGCAAACCCATAAGTGTGGCTAGTGAAAATCAGAGGAGATAAAAATGAGGGTGGTGTCTCAAAGGCCTAGTGATTAAGAAGTCACCTCAAGAAAGAGAAAGCAATCAACTGTATCAATTGCTGCTGACAGGTCAAGTAAGAGGACTTAACTACTGGATTTAGCAAAACAGAGATGTGTGGTAAGCCTAAAACTAATCAGCAAACTGCATAGGGAAGAAAGTCTGCTTGAAGTAGGCTCAAGAGAGAATGGGCAAGAGAAATGAGGAAAATATAGACATTTTGAAGAGATGGGATAGTAGCCATGGAAACACAGGTAGTCAAAGGAGATCTGTCTCTAATTGGTAAGAAATAGTACAAATGCTTGTAGGCCACTGAGAATAATCTTATAGAAGAAGGAACTTAGCTATCACTGAAAGAGAAAATAAATGAAAATAAAACAGAAATTATGAAATAAAACACAGATTAACTAAATTAATATTTTTACTACATAAAAATCAAAATTTCCTCAACAGAAAAGATACCATAAATAAAATTGGAGAACAAATGACATTCTGTACGACAAGGGGTTAATGTCCACAATACATGAAGAACACCTACAAATCAATAAGAAAAAGCAACTCAGTGGATTCACCAATCAGAGTGGCAGTAATCAAAATCATTACAAATATCCAGTATCAACAAGAATGTGGAGAAATAAGCACTTTCATACACTATATGGCAAAATAAATTGACACAGTCTTCCCGAAAGGCATATTGGTAAAACTATCAACACATTAAATGTGTATACTCTTTAAATCAGTAATTCCAAGTCTAAAAATTGATCCTGCAAAATAACATCACAAATTGGCAATGATATATACAGAAGATCCTCACTGCAGATATATTTAAAATAGTAAAAATCTGATAAAATGCCAACTATCCACTCACAGAGGAATTATGACTCATCCATATCCTGGAACATTCTATGAAAGAATGAAGTTCAAACATGAAACAATGCATGGTTTACTATCAACATATAAACAAAAAAACTATAGAAACTCATATGGTTTGATAAAATTTGTGTGTGTGTGTGTGTATGTATGTTTAGAGGGGAAAAAAGATAAAGAAAGACACATATCAAAATGTTAACAGTAGTTGCCATAATAAATCAAATAGGAGAAGAGAATGTGAAGAACCATCTCAGATATTTTATACCTCTAAATTGTGTTCACTAACTATGTATGACTCTTTAATGCTTATATGTATAATCACTATATACATAGTTAAGATATAAAATAAACTAATTGGTCAAGAATATAAGCCATGTTTAGAACTTAACACGAATAAATAAAACTCCAACTTGTATTGTTTTTTTTAATCCAGAAGACACCAACTAGAGAATCCTTCTTATATTATTTGATAACAAGTATTCATTATTTAATCAATTCAATGAGTAAATTCTACGATAGAGAGGGGTTTGCATTAAAAATAATAATAGTAACATCAGCAAACATACTGCCCTGTTGCTATAAATCTGTAAGTTCCTAACACACTGAGGCAAGAACCCTATTGCTGCCATCAGGTAGCCTCCTCTATATACTATTAGAAATGTCACCTGCAGTGGATTCCTGAACTTGAGGCACTAGAAGTAGCCTGAATAATAACAACGAGGCTGACACTATGTCCTACAAACAGGAACCCTTCGGAAGTTAAATATTTTACCAAAAGCTACATTTTCTTTTTTCTTTCTTTTTTTTTTTTAAAGATTTTATTTATTTATTTGACAGAGATCACAGGTAGGCAGAGAGGCAGGCAGAGAGAGGAAGGGAAGCAGGCTTCCTGATGAGCAGAGAGCCCGATGCAGGGCTCAATCCCAGGACCCTGGGATCATGACCTGAGCCGAAGGCAGAGGCTTTAACCCACTGAGCCACCCAGGCGCCCCCCAAAAGCTACATTTTCATTAGCATCATTTACTCAATTGTAGAAAAAACCTGAAATAGATTCACAATACACAAATAAACAGGTAGTGAAGAGAAAAATAAATAATGATGTAAAACACTTAGAAGTGTGCCTAGCGCATGGATAGGAGTCAATAAATAGGAGTCATTAAGGGAAGGGAAAACAGGTTGAAATTAGTTGAGCCAAATCCTTGAGATCGGTAACTATTAAGATATAGAAAAGTGTACACAGATGTGAAGTTGCATGAACATATATGACTACTGCATAATTACATGTTACAAAGTATCTTATTGAACACTGGGTCTATTTTAACTAATAATTTTTCTAATAACAGTCATCTTCATTTCCAGAAGCCCACTGTGTCTCAGTTCGAGGCAGGACTGACTCACCTCCTCTCCTGTCCGCCCCCACGAGGCTCAGCAGAACAGAGTGGTTAAACACCCCAGCCCTAAAGTCTGAGGACTCACATCCCAGTACCCCTCCCAAGAGTGGCCAGCTGCTTCACCTTTCTGTTCCTCATCTGGTCACTCAACTATAAAACAGGGATATGAACTGTACTTGCTTCAGTGGACATCTCTAAGGATTTGAATGAGTTAATTTAAGCAAGCACTCAGATTATTACTCAGTACAGACAAAATACTCAGTGAAGATAGTACATGTTAGTTAACTTTTTCAATTCAAAAAGTAAAGGTGTCAAATCTTCCCTCTTCTTTTCCGTGGTACAGCCAGAGATGGGCTGCCAACACACTCTAGCAATTGGACACTCTTTCCTGAGATTCTTGATGGAGCACAGCCAAGGAGGGAAGCCAGGAGGCACCCACATTGTGCTAGGGCAGTGGCATCCTGGTCAGCTATGTTCAGGTCACTCTGCATCTTGCTTCCTGTTTGCTGGACCATCAGTTGCTTTTGGTCATTAACTCTTCCAAATTCTGATGCCCCAGGCTCCCATCAGTTCCATAAGCTGCCCTTCGGCCCACTGCCTCCAAAGTCATATTACAGCTAAGAACCTTAACTGATATATTATAATTGTGACCACGGAAAAAATACAGAATGAAACATATCAACATTTTCAAGGCTATTATTGAGTAATAGAACTATGAGTGATTTTTAACCTTCTTTTTATTATTCTTTTTTTCCCTTTTATCCTCAATGAGCATTTTTTACCTTAAATTAAAAACCACATTTTAAATCCCAAGAAGGTAATTTGTCACACTGAACATACCATGTCTCCCTGATTTGTTATTCATAATTGTGAGAAGTAACTAAAATCAGAAATAAAGTTCACCCTTTATAAGAATTTATGCCCTCGCTATTCAAATATCATTTGCATTGGCAGAAATATAAACTAATTTAAGATTAGGCTTCAGAGAAATAGGCAACAGTGGCAGGACATCGTTCATTTTAACAACCTCCTTCATAATTCAAGATCAAAGGATAAAAATAAGGTCACGTCTCATCTGACAAAAAAGGTTGCACACAACATGAAATGAGACATTTTCTGCTGCCTTAAATTAAACCTAAATGGAAGAACGATTAGATCACCTCAGTCCAGTTCTTCCTCAACTTGCAATGGGGTTATGTCCTGATTAACCTAACCCTAGATGAAAATGCATTTACTACACCTAACCTACAGAGCGTCACAGCTTAGCCTAGCCTCCCTTAAACATGCTCAGAACACTCCTCTCGGCCTCCAGTTGGGCAAAATCGTCGAACGCAAAGCCCATTATGTAGTAAAGTGTTGAATATCTCATGCAATTCATTGAATACTGTACTGAAAGTAAAAAACAGAACGGTTGTGCGGGTACAGACATATTGTATTAGTTGTTTACCCTTGTGACTGCTTGACAGGCTGGGATCTGTGGCTCCCAGCCACTGCCCAGCATCATGAGAGAGCATCTCACCACATATCACTAGCCTGAGAAAGACCAAACTTAAAAACTAAGAGTACAGTTTCTACTGAATGTACATCACTTTCTCACCAGTGTAAAATTAGAAAACCGTAAGGTGAACCATACTAAGGATAGGACCGTCTGTATGTTAAGAAAGAAGCCAGCTGTTAGTCACCTAAAGAAAAGCTCCATGCACTTCCAGTGCCAAATATATCATTAGAGGAGCTCGTGGAAGGCACAATTGCGCAGGGGTTACACGCACAGGCTCTGGAACTGAAAACCTAGCTCAGCTTCTCACTAGCACCCTTGACCCCACTTCCTGCTGCCTCAGTGTCCTTGCCTGTAAAATGAGGAATTGGTGTGATAATCCACAGAAAGCAGGGCATCTGAAACACAGTGATCACCCAATGAAGGGTAACTGATTTATCGTTTGTCAGTACAAAATCCCAACGATAAAGCCCAGCTTCTTAAAAAGCCAATTCTTTGAAAAACAGGCAACTTGAACACATTTTGTTTAAGTGAAAGAATGCAGAAATGGGAGACAGGAGTTCCAGGAGAAAACGGAAGATTAACCAACTCATAGAAACTAGTTGTCAGCCCTGGTATTATTATAAGGGCTCTAGCATAACCAACAATATGAAAATTGGAGTCCAGTGGTAGGGCCAATATTACTGTGAGTTCCTCAGCTTGCCCCTTTGTTATACAAAATTGACTATTTCACCTTGTCACTTCCAGTGATTCCCCCAGAAGTTAAGGGAGATGGGAGAATGGGGAAAAAGTATATTTTTTGGCATCCTTCATCACAGCCATATTGATCCTATTTTTGTTAGTCTACTTGTTTTTAATGGCATTTGGTCATCAAAGCCAGGTGGTATAATGTGGTAATTTAAGAGGCCTCCGACACTTATTCCTGTCTCTACTCCCTACTAACTGTGATAATGGGCCAGTGAAAAATCTCTAAGCTTCAGTTTCCTCTCCTATCAAATAGAATAAAAGTTGTAACTTCATATGGTCATTGTCAGAATTTAACAAAATAAGGGATGTAAGTGCTTACTCTACACCATTCTTGACAAAGAGTGAGCCCTCCATACATGTCATAATGATGATTTACATTTCCTATGACACACTATTTAAACATCACTAAATTTTCCAGGTGCATTTGAACTTAAACAAGCATGAATCTCAAACAGAAAGCATTTTAATGAGAATCCATGCTTAGAATGCTCATCTATGATACTTCCATTAAATGGTCACCCAGTCTGTCTAAGAACATCCAATGACCAAGAATTCATGATTTACTGAGGCCCGGCATTTCATTTTTATGACAAACACCTTCCTTATAGGAAAGCATAAAGGCAAGAGGTTTTTCTAAGCTACAATTTATGAGTGCATTTATTCCAGCAGACTAAGGGTACAGAGAATATGGCAGTGACCAAGGCCAAGTACACTGAAGCTTAGAGATCCTTAATACCAAACACCTTATTAGGTGAAAATTATGCTTAGCCATTGTAACACTAATAATAATATTACTCTAAAAGTCTTGCTGTAAGAAGAAGAATGTGGCAATATCAGTGAGGAAAACAAAGCTTTTTCATGAATAATATAGCCAGAAGCCAAAATGATATCACCAAGGGGAAAGATCAGTAGAAAATGGAATTAATTCATGACTGAAGCCCTGGCATCCAACATGATGGCTTGAATAAAAACCTGTCCATCTTACTGCTCTATATAACTGAGTTAATAATGAAATAAAAGGAAAAAACAGTTATTTAAGAAATTGAGATAATTTATTACCACTGATGATGAGGCCAGCAAGACACAAAGAAAGGGGTACCTGGGTGGCTCAGCTGGTTAAACATCTGCTTCAGCTCAGGTCATGATCCCAGGGTCCTGGGATCCAGCCCCACACTGGGCTCTCTGCTAAGCGGGGAGTCTGCTTGTCCCTCTCCCACTGCCCCTCTCCCTTTCTCATGTACTCTCTCTATCTCTCTCTCTCTCTCTCAAATAAATAAATAAAATCTATTTAAAAAAAAAAAAGACACAAAATCTGAGAAACAACACTAAGCTATGATCCTGGAAGACAGGATTTAGTAGTATCGGGTGCATTTTTTAAATATCAGTTTGAGGAAGGTCTTATATAAGGATGAAGAAAGAACAGATATAATAAAGCACAAATGAGTGGGTATTCCACAGCACAAGGGTATCCATAAGAATCACAGAGTTTGAAAGAAGCTTTTGGGTAAAAAGCAGTGCCTACTAAATGCTAGGCTGTCTTATTATCTCATTATCTCAACTGTCTTTTTTTTTTTTTTTAAGATTTTATTCATTTGACAGACAGAGATCACAAGTAGGCAGAGAGGCAGGCAGAGAGAGAGAGGGGGAAGCAGGCTCCCTGCTGAGCAGAGAGTCTGATGTGGGGCTCGATCCCAGGACCCTGGGATCATGAGAGGCTTTAACCCACTGAGCCACCCAGGCGCCCATCTCAACTGTCTTAACTGGGACTGAGGCCACACAGGCAGAAATTAGACAAAGACTGGAAAGAAAGGGTTCAAGGAAGTAGAAGACTTAAAGGAAATGAGCCTTCCCTATTTTATCAAGAATGAACACAAGAGCACATGGTCCTAAGGTTGAGGGAGACCCTCTGGGGAATATGGACTTCTCTGATGACTGAAAATGCGTACAAGCAAATGTGTACAAAATTTGGCTTGCAAACTCTGCAAGGGATTCACAGATCCCAAGAAGTCCATTCATGGGCCTCTAAGTTAAGTATTCCTCCATTTTAGGAAGACCAAGCAGAATATGGCCACTTGAGGGACGCCTGGGTGGCTCAGTTGGTTAAGCAGCTGCCTTCGGCTCGGGTCATGATCCCGGTGCCCTGGGATCGAGTCCCACATCGGGCTCCTGGCTCGGCAGGGAACCTGCTTCTCCCTCTGCCTCTGCCTGCCTCTCTGTCTGCCTGTGCTCGCTCACTCTCTCTCCCTCTGTCCCTGACAAATAAATAAAATAAATAAAATCTTTAAAAAAAGAATATGGTCATTTGAAAAAGTTTGATGATGTGGTTTGATATATATATTTTTTTCTGATATAAAATAGACAAAAATTCAAAAAATACACAAAAGCACGAAGAAGAAAATTATGATCACTAATGGTCTTGCTGGAAAGAGCTGATTAATATTAACAGTTTTGCATATATCATTTGCAGTCTTTTTAACTAACCATACACTCAGATTTTCTTTCCATATCAATAAAGTAAAGCCATATCCTTTTTATTGAAAGCATGGTATTTCATAGTGTAACCATGCCATAATTTAACATCCAATTTCATATTACTATTTCCAACTTTTCCTTCTTTATAAAAATGTTTCAATACATGTCAACTATACTTCAAAAAATATTTCCATACATTTTTCTTTGTGCATCTAAACAACTCCTTGGAATAAATAACTACAAATGAAATTGCTGGCTCAAATGTTATACATATTTCAAAGAGATTTGTTATATTCATGCATTCACTCACTCATTTACTCATTCAGTAAATATTTTTTGGAAAGCAAATTAAACCCAAAGCTAGCAAAAGGAAGGAAATATTAAAGATTAGAGCAGAAATAAATTATATGGAAACTAAAAAATAGTAGAACCAATCAATGAAACCAGGAACTGTTTCTTTGAAAAATTAATAAAATTGATAAACCTCTAGCCAGACTTACCAAAAGAAAGGAGAATGGGCCCAAATAAATAAATTTTTTTTAAAATGACGAAGAAGAAATAAAAGCTAACACCACAGAGATACAAACAATTATAAGGAAAAATTATGAAAAACTATATGCCAACAAGTTGGAAAACCCAGAAGAAATAGATGAATTCCTAGAAACACATGAATTACCCTAGGAACATATAAATTACCAAAACTGAAACAGGAAGAAATAGAAAATCTGAACAGACTGATAACCAGCAAAGAAATTTAATCAGTAATCAAAAACTCCCAATAAAAAAAAGTCCAGGACCAGATGGCTTCACAGGTAAATTCTATCAAACATTTAAGGAAGCATTAATACCTATTTTTCTCAAACTATTTCAAAAAAATAGAAAAGGAAGGAAAACTTCTAATTTCATTCTATGAGGACAGCATTACCCTGATACCAAAACCAGATAAAGACACCACTAAAAAAAAAAAAAAAAGAAAGAAAGAAACAAAGACAGACCAATATCCCAGATGAATATAGATATAAAAATTCTCAGTAAAATACTAGCAAACTGAATCTAACAATAGATTAAAAAAAAATCATTCACCATGATTAAATGGGACTTATTCCTGAGCTGCAAGTGTGGTTCAATATTTGCAAATCAATCAACGTGATATACTACATTAGTAAAAGAAAGGATAAGAACCGTATGATCATTTCAATAGATGCAAAGAAGCATTTGACAAACTACAACATTCATTCAAGGTAAAAATCCTCAACAAAGTAGGTTTAGAGAGAACACACCTCAACAAAATTAAGGCCATATCTGAAAAACCCACAGCTAATATCATCCTAAATGGGGAAAAAATGAAAGCTTTTCCTCCAAGAAACAAGAGAGGGATGTCCATTGTCACCACTTTTATTCAACATAGTACTGAAAGTCCTAGCCACAGCAATCAGAAAACAAAAAGAAATAAAAGGCATTCAGATTGACAAGAAAGAAGTAAAGCTTTCACTATATGCAGATGATATAGTACTTTATATAGAAAACTTGAAAGACTCCACCAAAAAAGCTGCTAGAACTGGTAAACAAACTCAGTAAAGTCACAAGATATGAAGTCAAGATACAGAAATCTGTTACATATTTATATACCAATAATGAAGCAGAAGAAAGAGAAATTAAGGAATCAATCCCATTTACAATTGTACCAGAAACAATAAGATACATAGGAATAAACTTAACCAAAGAGGCGAAAGACCTATACTCCAGAAACTATGAAATACTGATGAAAGAAAGTGAAGATGACACAAAGAAATGGAAAGATATTCCATACTCATGGATTGAAGAATAAATATTGTTAAAATGTCTATACCACCTAAAGCAATCTGCATATTTAATGCAATCCCTTTCAAAATACCAACAGCATTTTGCACACAGCTAGAAGAATCTTAAAATTTGTATGGGACCACAAAAGACCCTAAATAGCCAAAGCTATCTTATAAAAGAAAAACAAAGCTGGAGGTGTTCACAATTCCAGACTTCAAATTATATTACAAAGCTCTAGTGATCAAAACAGTATGATACTGACACAAAAACAGACACACAGATCAATGGAAAAGAATAGAAAACCCAGAAATGAACCCATGATTACACGGTCAGTTGGTCTTCAACAAGGCAGGAAAGAATATCCAATGGGAAAATAAGTATCTCTTCAAAAAAGAGTGTTGGGAAAACTGGACAGCAACATGAAAAGAATGAAACTGGACCACTTATTTACACCATACACAAATATAAATTCAAAATGGATTAAAGACCTAAATGTGATGCCTGAAACCATAAACATCCTAGAAGAGAACACAGGCCGTAACTTCTTTCACACTGATGGTAGCATTTCTTTTTCGATGTGTCTCCCAATGCAAGGGAAATCAAAGCAAAAATAAACTATCAGCACTACAACAAAATGAAAAGCTTTTGCACAGCAAAGGAAACAATCAACAAAACTAAAAGGCAACCTACAAAATGGGAGAAGGTATTTGCCAATGACATATATAATAAAGGGTTAGTACCCAAAATATATAAAGAACATCTAAAACTTAACACCCAAAACCTGAATAATCCAATTAAAAAATGGGCAGAAGATATGAATAGACATTTTTTTCAAAGAAGATATACAAATGGCCAACAGACACATGAGAAGATGTTCACTATCCCTTATCACCAGGGAAATGTAAATCAAAACCACAATGAGATACAACCTCAAACCTGTCAGAATGACTAAAACCAACAACACAAAAAACACCAGATATTGGCAAGGATGTGGAGAAAGAGGAACCCTCTTGCACTGTTGGTGAGAATGCAAACTGGAGCAGCCACTCTGGAAAACAGTATGGAGGTTCCTCAAGAAGTTAAAAATAGAGCTATCCTACAACCCAGCAATCACACTACTAGGTATTTACCCAAAGAATACAAAAACACTAATTCAAAGGGATACATACACCCCGACGTTTCTTGCAGCACTATTTACAATAGCCAAATTATGGAAGCAGCCCAAGTGTTCATGGATAGATGAATGGATAAAGAAGAGGTGGTTTATATACAATGGAATATTACACAGCCATAAAAAAGAATTAGATTTGGCTGTTTAAGACAACATAGAGGGTATTATGTTAAGCAAAATAAATCAGACAAAAAGAAATTCCAGATGATTGCACTTATATGTGAAGTTTAAAAAAAACAAATGGATAAACACACAAAAAACTGAAACAGACCCATAATTACAGAGAACAAGCTGCCGGTTGACAGAGGGAAAGGGGTAGGAGGATAGGAAAAATGGATGAAAGTGTGTGGGAGGTACAGACTTCCAGTCAGAGAGTGAATAAGATACAGGAATCAAAGGCACAGCATAGGGAACATAGTCAGGAGTACTGTTAATAGCACTGTATGGTGCCAGATGGTAGCTACCCTTGTGTTCAGCATAGATCTGCAGACTCACTATGCAGTACACGTGAAACTGATGTAAGCTGTGTGTCAATTACACCTCAATTTAAAAATAAAATTGATGGGGCACTTTGGTGGCTCAGTGGGTTAAAGCCTCTGCCTTCGGCTCGGGTCATGCCTGCCTGCCTGCCTCCCTGCCTACTTGTGATCTCTCTCTCTGTCAAATAAATAAATAAAATCTTTAAAATAAATAAATAAACAAATAAATAAATAAATAAAACAAAATTGACATGTAGGAGCGTCTAGGTGGCTCAGTAGGTTAAACAACTGCCTTCAGCTCAGGTCATGATCCCAGGGTCCTGGGACCGAGTCCCGCATCAGCTCCTTACTTGGTGGGGAGCCTGCTTCTCCCCCTGCCTCTGCCACTCCCCCTGCTTGTGTTCTCTCCCTTGCTCACTCTCTCTCTCAAATAAATAAATAAAATCTTTAAATAAATAAATAAAGTAAAATAAATAAAAGACATATAAATCATGACTATCAACTGCTCTAGAGAGAAAAAGTGTAGTGAATTATCCCCCGAATTTGTGAAACCATCTGGGATAGATGTTATTGGTCAAATAGAGTTCAAAAAATAAAGAAATTATATTTTCTACATCCAATTCTCATAACACCTTCAATTTGATATGAAAGGACCAAAAAGTAGACATAGGTTGAGCACAGCTCATAAGGGAATACATGCTATTGAAGAATCATTAAATTAATAAGTCATTTAGTACATAAGATCCTGTGTACTTAATTTTAATTTAAAATGTGATCAATATGTCACTTTCTAATATCTGATTTGATTATTCAAATCAAGCTCTTTTGTGAAAAAAATAAAGTTAAACTCACCCTTTCTGGATGAGTTTTAACAGATTCACCTGTTAAAATGGTTTAAGTCAGCTCTGCATTGAAGGAAAGCACTTGGTGATCTCTTAAATTTCAGTAAATACATAAATATTATCAAGGTTTCAGATTAATGGAGATTGTGTGTGTGTGTGTGTGTGTGTGTGTGTGTGTGCATGTGTGTCTACCTAAAAGAATATACCAATGTTCCTCTCAATTTCTAGATACCATGGCTTAACAAGTATATTGAGGTATGCAAGCAACCGCACTATTTCAAAGAACAAACAACAAACAATATTTCTGGAAGAAAATGATATCCCAAGTTGGTGACTTTTCATCTTCACCTTCACCTAAAAAATGATTCATGATGCTTTTAGGGATACATCCATCTGGGGTGAGTAAGTGGCGCTTGAGACCCTCGATGCCCTATGATTTCATGCAGTATTTTATCTGGTTTCAAATCTTCCTCTTAAGTTAACAATCTGCTTTCCTTAGGTCCTAAAAATCAATAGGAATTCTTAGGCTGAAAGAGGTTAGCCTGTGTTGGAATTTTCGTCAGCTTTATGTGTACCACGTTGTGAAACTATGGGCGGACAATAAAGGAAAAGCACTGATGCATTTAAGACAGCGAGAAGTTCTAGGCAAGTTGTATTTGAAAGAAAGGAATTAGTCACAGGGGAGAGTAAGCTGTCAATGCTGCAGCATCTGTTTTCTGACATGCTTCATGGGTCATCATGTCTCCTCTATCGTGCAGAATACATAAGAGCCAAGGAAGAAGGTAATAGGATTCATGGGTCATTCAATAAGGTGACATTTTGCTCTTAGTGAGCCCATTACCTTGAGTTCCCAATTGAAATAGGTACAGGACACCCCTAACTAGAGGAAACAGAACCAACCTGGCCCCAAATCCTAGTTAATACAGAAATGCCAAGACAGCAGGAATCTTGTTTAAGTGTTAGCATACATTTTTTATGGCGAGGCAGTTAGAAAAATTAAAAGACAAATATTTTCCCAGCCATGACAACTGGTTTTGTGTATACTGTAACAAGTTCAATAGGGCCACAATGATGCTGTTGAAACAAAGAAGTCAGCTGTAAGGAAGACAATTTCTGGATCAAAATTTTTAGTCTAGCAGGAAAGACCCAACAGAGGAAAAATAGATGACTATTGTCTACAAGAGCAAAAGAAAGCAAGATTGCTAAGCCTGTCAATAGATGTCTAGGATTTTGAGGGAAGTACAAAGGACATGGACGGGCTCTACAACAAGCAGAAAATTGTCAAGCGGCTGGAAGGAAGGGCTAGTTCAAATGTTGATTCTGCCCCTTACTGCTACCTTGGACATTGGGCTTAACTATTCAGGGCCCTCTCCTTATCTGCAAAATAGGGATAAAAATGGAATAGGAATAACCTCCAAGACAGTGATGAGCACTTAGTGAGATTAATCCATGCAAGGTGTTTAGAGGATGGCATGATAGTGTAGGAATTTAATAAAGTGTTAATGCATACAAAGCAGAGAAAATATTCCAAGGAACCTAAGAAATCAGTGAACTACTACAAACCCTGAGATTAGCAGATGCTCTGCACTTCCATCCCACCACTCCACCAATATCTTTTGGCCATCTGAATGTCAGGCATTTTACCAGCACAGAGGAGGCTGGGAAAAAGAAACAAAGTCAGGCCCTCACAGAGCTTCGTCTTCCATCATTTTCCTGAATAGACACTCCCCAGGATAATAATTTGCTATAAATGTAGGCATCCTCATTCATGTCTACATTCCTGTATTTCTGCCAAGTCTTTATTTTACATCATTTTATTTATATCACTTTATTTTTCTACTGTTTTCATATTTATTATTTCATATCATTCTACATTACTGAATCTATTAGAAATGGTGAACTCAAAAATAAGCACAGTTTTTCTTAATGCAACTTAACAAACCTGCAATAAACCTTGGACTCTGACAAGTTAGAGGTTGGAAAGGTTTTTGTCATATGTTTAACTCAGTTACTGGCTGATGAGAAGCAGTCATACTTATTTTTAAATGAAGAAAATATGCATTTTTAATCTGTTAGAAATGTCAAAAAGGAAATCCCATAACTAGATGAAATAAAATTTTTGAAAAACCATAATAAATGGAATAGCCATGGAAGCCTACATATAAGAGCCCATCAGCAAAATCTGCTTCTAGCATATCTTCTATACACTCTGATCTTATTTTTATGAAAGTCTGTGATATTTTAGTCCAATAAATGCAATATGGTCTATAAAGCTAGCACAAGAAATGTAGAAAAGGTAGGAAAATGGAAGTAAGATGTTATTTTCTCTGAATATATTCAATATAAATGAATAATTTTCATTAAAGAAAAGTACAGTAGTTAACTTAAAGATGCCTTCACACAGTGAATGCTGATATGCACTTAAAAGGAAATATAAGAAAGTTTGACTTACCATATTTGGGAAATATATTTTTATATGATATATATTACTCAATTTTTATTGAGTAAAATGAATTTAAAAGTTAACGTGAGTTTCAATTTTCAATGTCGTTTTTAATTCATGTCAGTAAGAAGCAATACTTTATGATTCAGGTGGGTATGGCCAATGGATGTTAAGGACAGTGAATAAAGGTCTGATGAGGAATAGCATACTGGAATAAAATTGGAGTATCGCCCCATAAAATACTAATTGAAATCAGAAGGGAAAAATATTGAAGAGCCTGGCAGATCACCAACTTGACCAGGTGATCAAGGTTAACATCATGAGCAGTGAGACAGACTGATAAAGTGCACCACCTCTAGATGTGGTGGACTGAGGAGAGTCAGCATCCCTTCTGCAATATTCCCGGCAAGAATGCATGGCCAAAGTGATGAGGAAGCATGAGACGGACCCAGGTGGAGGCTGATCCTAAAGAATGAAATGCCTGTACCTCTAAAACCATAAGGGATACCAAAGACAGAGAAAGGTTAGAATTGATCCAGACCAAAGTTGATTATGAGATAAGACAACCAAATGTAATGTGCTCTTGGATTGAATCCCAGGCCAAGAAGGAAAAAGTGACATTGTTTGGATGGCTGGTGAAATATGAATGGGGTGTGAAGACTAGATGATACTGTGGTGTCAATGTTGATTCCTGGACTAGGAGGTTATATGTTGACTATATAGGAGAATGCCCTCATTTTGAGAAAACACTCACCAAATTATTAAAGGTGATAGAAAATATTGTCAGTAAAAGTCATACTGGAATAAAAGAGGGTGATGAAGTAAATGAGTAAAAATATTACCAATTAGGAATCTGGTAAGAGGAGATGTGGGAGTTCTTTGTACTAACATCACAATTTTTCCAGTAGTTTTGAAACAATTTCAAAATAATCTTTACTTAAAAGCAAATATTAACCTGGGAAAACTCTTGCATATGTGATTGACAGTAGGTTGACATCTCTTACATATAAAAAAATTCTTATGAATAAGCAAAAAAATTTGCAAGATTCCCATACAAAAATGGGAAAGGATATTTACAGATCATTTATCAAATCAGAGACACCAACAACGTAAAATACAAAAACTTTACAAATTCGCGAATATTCAAAGAACAGTAAATTTTAGAAATGACAGCCATTTCTCAGATGTCATATAAGCAAAAAGTACTTACATATAATCCTCTTGTCTCAAAATGTGTACATAGTTTAAAGTTGAAGTCATTTGCAAAGTAAATTTTTCCTCTGTGTTTCACTCAAAAAACAAATCTTACTTCCTTTTTGGTGCTGTTTAGGGCATTTTTACTGGCTAATTAAGTAGGTGTAAGCTGAAGTATTCAGTAATTCATGTACTCTGTGGCACATCCAGCACCCTCAAGAATAATCAAACATAATTTTACAATACCTAGAGGTTTTAAATAACCAAAGGTTAAAGTTCAGAGGAAAGATGACAGCATGTCAATCATCTTATTTCAAAATGCTCAATTGATAAAATCACTGAACAGAAAAGGCAAAATATGAATGTCCTTTATCCAGCTGTTATGAAATACATTGATACATGGTTTCAACCACAAAAATAAACTCCTCTGTAAGCTCAATGTAATTCAAATGTGCACAACAGCAAGGAAAATAAGATTTCTTAAGTAACAGAAATAACATAAATTCCACTGTCAATACTGACATCAAAATAATAATTAGCATGGGCCTTTTGAAAAGGCACATGCTTCACCATAACTAAAGGAAATAACAAGTTACAAATAAGCTGAATTGTATTTCCTTTCACTTAATAAGAAACTGCAGAAAGATCATTATAATTTTTTAAATGAGCTTTCTGTAAAATAATTCTAGGTTATTGATCAAAGGCCTATAAAGCATTTAGGAAGCTTTACATTGACTCTGGAAGACAAAAGCGAGAAGATTTTAATGCTAAAGAATTAAAATATATCACAACAATTCCTCCACCTTCATCTTGGAAAAGATCATTGAAATGTCATTGCTATATCAATGTATGGCAGTTTAAGAAAAGAGAATTACATGAACTTTGATGGCACCTTAAAAATTTTCTTATTATACTCAGAGTTGTATTCAAAGAATCCAACTTTCTCCCAGAGACAAAAGAGAAAGAAATTTAAACACTATGAAAGATGTTACTTTTGATACAAAACAGAATCCATCTTCCTGGTGATACTGTAATTTAAAATTCTTTTGAAAATTGGAAAATGTAATAGAAAAATAAAGATCCCACCTGACTAGTAGCATAATCTATAAGATTCATAGGAATAAATCTAACAAAATGTGTGTGTGCTCTTTACGAAGACAATTATAAAACAGACAAAAGAGGACATGGAAAAAAACGGAGAGATAAGCCATATCCCTGCATAGAAGAACTAACCACAATAAAAATGTTAATATATGTAAATATATAAATGTGATATTATTTCAATACAAACACCAATGGGACTTTTTTCATAGAACTTAACAAATTAACTGTTAAGTTTACACCGAAGAATGAAGTTTTAAACATAGCAAAAAATTCTCTTTTTTTTTTTTAAAGATTTATTTATTATTTGAGAGGCAGAGAGAGTGAGCAAGTGGGGGAAGGGATAGAGGGAGAGGATCTCAAGCACACTCCCTGCTGAGAACTAAGCCCCAACCAGGGCTTAATCTCAGGACCCTGAGATCATGACCTAAGCTGAAACCAAGAGTTGGATGCTCAACTAACTCAGCCACTCAGGCACCTCATAAACATAGCAAAAAAAAATTCTTTTTTTTTTTGAGAGCACAAGTAGGGGGAGCAGCAGGCAGAGGGAGAAGCAGGCTCCTGGCTGAGCAAGAACCTAGGATCCTGGGATCAAGACTTGAGCTGAAGGCAGATACTTAATTGACTGAGCCACCCAGGTGTCCCATAGCAAAAAAATTCTTAATGGGAACAGAAACCTGCATGATGAGAAGAGTTTTATAAAACTATAGTAACTGGACCAAGATGGCAACATAAGTTGTTCCTGATTTTCCTCCCCTACCATAAACAAACAAACTGAACCAAACCAACAACTATTCAAGGACAAGACAACACTGAGAGAATTCTAGAACACAAGGATGAGGCTGAAGCACCCCCTATACCTTAGAAACCAAGACAGACTGCCTTAGAAGGGTAAGAGAAGCAGCCACACATTGACTGAATTGCCCTTCCCTCAGGCCATGCAGGTCTCCCCTGAGTTTCCAGTCCCTCTGGTGGGAAAAGAACTCAGGAGTACAACCAGCATCCCTCCACCATTTGAATCACATTGTGGGAGCCCCATGGAGATTGCAGGGAAACCTACAGGGCTCAACCAGGAATCTCATTATGATGGAGAAGAGGGAGGGACTTGAGGCAACCAGCCCACAGATCGTAGCAGACTGAATTCATATCTGCAGTGCCCAAGTAGTCATCCCAACTAACAGCTTCTCTCATCTGCAGAACCTAGCTGAGGGTTCATTCTGATCAGGAAAGTCTGTGCAGGGCAGATCTCCCTGATTCAGATCCTCAAATGAGGAGTTTTGCCAGCCATAGAGCCCAATTTGCCCACCCCCAGGCAAGGAACTGAAACACAGCCCCATTCACTTTGGAGAGTGTCTTCCAGCCCCATCTAAACAGGAGGGCTGACTCAAACTCCTAGAAGCAGGGCAGCCCAGGAGCACTTGAGCCAAGAGGTAGGCAGGCAAAGCCATAATGAGCATAAAGCATTCCCAGTCTATGCTCAGGCAGGGGGATTAATTCACAGCCAAGGTCAGAGTAGCTTCCAACCCTTCCCAATCAGAGAGTCTGTTTGGGAAAATGAGAGTAGCTTGGAGTGGCCCCTTCTCCACTGCTCCCCAAAAAGCAGAATCACAGCCCCACTGGCTGAGGAGTCTTTCAGCCTCAACTGACCAGAAGGGCTGGAAACTGTGAGGCCCAGCAGCACTCAAACTGAGAGGAGGCCAGGCAGAGCCAACAGCTCGTAGAGCAAAGCCAGAGCTGCTGTTCGGTCAGGGAACTTGGAGAGCAGTCTGGCTGCAGTTAAGAGAACAAAGGGCTTTACCAGCTTTAGAGCTGTTTCTTCGCCCACTCAGGTGGGGAAGCTAATTCATAGACCCACTCATCACTGATTACAGCCTTCAGCCTGTCCAACCAGGGAACCTGCACAGCTCTTTCAACAGCCCTATGTACAGTGGGTACTTGAAGAGAGAGCACAGCCCAGGGCTTCCTACATCTGGAGAGCAAAACTGGTGGCCTTACTTGACCAGGGAATTCATTGTACACTCTGGCTTGATTTGGATCCCCAAACAATGAGCTATAGAGGCCCTGAGTCCCATCCCGCTGCCCTGCCAGGGTAGAGAAACTAATTTATAAGCCCATCTACAGCTGAATATAGCACCCAGTCCCAAACATCTATAAAGCCTGACCAGAGAACGCAGGCAACCACAGAGTCCATCCTACAGCCTCACTTTGTTAGGGAACAAAACCATCAGTCCCATCCAACTGTTTTCTAGCCAGGAGTTTACTCTCCACCCCTCAACCCTGTCCTCAGAGCTCGAGCAGCTGCCTTGCCTCAAAACAGACTATAATAACAGGCCTGACATACCCAGACACTACCAAGAGA
Organism: Enhydra lutris kenyoni; assembly: GCF_002288905.1. NCBI lineage: Eukaryota > Metazoa > Chordata > Mammalia > Carnivora > Mustelidae > Enhydra > Enhydra lutris. Next base: position 3,851,396 of record NW_019154140.1, read on the forward strand.
CACATCCAGAAACCCAAACTGAGCTGACTGGCAAATAACTGCCTCTGCCAAAGCAAACCTATAAAATCTGGAAGAGGGCTTGATCACTCATCTGCACAGATACCAACAGAGGAAGCAAAGATCACAAAAAATAAATGGGATACCACCAAAAGAAATGAATAAAGCTCCAATAACTGACCCTAAAGAAACTGAGATCTATGAACTGTCAGGCAAAGAATTCAAAATACTTCTTTTAAGGAATTTGGGGGACTATAAGAAAACACAGACAACTAAATGAAATTAGAAGAATAATGCATGAACAAAATAGAAGTTTGACAAGGAAATAGTAACCATAAAAAAAAAAAAACTGGAATTGAAAAATACAATAACTGAACTAAAAAATACAACAGAGAGTTTCCAAAACAGACTCGACCATGCAAAAGAAAGAAACAGCAACCTGGAAGATAGGGCACTGGAAATTACCCAGTCAGGAGGGGGAAAAAAAGAGTAAAGAAAGCCTATGGGAATTATGGGAGACAATGAAAAGAAACAAAATACAGATAATGGGACTCCCAGAAGCAGAAGAAAAAGGGACAAGAACAGGAAGTGCTTTTATTTTTTTATTATTTTTTTAAAGATTTTATTTATTTATTTGACAGACAGAGATATAAGTAAGCAGAACAGCAGGCAGAGAGAGGGGGAAGCAAGCTCCCAGCTGAGCAGAGAGCCTGATGCAGGGCTCGATCCCAGGACCCTGAGATCATAACCTGAGCCGAAGGCAGAGATTTAACCCACTGAGCCACCCAGGTGCCCTCAGAAAGTGCTTTTAAAACAGTAACGGCTGGAAATTTCCCAAACCAGGGGAGAAAAATGGACATCCAGGTCCACAAAGCCCAAAAGACTCCACATAAACTGAACCTAAATGGAACTACACTGAGACCCATTATAATTAAATTGTCAAAAATCAAAAACAAAACAAAACAAAAAACCTTTTAAAACGAGCAAGAGAAGAGAGAAATTACATGCAAGAGAATCTCCCTCCGTAAGATTATCAGCAAATTTCTCAACAGAAACTTTTCAAGCCAGAGGAAAATACTGAAAGAAAATGACTGTCAAACAAGAATTCTATACCTGGCAAAACAGTTCTTCAGAAGTAAGGAATGGATAAAGACTTTCCCACACAAACAAAAGCCCAGGGAGTTCATTCCAATCAGATATGTCTTACAAGAAATGCTAAAAGGAATGTAGTTCTTTTAGTGGAAGTTATTAAAATCATGAAAACATAAAAAAGGTAGTATCGAGCTCACCAGTAATGGTAAATAAGTAGTCATGGTTAGATTCTGCAGTATGATAATAAGAGTGTATAATTCACTTACAACTCTAGTTTAAAAGTTTAAAAAAAATGAACATAGTAAAAATGAGCATAACTGCAATAACTGTTACTCGTCACACAGTATTAAAAACATGTAAACCATAATAGCAACAATCTAAAATGCGAGGAGAAGTAAAAGTGTAAAGTTTATGAATTCTATTGAAGCTAATTTGTCAGTTTCAAGTAGGGTATTATAAATTTAAGATACTTTATGTAATCCTCATGGTAACCACAAAGGAAAATCTGGTAGTAATTACACAAAAGAACACAATAAAGAAATTAAAGGATGTTTATGCTAAGTGAAATAAGTCAATCAGAGAAAGACAATTATCATATGACCTCACTGATATGTGAAATTTAAGAAACAAGGGAGAGAATCATAGGGGAAGAGAGGAAAAAAATGAGACATGACGAAACCAGAGAGAGAAAAAAAACCATAAGAGAGACTCTTAATCATAGGAAACAAACCGAGGGTTGCTGGGGTGGGGGTGAGGGGGTGGAGGAATGGAGTAAATGGGTGATGAACACAGGGGAGGGTATGTATTGTAATGAGCACTGGGTATTATATGAGACTGAAGAATCACAGACCTATACCCCTGAAACAAATAATACATTCTATGTTAATTAATTAAATTTAAATAAAATCTTTAAAAAGAAAAATAAATACTAATTGTTCAAATGCAAAAAAATACAAATAAAAAAAGCATGCTGATACCAAAAGACATCAAAACACAAGAAAAAACAACAGGATAAGGAACAGAAAACAACCAACAATGGCAACAGTAAGTCCTTACTTATCAATAATTGCTTCAAACATAAATCCACCAATTAAAAGATTTTAGAAGGATAAACAGATAAAAAATCCCAAAATCTGACAACATGTTGCCTACAAAAGACTCACTTTAACCTTAGGGACACACACAGACTGAGCATGAAGGGATGGAAAAAGACATTCCAAGCTAAGAGTGACCAACAAAATCAGGGTAGCTATACTTCTTTCAGATAAACTAGCTTTAAACTGGGAAAAAAAAAAAAAAGGAAAAATAGACCAAGAAGATCATTATATAATGATAACGGTATTAATACATCAAAAAGATATAACAATTGTAAATATTTATTCACCCAACATTGGAGTACCTATATGTATAAAACAAAAACTAACAGAGCTAAAAGGAGAAGTAAACAATAGTGAAATAGGTGGGGATTTTAACACCCTACTCTCAACAATGGATAGATCATCCAGACAGAGAACAGTAAGGAAACAGTGGATTTGGACAATATAGACCAAATGGACTTAACAGATATTTATAGAACATTCTATCCAATAAAAGCTGAATACACATTCTTCTCAAAAAAACACATGGAACATTTTCCAAGATAGACAATTTGACAGGCCATGTAACAATCTTAGCAAATTCAAGAAAATTGAAATCGTACCGGTATGTTCTCTGACCACAGTGGCATAAACTAGAAATCAATAAAAAGAAGAAAACTGGAAAATTCACAAACACACGGAACTTAAACAACCACTCTCCTGAACAACCAATAAAGAAGAAATTAATGGAAAAAGAAAAGAGTTTCTTGAGGCAAAAGCACAACAAACCAGAACTTATATATGCAGCAAAAGCAATTCCAAGAGGGAAGTTCATTGCAATTAATGTCTACATTAAGAAACAAGAAAGAGGGGTACCTGGGTGGCTCAGTGGGTTAAGCATCTGCCCTTGGCTCAGGTCATGATCCCAGTGTCCTTTGACTGAGCCCCACAACAGGCTTCCTGCTCAGCAAGAAGTCTGCTTCTCCCTCCCCCTCCTCTTGCACTCCTGCTTGCTCATTCTCTCTCCCCCACTCAAATAAATAAAATCTTAAAAAAAAAAAAAAGAAAGAAAGAAGAAGAAGCAACAAAGATCCCAAATAAGCATCCTAACTCTGTATCTTAAAAGGAAGTAGAAAAAGAAGAATAAGCTGGGCCCAATATTAGCAGAAGAAAGAAAATAATTGATAAGATAAAACAAATAAATAAAATAGAGAAACACTAGAGAAGATTAACTAAACTAAGAGTTGATTCTGTGAAAAGATAAACAAAATTGAAAAAAAAAAAAAAAAAAGACCAAAACCCAAAAAACCCTAGCTAGACTAACCCAGGAAGAAAGAGAAGGGACTCAAACCAAAAAAATTATAAATAGGGGCACCTGGGTGGCTCCGTGGTGCCACCAAAAAGCTCTGCCTTTGGCTCGGGTCATGATCCCAGGGTTCTGGGATCGAGCCCCGAATCAGGCACTCTGCTCAGCAGGGAGCCTGCTTCCCCCGCCCCTTCCCTCTGCCTGCCTCTCTGCTTACTTGTGATCTCTGTCAAATAAATGAATAAAATCTTTTAAAAAAATTATAAATAAAAAAACGACACAGGGTTGCTGGAGGGGATGGGGTGGGAGGGAGGGATGGGGTGGCTGGGTGATGGACATTGGAGAGGGTATGTGCTATAGTGAGTGCTATTAATTGTGCAGGACTGATGATTCACAGACCTGTACCCCTGAAACAATAACACATTATATGCTAATTTAAAAAAAAAGATATTGGTAAAGAGTAAGGCATCGTAATCCTAAACAAATGTTGGCTTTTATCACCTGTGGGAAAAGAGAGAAAATGGAGATGAAGCTGTCAAGAGCCAAATCTAAATCAATCTATATTGCAAATTGTTAAAAAGTGGTATTTTCTATCAAAACATAATAACTACCCACACTTCCACTGTGTTAAAGGTAATACCTATTTCTAAAAATGAACTCCTGAGCACATGTAAACATTTTTAAGTGTGGAAAAAAAAGGGGGGGGCACATTACAACATACATTACAGAAATACAAAGAATCAGAAGAGGCTACTGTGAACAAATATACCCCAACAAACTGGACAACCTAGAAGAAATGGAAAAATTCTTAGAAACACACAACTTACCAAGAAGGAATCAGGGGAAAAAATAGAAAATCTGAATAGACAAATTACTAGTAACAAAATTGAATCAGTAATCAAAAATCTTCCAATGAAGAAAAGCCCAGGACCATACAGCTTCACTGGTGAATTTTACCAAACGTTCAAAGAATTAACACCAGTTCTTCTCAAACCATTCCAAAAAATCAAAGATGATGGAACACTTTCAAACTCATTTTAGAAGGCAAGCATTTTCCTGACACCAAAACCAGAAAAAGACACTACTAGAAGTGAAACTATCAGTCAGTGATGAATAGATAAAAAATTCTCAATAAAAGACTAACAAACCAATTCAGCAGCACGTTAAAAAGATCATTCATCACGATAAAGTGGGATTTATTGAGGGATGCAAGGATGGTTCAATATATGCAAATCAACCAATGTGATACATCACATTAATAGAATGAAAAAAAGTATGATAATCTCAATAGACAAAGGAAAAAATCATTTGGCAAAATTCCATACCCATTCATGATAAAAACTCTTTAAAATAAGTTAGGCATAAAAGGAACATATCTCAACATAATTAAGGTTACAAAGAAAGTGCATGGCTAATATCAGTTAGCTGAAATTTTCTTCTTTTCCTTAAATTTTCTAACTCGCTTTCTCTTCTCTTTCAGGGAGGAGAAAATAATGTATTTTTTCTTCACTATATCATTAACATAATCCCATCCTATAGAGATAGGATTATCAGGTAAGAAAATTTAGTATATCAAAAATACCATAAAGACTTTAATGCAGATGAAGAATACAGATGACATGGAGTTAATATCCTCATTATGTGGAACTCATTTAAACCAAAAAGTGTTTATGCAAGCACATTACTGGTACAAAAATAAGCAGACTGACTAATGAAACAGGAGAGTCGAAATTGATTTTTTTTTTTTTTTTTTTTTTTTTTTGGTGTGTGTGTGTGTGAGAGAGAGAGAGTGAGAGACAGCATAAAAGAGGAGAGGATCAGAGGAAGAAGCAGACTACCCCTGCTGAGCAGGGAGCCTGATGCAGGACTTGAATCCAAGACTCCACAATCATGACCTGAGTCAAAGGCAGTTGCCTAACCAACTGAGCCACCTAGGCACTCCAGGACTGATATTTTTTTTTTAAAGATTTTATTTATTTATTTATTTGACAGACGGAGATCACAAGTAGGCAGAGAGGCAGGCAGAGAGAGAGGAGGAAGCAGGCTCCCCGCTGAGCAGAGAGCCCGATGCGGGCCTCCATCCCAGGACCCTGGGATCATGACCTGAGCCGAAGGCAGAGGCTTTAGCCCACTGAGCCACCCAGGCACCCCTGATTTTTAATTATCAGTATAAGATTGCATTTATGATGAAGGAGTTGCTATTGAAGGGAGGGGAAAGAGTTAAAAGATGTTGAAATAGTTATCTGTTTAAAAAAATGTTTAGAGCTTCATTTTTTTAACCTAAAAAGATGGCTTCAAGCATTAGATGAAAAGGAAACCATGAAAAAAATACGTATTTAATAAAAAAGACTATCTGAGGGCACCTGGGTGGCTCAGTGGGTTAAAGCCTCTGCCTTTGGCTCAGGTCATGGTCCCAGGGTCCTGGGATCGAGTCCCGCATCAGGCTCTCTGCTCTGCGGGGAGCCTGCTTCCTCCTCTCTCTCTGCCTGCCTCTCTGCCTACTTGTGATCTCTGTCTGTCAAATAAATAAATAAATAAATCTTTAAAAAAAAAAAAAAAAAAGACTATCTGACCTAAAGGCAATGGGGGAAAGCTACTATGCCCTAAATTTTTGACGTGTCAGCATCTTCAAAAATGGTAGGAGGTAAAAAATGAAGTCACAAGTGTTGATCAAAGAAAAAAAAAGGACTAAAATAATTCTCAAACTTTCCATTCCTGAGGAAATATTTAGAAAAATCTTTTCATCATTAGAAGTATTCTTTTTTAATGCCAGAAAAAAATAAATAATAAATAAATAAATAAGTAGCAAACTGATCATTAATAGCTACCTGGGCCAATTATTTCTAATGAACAATTAACCTTTACTATCACATAAAAAGAAGTAACATGGCAATGTAGAAAGGGGAAGCATGAAAATATTCAAGCAGGAACACCAGGTTGATTTCCTCAAACATGCGAGGTTTGACCCTCAGAAACAGTTGCCTACACAACAGCCAAGTCACTGGTAGTTGCACATCTGGAGTAAAGAATAGATGCAAAGAGGCTACGAGATGGATATGGCAGAAGGGTCTTGTGTTTGTCTACGATATTTGGGGCCTGATACCTGAACATGGTCAAATAGGATGGAGGACTACAAATACTCCCAGTCCTCTGCATCTCTGTCTAAGGAGGTAAATACCCAAAATGTGTGGTGGGAGTGAATATGGGTGGGCAGCAGCAGAAGGCAACTGATTCACTCCTTGGTCCTGCAGTAAGAGTGGCACCCGGACAGGAAGGAAAACAGAGCCTCAGTTCTTCAGTACGAAAGAGAGATCTGTGCTCCATGAAATAACCTCTTTATATTAAAATGTGTACTTGCTTTCATCACTTCATCTATGTATGAATTTGGTACACACAAGATATGAGAAATCCCATTTGCTTGCTGTCTTAACTTTAATTGTTTCTTTGATGAGCAATTCACCATACCTACTTGGTAATGACATATGCATGCTTAACCACCTCAGAATATACATTACAGCTTTTCTAATAAAGTGGGGGGGGTGTCAAAATACACATTAAGATGTAATTTTATTTGAGATATAAATAATGATAAACATACTTTAAGTGAATAAAATATGAAGCTTCTGTGAATTATGAAGAACTTGGGGTTTGAAATTTTAGCTTATAAGTCCTGTTATCTTTAACATTATTTATTAAGCAATGTGCAATGAAAAAGTAAAGGGTGTAGTAGCTGTTATATCAGTCTGTTAATTTTATCCATGATAAACAGTCATCTTTTAGTTCAGAACCATTAAGCCACGCAAATATTGCCAGCAAGTTTAATTTTTACTTAGTAATGTCAAGAAAGAGAAATGGCTTACTACATGACAAGCACTCACAAATATGAAGATACATTTTATCAGCCTCATACATAAATACATTCTTACTCATCCAGAATGTATATTAATACTAAGACAGTAGAAAAAAAATCTCATTTATTTCACCTCAACTTTATTAATATGGAAGATGATGGCAGGCTAAGAGACAGTTTGTATTTATTTGCAAAGCTATTGCCACAAATTCTTCCCATGTATTTGTAAAGCAAATCTGTAGAACATGGAGGAAGAGAACAGAGTCATTTTGCAACTTGGGGAAATTTTTTCATTTATTTTAACTTATAAATATACTTTGCTTTTCAGTGAGTGTTTACTGTTTTCATGTCTCTCTTCTAAATTTTCTGTATAAATAGATAAGCGAATCAGTCTCTTGGAATAATTTCTCTGTTTTATTTTTTCCCTTTTGAAATGCAATAGCCAGAAAACCATAATGATGAGAGAATTCTCTGATCTGCCTGAACGTCTTCATTCTTTCAGACATAAAGTGTCATATATTATGGTTTGTTGTTTCAGATAATACTGGTATTAGCCAAATAGACACAGAGACAGCTGAAGAGTCTACCAGCTTTTTACACTGTGCTCACAGAAAGTCTGTGGTCTAATTTTTAATGATAGCCCCTACTTGAAAAATACTATTGGAAAGAAACACCATTGAAGTCTCAGCTGGGAGGCCAAGTAAGACTACTCACAGCACACCGGGACACTGCTGATGAGGTTCCCCACAGTTTTGTAATCATGTAACTTTGAAGCTGTATTTCAGTACCAAGGTTTGACTTAAGCCCTCTTCCAGTTCTGAGATGTTGTGATGTCCGTCTTTCCTACTTCTGTCTTGCCGTTTGTGCATTTCAGATACCCCGGAATCCAGAGTGGGTCTATTAGTATCAGATGTCCAAACCAACAAAGTTGTGTGATTAGGCTTCCAGCCTGAACGCACCAGCTGAGACGTTGCCATATAGCTCATTACAGGTGTCGCTATTCTCTAAGAATGGAACTTACAGCCATTTCAAGGCAGTGACTGCCAGTTAGTGAAAGTCTCACACTAGAGCTAATGACATTTCAGAATAGATTAGGCAGCCTGCATCAATATAGCAATTTCAACATTCCTCAGGTCCTTTGCCCTAGCTTGATTAAAACTTTGTGACGTTACTAATGATTCCTGGTGCACTCATGATGATCTTTCTCTTGATCTTTCACGTATTACTTCATCCATCAAATAATTACTGACCATGTAATGCTGTGTGACAACATGGTACATGAAATGGGGTTTATAAGAACAATGCACAATCCTTAACAGCAAAAAAAAAAAAAAAAAAAAAAAAGACAAATCTTAAAATCTAATCAGGAGTTATTACCAACTATGTACAACTGGTGTATTACTATGTACACCTGGAAAAAAGACCAGAAAGCTGCATCCCAGAGTGTAATGGTGGTTATCTCTAGATGCCAGGACTAAGGTAGTGCTGTTCGTAAATGTCCAACAATTGGCTCTCTGTTCTCTAGAGAAATAATTCTAAAATATTTGTTCATTGTATAAGAAAGATGGAACAAAGACTGAAACAAATAATATTTATAAATTAAAATACATCCAGAAGTAAAGTCCCTGCTTTGTAGCATTTGCTGATTTCCACGCTGTTAAGTACTCACACTTAAGTGGCCTACTTTGAGCTATCATAATAATGACAACTCACAAAGTTTCAACTCCCATAAGCCAGTATGAATAAACACCAGCACACCACTGATTGGCTGAGCCACTTCTTCTTCTCTTTCTTTTTTTCAAAATGTTTTTAATGATAATAGTGGTTGCCCCCAGGGATAGAAAGCAGGTGGCTGGGGACAGGGACAGAGGTGGACTTTTCTTCTCTATAACCTGCTGTGCCTTTTAAATTTTGAACCATGTGGGGGCACTGGGTGGCTCAGGGGGTTAAAGCCTCTGCCTTCAGCTCAGGTCATGGTCCCAGTGTCCTGGGATTGAGCCCTGCATTGGGCTCCCTGCTCAGCAGGGAGCCTGCTTCCTCCTCTCTCTCTCTATCTCTCTCTCTGCCTGCCTCTCTGCCTACTTGTAATCTGTCAAACAAAAAAATAAAAAAATAAAAAAATAAAAAAAATTTTGAACCATGTGATGTATTACCAATTCAAAAAAAAAATTAAAACTTAAATTAAAAAATCCGCAATAAATATTTATTACAATTGTGATCAAAGGCAGCAAATGAAATTTTTAGTATCCGATATACAACTAATACATATGTGTATACATGCAGCACATAAATAACAATATAAGATGTTATACATCAGAATGCCAGAAAGAGTGGCACAAATTTAAAAACTGCACTGGAGGCAAATGCAGTAAGAAAGTCATATAAACTAGAAAGGTCAGGAGAAGCTCTCTGGAGATGTAAGCAGAATTCTGAAATATGGGCAGCATTTGGACAAGAAGAGGGAAAGCACGGAAGTGACACACAGATGATGAGCAGACTGGCCGTGTGCCTGGCATTAACACATCACTTTTTTTCATCTCTGCCCATGCTGGAGCTGACATTCATGCCTATTTCTATTTCTTAGGGACTTCTGCCTACTTAATTTGGCACCCGAACAGTCTGGTAGCCAGGCTCTCCTGGCAATCAGCCGGGATGGCGATATGATTGGCATCAGGGACTGACATAAAGGAGAGAAGTAGTTTCACATCATCTGTGGTAAGAATATTAATGTTTACTTAGTAACTGGTCTGTAGCAGGCACCCTGTGGTCTAACCCACGAAGCCTAAGTCACGGGAAGAACTCAAGTTCTTGTTTGTGTGTTTCCTACCTGGCCTGGAAGAACATGTGCTTGGATGAAGCATCACAAACTCTCCCCATCAACCCCAAATGCAACTAGGAAATGAGCTTCCCCAAGGCGCGGAAGAGCTCTTCTGTGAACTAGAAGGACCTTATGGAGAGCTGGACCTGCTCCTAATCCCCACCAGTTAAAGGATCAACTCTCCACTGAGACAGGCATTTATTATCATGTAACTAGTACATATAGCTAACCAATCTGTGGAGCACATAAATTCATTCACTTTATCCAGAGACAGATTTTGCAAACCAGCTTATCTTAGTGGATACCTCAGGTACTTACACTGATCAGAATTAAACACTTTTTGGACACTTTGGATTTTTTAATGGCAGAAGTAAGAATTTGATTATCTCTATTTTTATTTGTATCCGATGATGGGATAATCTTTAGTTATAAAAAACTTGATTATAGGGGCACCTGGGTGGCTCAGCGGGTTAAAGCCTCTGGCTTAGGTAATGGTCCCAGGGTCCTGGGATCGAGCCCCATATTGGGCTTTATGCTCAGCGGGGAGCCTGCTTCACCCCGCCCCCGCCTGCCTCTCTACCTACTTGTGATCTCTGTCTGTCATATAAATAAATAAAATCTTAAAAAAAAAAAACTTGATTATAAATGAGTACTTGTTGGCATGGGAAAATCCTCAAGATATTTTGTTAATTTTAAAACATTGTAAAATATCATGTACAGTAGGATTCAACTTTTTAAATATTATACATCTACCCTCATGTAGACCTTTATAACTGAAAGTATTAGTAGAAACTATTCCCAGGTGGTAAAACTACAGATGATTTTTACTTCCTTCTTGGTAATTTTTCTCATTTGCAAAATTTCCTATAAATAACATATACAATGTTTGAAATTTGTAGCATAATTAAAAATTTCCACATTCTATGGAATCCATTCAGCAATATGTCATCTACTTCCTGAGGAATAGCATGGCCCTGCTCTTGAGAACTGCCTCCTTCAGGCAGAAATGGGCATCTTCCATTCAGCTGTGTCCTTGTTAGGCTCCTCAATTTTCACATAAAATGTCAGTATTTCCTCCAACTCAATTCCTATTGCTGCTCACTCAACATTTAACTCTCACTGAAGTGTCAAAATAGCTACAATTCGAATATTTACTAGGGAAGTCTAACCTGAATTCAATATTACTCTGAGAAAAGCAATTTATATGGAATATTGCTTTAAGGTCATGGTCTTTTATCAGAGTTTCATATTGGAGGCACTACGGGGATAAGAATATTAGTAGGAAAATTTGGTTGCACAATATGAAGGGTGCCATATGGTTTCAAAGACCATCACACCTTGACACAAGTTCCTGACATCCCCGTAGCTTTGCTTTTCCCAAAGTGCATTACAGCATGATGTCACCAACTGAGGTGAAGCCCTCTAAACTCGTTTCTCTAAAGACACTCACTCTATCCTGTCCAAAAGCATCTCTGGTCTTGGAACCAAGAATAACTGCATTATCTTAATCATCCAACTGGGTTTCTATTTTTCCTTTGCCCTGACTTTCATATTTCACTTTACTCTTATCTTGTTGTCCTACAGATATCTCTATAAACCAACTTATATTTTTGGTGAAAGAAAGCAGAGAATAAATAAATAAGTGTTCAGGAAATGATGAAATTAAAAATATGAGTCAGAACAAGATGAAGGGAAGAAAGATAACAATACCAGAACACACACACACACACACACACACACACACCCCACAACCAAGATCTGTCAGGGTGCTGGCAGGTTAGGACCTATCACAGTGTACTGGTAAAAACAACATACTCGAGAGTCTGAATAAGTGGATGTGGGTTCCGATTCTGTCACTAACTAGCTAAGTGATGCTGTGAATCAAGGGGGCAGAAAAGAACCAAGTCGAACAACCACCCACAGACACTCATCCAGCATGCTGGCTCTGTAGTGCAATGACCTGAGTTTAAACCCTACCTCCACTTGGTTTTGGGAACCTCCAACACCTTAAGCTCTCTGGGCTTGGATTTCTTATCTGTGAAATGGGAATTGGCGTATTGACTTTGTGTAATTATGGCACTTTTGTGGCATCTTTTCCTCTAGTGTTCTCAAGCACCTTACATGGACTTAGAGATGAGGAACCTGAGGCACAGAAGAGGTAAGTCATTTGCACAAGGTCACGAGCCCAGTAAGTGTTAGAGCCAGGACAGGAATGCACGCAGTGCCCCTCTCGACCTGCACTCTTAACCACTCATCAATGCTGAGGATCAAATGAGCCAATGCACAGTGTCTTTAATAACTGCCAGCTTACTAAACAAATAAAAAGTGTCTTACGAATCAAAATGATTTTTTATATCACAGAAAGACATACTATATCTCAAATATGTTTTTTAGGTAAGTGTTATCAAACTCATAGATGATATAAAGGAAGAATAAGTAAAACAAGGAATTACAGAATTAATATTGGATGTAACAAGTATAACTAGAAAGTATAAGAGCTGAGTACAAAAATGTATGTATAAATATATGCCTTATGGTGTTATTGATTAAAGTTAAAAAAGGAAATGAGCTAAATATCCAAAGTAAGGGACTGATTAAATAAAATATGACATATCTACACACACAGACAAAAGGACTAAAGCAAAATATGACAGAATGTCAACATTGGTCTCCTTTTGGTAATACAATTTGTAGTTTTTCTATTTCTTTACACTTGTCCGCTTTCCATATTTTCTACAATGAAAATATATTGCCATATTGATTAAAAAAAAAAACAAATATTCTCTTTCATTGAAATAACTCAATATAAATTCTCATGTGTTTTCACACATCTACTTCACAGGAAGAGTAAGAAAAAAATCCACCTGACAGCAAGTCATTCTTCCTCAGATCTTTCATCAAGAATCTACCCGATTATGATCAGGTATTTCAGAGGTCCACATACTTACTGTTTAAGATGCTAAAAATAATTTTCAAACCATCTCAGTAAGCATTAGATTGAAAGTGTGTAGATTACAAGTAGTCTGTGCTGGTCAAACATTTGTACAGTTATTCATTATATTCAACTCCAGGGACCAACAAAAACATTGCCCATCTGGGACGCATATAGATGAGGGCAATGGACCTTGTGAAATGCTGCCAGTTAAGTCTAGAGGAGCAGATGGAGTACCCAGCGCTGGCTACTCAGCTCCGAGACAAGGGAGGTAAGATGGGAGGCTGCAGTAGCCATCGTGGATATAAGGATATGCCATCTGGAAGGAGGCTGGATGAGTTCCATGTGGGGAAAAGTTACCCAGCAGAAAAATCTAATGCCCAAAATACAGGAGAATTTTTTTTTTTTTTTCCACAAGCAGAAATAAACAGCACTAGAGGAGCCTGGGTGGCTCGGTCAGTTAAGTGTCCAAATCTTGATTTCGGCTCAGGTCATGATCTTAGGGTCCTGGGATCAAGCTCTGTGTCAGGTTCCGTGCTCAGTGAGGAGTCTGCTTGAGGATTCTCTCCCTCTCCCTGTGTGCCTCCCTTTACTCATGCTCTCTCTCTCTTGCAAATAAATAAATCTTAAAAAGAAGAAGGAGGAGGAGCAGGAGGAGAAAGAATCAGCAATAAATCAGGCTGCTCTATAAAGGAATAATATTCCTTTATTATATGTGAATCATGTTGCCTAAAGCCCAGGTGAGATGGGCAAAGTCATAACACTGTAAGCAAGGAGCTCAGGTATCAATTACTTGAAGACAAGGCCTATCCCTGGCACCAGAAACAAACCAAGAAGAAAAGCCCGAGTGAACCTTTGAAGATGGCACCTCTCCCTTTCTTGCTCTGCCTTAAAGATCTTAATCCAATTACCAAGTGAACTCTAGTGTGGCACCCTCCTCTCAATCATAGGCCAAAACTTAGAGGAGGAAAGAAGCCCAAGTGAGGGGCCTAGGAAGTTATGCCACCCCTCTGGGGCTACAGATGGAATAAGGCAGGGCCTTAATAGAATAATCCAGCTAGAGTGTGATCAGGTACCATGCTCTCTACATCAGCATGCTCTATTTTGTTCTCTACACATTCGTGCTTCTGTTTGCTCTTTAGTATCTAATAAATGTTTATTTTTATTTATTTCTTTTTAAAGATTTTATTTATTTATTTGACAGAGATCACAGGTAGGCAGAAAGGCAGGCAGAGAGAGAGGGGGAAGCAGGCTCCCTGCTGCACAGACAGCCCGATGTGGGGCTCGATCCCAGGACCCTGGGATCATGACCTGAGCCGAAGACAGAGGCTTTAACCCACTGAGCCATCCAGGTGCCCCAGTATTTAATAAAGGTTTATAAAGACCTAGGTTGCCTCATCTCTGATAAGATAAACCAAGAAAAGAGGGTTTCTGCCCACACCTGAACAGGATCATTAAAACCTCTTATATATTTTAAACACTTGACATATATAAACTCTTTAATCTTCACCACAAGCTATGAAATAGACTATCACTATCCCCATTTCACAACTGAGAAAACTGTATAACAGAAAGCTATGTGACTTGTTCGAGGTCCACAGTTAGTAAGTCATGGAGTGGGTATTCAAAATGTGAAAATGAAGGAACTTGCATTATCAGAACTGTAGTTATTCTTTCACAAATGAATCATTTAGGGGATGCCTCAGTGGCCCAGTCAGTTAAGGATCCAACTCTTGGTTTCAGTTCAGGTCATGATCTCGGGGACCTGGGACAGAGCCCCACGTCAGACTCCACACTCAACTTGAAGTCTGCCTGAAGATTCTCGCCCTCTGCCCCTCCCCCACTCACTCACGAGCATGCACAAGCATGCGCTCTCTCTCTCAAATAAATATATCTTTAAAAAAAAAAAGGAAGGAATCATTTGGAGATGTTTGCTATTATTCAGTAACAATCTATTTTTACACAGAGTCATGAATAATGACTCTTCTCCTCCTTCACTCTCCTCCCCCTCACCATTACTCCCACAAACTCTCCTAATCATGCTTCTACACATGTGAGAAGCTGGGAGATACTAGACAGTATTTTAATTTAATACACATCCAAGAACATAGTTGTAACTGCTGCTATCTTAGAGGTGTGTCAAAAAAGCAGTTATCTGTCAGTGGCTAAAATTATAAGACTATTAAATTCTAGACCCAGGCAATTTCCTAAAGAAATTGAATAATAGTATTTTTGTGGCTAACTATTCACAAATTAAGAAGAAATATGTTTGTCTTTAACACTGAGGAAGAAATTTCATGAGGAATTTAGTCACTAATAAGCGTGTCTTAGGAATAATGATTTTTGTGTGCTTTTAGCAACATCCATCTCCGTCTGCATCTCAGCTGATCTCAATTACTGGTGTTTGTGATTTTGCATAATGTAGCAAAATTATTCTAGCTGTTTCCTACCAATCTTGTGTAGAGTATATCTTGCTTTTGTTTACTTCTTCTGAATATGTTCATTTAACTATGTATAACGAAAACACGAAAACCCCAACAGCCACACTCACCTGTGATCCAAGTGGTGAATGGAGAGAATAACTCCAGAATTTAAGTGGGTCTGTTTTAGAGTCACCAAAACAGTAAATTCATGTTTATTTCTCAGCTTCTGAAAAAACCGCTCAGCTGTGGCAGTGGACGCTTTTATACTTCTGGGAGTATCTAAAAAAAAGAAAGATACACTAAATAGATTAAAATTTGATTTTACAAACTATCTTTTCCATGCAACATCTTTCAAAAAAACATTATCAAGTAACAATTGATAAATACTAAATTCCAGACTCTTTCAACAAGACTTAAATGCTACATAGTTTATAGAACACGGGACAGTCAACCAATTACTAAACTTTTGTTCCAGGAATCTTTTTTTCAAAAATGTCCCCTTTGAGGCAAAGAATCAAAGAAGCCTGTTTGAAGAAGTGTGCTCCCAAGTTTTCTCCTGACATATTTTATCCTGGATACCACAACCAAGTCAGTGTCAACCATGAGCAAAAAGATGTACTTCCTAGAATAGGACCTAAAAGACCATGATAGAGCCATTTAGCTTTTCTGACACCTCATGACAGGAAACGGGATTTAAATCTATGTGCCACCTTCCACATTGATGTCTTTAGGCAGAAGGCATGCTATAAATAGATTTTTTAAAAGATCATTGAAATTAGTCACTCTCAGCCTTCTGTGCAGTGGATGAAACATTAAGATCAAATTGTCTTACCATATTGTTGAAAGAAATACATAGAACTTCATTCCAATGTCCCTCTCTCCAGACTCCAAGAAAGCCTAGCCAAGGAAGGTAGGCCCTGGAAGAGCAGAAACTTGGACCCTACACTTCTACCTCATTTAGTCTTGCACTCCAACCTCATGACCCAGAGGGTATGGGGGCAATACAGATAGAAATGGATTTAGTGGGTAGAAAAAACCTATCATTCAAGCCATCTGCTAACTGAGCAGAAGGCTCTCCTATTCATAGTATATGCAAAGAGTTGATGGGAGCCAGAAAAAGTTTCCGTTGTTATCATCAAACCATCCTCCTCGTTTCTATGCTTTAGACTAGGTAGACTAAGTAACTATACTCACTTTAGACTAGGCAGTCTAGGTAACTACTAGGTTAAGTAGTTCTCAACGGAAAAACTACCAGCATTTAGAAAGAACAATCCCTCTTTATGCAAAACTGTCCCATATGTTGCAGAACATTTAACCCCCTTGGTCCGGGTCCAGTAAATGCCAGTGGCACCTGACTCCAGTCATTATGACAACCCAAAGTTCTCCCACACATTTCCAAGCATTCCCTCAGCAGCAGTGTAGCAGAAATCTTACTGAGAACCACAACCTCAATCAACCAGATTATAGGATTAATCCAAAGTTCCATACCTTTCTAGCCCCATAAATTTATGGAATAAAGATGTATCCATCTGTGATCTGTGTCCATCACTAGGAGTGGACAGACATGGAAAAGTCCTCAAAATACCCATTTAAAAAAAAAAAAACCCATAAAATAGAGGAAGGGATGCATAATCCCAGTACAGTGAAAGAAGTGCTATCATATAGGTAGGAACAAAGTGTGGACAGATCACAGAGGGGAAAAATAGCCAACATCATGTGGAGGGAAGGATCTCAGAAGACAGATGGCATTTGATCAGGAGTCGACCAGTAGAAAAGAGAGAGAAAAGCATTCCAGTCACAGGAATAGCGTGTGAAAAAGCAGAAAGGTGTAAAAGGGCATGACGAGGCTGAAACAGTGACTAGCAGCCATTGCGGGATGGGCCTGAATAGTAAAGCTGGACTGGATAGGCAGGACCTTGTGTGCCATTGTACCCGTGATTTCTGTCACCAACATCAATTTACACCCTTGCTAAAAAAACAGACAAAACACAAACAAACAAAAAAACCCCAAATAGTACAAAACAAAAGAAACACTCTTATTTACCACTGAAAAATGATATTTACCACTGAAAAATGATCCTTCCCCACTCTCAACACAAGACTTCCCTCTACACCAATCAGAGCAACACCAAACCCCGTCCACAGCCACTGATTCAGGAACGAGCCTAATCCAGGGCACTGAAGTCACACCCAGGATATCTTTTCAAAGTTTTAGGAAAAATAAATTTCTTGTTTCAAAAAAGAAACTTCCCCAGCTCCAATCAATATTCACAGCTCAAAAGCATAACAGTAATCTACAATTTCTGCCATAGTCAACACAACAGTTTCTCCCCAAGTTCCATCAGGGATAAGACTGGCTATGGAGGGGATTCCATACAAATCTTCCTAACTCCAAAATGTTCCACTTCCTCAAGGACACATACAAAATTTAATTCTGTGAGAATAGTTCATCTAGTGTCAACTTTTAATCCACTCCAATTGATACACAAGTAAATCATTCACAAACTTCACCACTTCATCTTAATTTGATAGATAAAAGCAAATTAAAATTAAATTATAAATATTTATTGTGCTTTCCCCCCTTTTCAGGCAGGTAGAGTTTGAGCAGCATCCTTTGTTTTGCTGAACAGGATAATAGATGGGGATGCAAATGAGAGAAGCAGAGAAAGGACTGCACTGAATACAGAAATGAAGATCAGACCCACAGAGAGATCCAAAGATGTGGCCCGGAGAGCTTGAGCTCATCCATGGGGAGAAAAAGACTTTAGAACTGGGCCACAACTGCCTTACAAGTGAAATTTTTGAAAAGAGATGTTTATGGAGGGTTTATAGCAGTTTTGTCATTTGGTATGCACAGAAAACCATCACTAATCTCTATATTATTTTCCACTGCTTTTGGAGTCAGATTTTTGGGGAGAATTGAGAGACTGTATTATTTTTGCGAGCTTTCTCTGTTTTGTTTTAGATGAAATGATATATAAAAAGATTGAACTTGAGATGAAAGGAAGAAGGATCTAAAAGAGTGAATTACATTTGAGTATCATTAATAAAAATGTAAGGCACCATGGTTGAAAACACAGTGAAGGAATCTTGATAGGTGAAGAAACATTTTTTAAAAAATTGATCAATCTCAATTTTGGAAAAATTTCTCTGATGGCCATACAAAAAGTTATTTGAAGAAAGAAAAAAGCTGAACATAGGGAAAACTCTTGAGAAACTCTCAACTCGGATGATCATAGACTCTTCTGTTAGATTTCACAAATTTTAAACATCACATTTTGACATCCCTAAACTACCTTACCCAAACCAAATCATCTCTCCAAGCTCTACTCCCAGCCATTACCTTCCCTATTTTGCCCCCTCAGTGAGGGTAGGTGACTTGTAAGAAGGAGGGACCCTCCAACACAAACATGCCAGCAGAAGTCCCATTCAGTTCATACTATAGTGATAAGGAGAAATAATATTGGGTTGTTGTTTGTTTTTTTTTTCCCCCTATCTCGATTAACCAAATTCTTTACACAGAGATTTACAAACAGACTTGCATGAACTTCCCACCTGTGTTATGGGGAGGGACAATATGGAAGGTAATGGAAGGGAGGAAACCTCATCTGACTTACTGTGACCTCAAGAGGGTCTCCTCACCTGGCACCTCCAGCCCAATCAAGATTACTTGATTGTGACAGAGCACTTCTAGGGAGTATAAATCATGACTGCATCATACTTTCAGCTATCAACAGAACACCATCTCTTACCCACCCTCACCTCACCCTAATATTATTTAAATCTATTGTTGCTCTTAAAAACATGCTTTTCATAAATTCATTATGCCTGAGTCCAGGAAGGACTTGATGGGGGCCTGAATTCTGTGAGAAGCATTGGAATAAACAGGAGTGGTAGAATTCCAGAGATTTTTAGAAAATAGAATCTAAAGAATTTGGTCACTAATAAAAACACATGCAAAGGCAAAAGAAAGAGAAAACTGAAGCTAATCGAATCTAACGTTTCTAGCTTGAGAGACCAGATGAAAGGAAATGCAGTGGGAGCATGATGGTACCCAGATGGGCTATCAGTTTTAGCAAAGGTCATTCTGATGTGCGATGGGACACACAAGTGGGAGTGTTCTCTGTGGAGGCGGCACCACAGAACTTGACCTCATGAGAGAAATCAAGGATGGCAATATAGATTTAGAAGTCATCAGAAATCATAGAAATCACAAGAATGAGAGGACGAAAGGATGAACCATGAAAAAACTAAATCTAACACAGAGTAGCAACAATATATATATAACCTAATATATACACATATATAATGCTGCACATCTGCTACTTTACAACATGTATCCTTCAAAAATGTATAATGATATATTTTTCCCTTTGAACCCACATTTCATTTTGGTTCTTATAAAGCCTTGGAAACTTGACAAGGGACAACCATTACTACTTCCTTTTTCAATGTGTGAAACTAACCAAGGAATAACCCTGTGATTCACCCAAAGGCACCTGGCATGCCAGAAGTTTGATGGGGATGATAATTTCTGGTCCAGTATTCTCTCCACTAAATCACACTGCCTCATGAACATGGCATCCTTTATCCAAGCTCAACTGCCACTCACAAACAGAAATGCAAATAAGAGGGCTCCGACATAGAAAATAATCCAGAAAAAAAGTAATTACATAAGACAACATTTTTAGTTCCGTAAGTGACTCGCTTAGTAGTGATTTTAAGAAAGGTCACTTTCCTCATTTGCATTTCTGTTTCTCAATTTGTAAAATTAACATTCCTGCCTTCTATTTTCATCTCAAGGATTATACAGTGTTCAGAGAGACTTCTGAGTTCCCACAATTATTACTATAGACCCAATTCTAGTCTCCACCAGAAAATCAAGTCAAAGAAACCCATCATGTGAGAATTAATTTTACTTTATTTTTATCATTTCACCTTTCAGAATTAATAATTTAATACAGATATATATGAAGCAATTTCTCAACAAGGCCTCTTGTTAGGAACCAAACATAGAGAAATAAAGAGTGGTGGCTGGCAGAACACACTCTGAACCCAGAAGAATGAGGTTTCAATGCCAGCTATGCAGATTATTAGCTATGCTTGGCATGTAGTAAACACCATGTGTTGGCTATTAGGATTAGGATACTTACCATTATTACTCTTTCAAGCAGTGAGACTGTGGAATTCACTAAAACTACCCACAGCCATGATACCGTTGTGGCGACTTCTCAGCTTTCTTTCATTCTAAGTATCCCAAAGTCAGCCGTAAAATATCAGTTTCCGCATTTGGAAATAGGTATAAAAGTTTTTGGCAATCGAATTATTCTTAGGATAAAATCCTGCCTACCACTCTCCGTTTCTACAGAACTATGAATGATCATTCATTTATGGACAAAAATCAATGTAAACCGAATTTCTTTTCAATGAAAGTCTGACAGAGATCATTTCAAATTGCCTCTTCAAAGAAAAACAGGCTGATAAGAGTGGCCTTTAAACACTGCTATAAAACCCCATAGAAAAACTGAGCAACAGGATGCCTGGATGGTTCAGGGAGTTAAGCATCTGCCTTCCGCTCAGGTCATGATCTCAGGGTTCTAGGATCCAGTCCCACGTGGGGCTCCTTGCTCAACAGGGTGTCTGCTTCTCCTTCTGCCCCTCTTCCTGCTCATGCTCTCTCTCACTCTGATTTAAATAAATAAAATCTTCAAAAAAAGGAAAGGAAAAAACTAATCAACACACCCATGCTGGAGCAGGGCTTCTTTTTTTTTTTTTTTTTTAAGATTTTATTTATTTATTTGAGAGAGAATGAGTGAGAGAGAACACAAGAGAGGAGAAGGTCAGAGGGAGAAGCAGACTCCCCAAGGAGCTGGGAGCCCAATGCGAGACTCCATCCTGGAAGTCCGGGATCATGACCTGAGCCGAAGGCAGTCGCCCAACCAACTGAGCCACCCAGGCGCCCTGGAGCAGGGCTTCTTAACTGCAGAATCACTTGAGTTTAAAATAAAACTTTGGGGCGCCTGGGTGGCTCAGTGGGTTAAAGCCTCTGCCTTCGGCTCAGGTCATGATCCCAGGGTCCTGGGATCAAGTCCCGCATCGGGCTCTCTGCTCAGCGGGGAGCCTGCTTCCCTTCCTCTGTCTCTGCCTGCCTCTCTGCCTCCTTGTGATCTCTGTCTGTCAAATAAATAAATAAATAAAATCTTTAAAAAAATAAAATAAAATAAAATAAAACTTTGTTTCAACATTTTCCAATTTTATTGTGTGCAGAACCTAAAAAAACTCCTTAAAAAAAAAAAAAAAACTCGTAGCTTTTTCAAGCAGTTATCGATAAGTAATGAAGAAGTTCTGAAGCAATCCCATCAAAACATTCATTTTTAGTCATGAGACTACCAGGATGGAGTGATAGGTTCCCGAGTGAATGTAGTCACAATTTTAGGGATTTAAGCATTATGTTATGTAGCCCCATATACACTGTAGTGAAGGGAAGAAAGGAGAGGGAGAGAGAGACTGGTTTATTTCAAAAATAGACTGGAAATTAATGGAAGCATGTATGTGGTAGCAAACACGAGTGCTCACTGAAAAGGAGAGTCAGTCTGGCGCTTCTTTAAGTATTTTTGGTGTGTTAGTAAAGGAGAAGGGATTTGTCCACCAACGAATAACCAAGAAATTGGGAAGAATTATTTTCTTCTTTCACACTTAAACCACATGACTACGACTGCCATCATGAACCAAATGAGTCTCTGCCACGGACAGGTCTCTACCCCATCTGCACTATATTAAAACCTAAATTGATTTTCCCCCACACAACCAGACGAATACAAATACCATGTGCAAATTCAATTATAAAAACAGTCTAATCTCAGGCCTAAGATGGTTGACTTAGAATGTGCCAAAACTCACCAAATGACTTTTTTTTTCAGTCTCTAACTATGAAAGGCTGTTATCTTCTAAATTCAGGTAGAAATATATGAAGTCAGAAACTAGTTCCTGTCCGTTGCTCTTACTCTCCCTTCAAAATATCCATGCCTTTACAGTGCAAACTTTCAAGGCAAAGTAATAGTTACAATTTTCAAAGCCACTAAAATTTGATTAACACTATATATGTAGTTTGCAAAGTCCTTAAATATGAACAGTCTCATTTAAGCCTCAGAGCAACTCTGAATAAATGGGATTATTGCTCTGAAGTAACAGAAATTACAGATGAGGAAAGAGAGGCACAGAGAAGCCCAGACCCTTGCAATCTTTGCCACATGTGGCTCAAAATCAGAGCTCATTTCTATGAATTTACTCTATTAGAAACTTGCTGGTTTGAAACCTCAGGAGCTTCCCCAGTGATATCTGAAACAGGCCCCAGACCCAGAGGGCAAGGAGAGACAAAAGAGGCAGGCCACTCCAGATTGGGAGGGGGCAGGTTTAATAAGCAAGGGAACTTATTTACAAGGCTTGCCTTGGGCAGCCGCAGGACACAGATCTCTCCATCTGCTGGCAAAAATCTCAAATTTATACAGAAGCCTTATTAACTGGATTCACTCAAGTTATACCAATCGACGTGGTCGCCACAATACATTGCTCTCACCAATGCATCCCAGAAAATGACTCCCACTGTGGGAATGGTGGGCAGAGTGAGCATTTCCAGGACTGGGAGGAGGGGAGAAGCCTCTGATTGCTGAGGTCCCGCACAAGGGTCAATCCGAGGTCATGTCCTCTCCGTGACCTCCTCCAACAGAGCTATCAGAAACAATTAGGATATAAACAAATGAACCCACCAAATTCAACTGCAGAGCCAGAATCCCCACCCAAGCCAACGTGTTTCCTATTATTACATGGTAGTACCCTACCAAAGCGATGGTGATACACTCGGGAAAGTAAATAAACCCTGATTCTAACTTAACTTTTATAAAAATATATTCCGAAGAGAAATACACTTTTCTTGATTTTCAGATCAATTTAAGCTTTACAAATCTACAAAACAGTTCAATTACATAATCTTCTCAGCTAGATATTCTAAACTAGTGAGATATGAACTATAAAACCAAAGGCTTTTTTAAAAGACAATTTTCAAGTAATTCTCCTTAAAAAATTATTGGGCAAAACATATGAGTAATCCACAACTTTCTAATGGGGCAACCCCATATCTGATGACACCACATCCTCACCCTTTAGCTGTCTACTCGTCCCTCATATTACCAGCTGACCCCAGTACACACTCTAGGAAAGTCAACTTCTCCTTCTATATTTTATTCCCATGAAACCCCAAAACAATCTCAAAAGTTTCTTTCTAATCAACAGCTAATTATAATTTGATTCAATGCATAATAAGCATATGTATCTTCGTGTATTATTTACAAAATCATTGGCTTAATGTTGTGAATATCCAACCACATAAAAACATACACACATGAATATATCAGAAATTAAAACATAAGCACCCACACCATTCCAAGAAACAAAAACAAATAATAGGTTCTACTCCTGGATTTAGTGACTAAATGGTTGACATTAAGCAAATCATTTATGACTCATATGTTGGAATTTTCATGAACGAAGTAGCACAAAATTTGGTCAGAATGTAGGAGGGCTACAAACAATAAAATGTCTATAATTTTGAGCTTAAAATTACAGTATTAAAATTTTATACATAACAGATATGAGTTACGTAGATCACTCCATTTTGTTTGTTTCGAGTCCAGGCTAACCAGTAAACTTCTGATAGTAATTTGGCTTCCCAGGTACATTATTCTTCAGAGACAGCAGTAGTAATTAACCACTATGAGTATTCTCGTTTAGCTCACTGTTATAATCCTCAATGTAGAAAAAATTAAAATTGGCACTTGAGTTTATAATCAGATTAACGCTTTTGGCTAGTGTGAAGCTTCCCTCAGAAACTCACCAGGGAAGTTACCAGCTGTTTTGTTACCAGCAAAATTAAGAGGCTAAATGAGCTAACGGAGATCTCTTTTTATCATCTCTTCTCCTAACTGGAATACAGCTCAAGACGACGACTAAACAGACAGAGATGTTAAGTAAATGAAAGGGATGATGATGAGGACAATGACAGTGGCAATGATGTTAACCACAACTTCAATATACATTGTATTCCTGGTTGTGTTCCTGATACTGCCTCATTACCCGCAGACAGCAGTCTCAACAATATCACTTGAATATATGTAGCAGAATTAAGAATTGGTAATTTACTAGATCTTTATTTAAACCAATCCAAAATGTATTATCAAATTGAACCCAAACTGAATGCATACAATCTGTCAGCTAATATCGAAGCCAATATCTTAAATGCATAAGTAAAATTAAATTCATGGACTATCATACTTTGGCCTTGCACTGAAACCTTCAATAAATGAAACGCATGAATGTCTTTTCAAAAAAGGAAGAAAACTCAATTTTTCACTGGTCTTACCCTTAGCCATACACCAGAAGGTTCAAATGCACTTTCATATACTGACTCCAGTTACTGCTGTATGAGGTATTGCTTAAATTAACAATGTACTCATCTTAACATTAAACTGTATAAATTCATGAATTAGGTCATTTTCCCCTCTTGTAAATCATCCCATATATAGTATATATGTTATATCTTAAATGCACACATAATTTCTCTTTGTAAGGTTTTCATATCAATTAAAGGAGTGATTCTAAGTGCAAAAGAGAAATGCACAGATGCTAACTTTTTAAGTGAAAACTGAATCACAAGTTATTCCTTTATTGTTCTTGAGGTCTGATCAAATATTCATTCAGTCCCTGAGAAGGATAAGAGAAAGAAAAAGAAATATCATTTATATATTTATTTATTTATTTATATTTTTATATATATTCATATATATATATTTATTCACACACATATAATGAAAAATCTGGCTATCTTTTTATCCATATGTGTGCTTGGCTTGGCTCAGCTTTAGTCAAATTATGAGTGTAAAAAGAAAAAGAAAACTAACAGAATCAAGGTGAGATCTCTCCTATATATCTCGAACATTTGGTTGATACCCATTAATTAGCAAGAGTAAGGAATAGGGATCTATAATATATAGGTTTACACATTTATAAAAAATGTGAAGGTTATATATTGTGCAACCCCAGACTGCACAAGCAGGTTCTAACAGAATCTTTGCTGAATAGCCAAAGAGCTAGCATGCAGTGCTCCATCAATTACGCAGGGCTGAAGTGCTGAAATGCACAATCTCATCTTCACCTAATAGGCCAATTTGACCTGAGACATCAATTTTGGGAGTTTGTTCTGCTTTTATCCTTCTTTAATTAGAATAATCAAATTATTCTGGAATAACAAGACACCAAAATATCAGTTATCATGATTAATCACCCTATCAAAATCATGCTACATTTCTTTTTTTATGATTATTATTTTCACTGCAACAAAGAAAACAACATTCATTATAAGGTACCAAAGGACACAGAGCACAGAATATTCAATTTCTCAATCTAGTTTCTCTAATCCACATGGTTACCCAGATGGAAACTACATTCCCTAGTTTCCTTTTTACCTAACGTGGACAGGTGACAAGTTCTGGTCAACAGGATGCAAGTAGAAGTGACATGTGCTAGAATTCAGATTTTAGTATTAGAAAGGAAACTCCTTGCCCTCCACTCTCACTTTCCTGGGTCTGGAGCAGGGATACTGAGGTAGTATGCTAAGTTCTTCAATGAAGACAGGGCAATGTGGGGCCTTGAATAATGTGGCAGAGCTGCTCATCAGCTCTGGATGGGCCTACCTTGAGACTGTTATGTGAGAGGGAAATAGACATCCTTCTTAAGCACTGCATTTGGTACTCCTTGTTACAGGAGCTTAGCCTATTCCCTAAGTAATACATCTCCCTCAAGTTTCCTATGACTCATCTGGAATGGAATGTCATTCTTTAAAACATGGATCAGCAAAATTTTCTGGATAAGTCCAGGTAGGATTATATGTCAATCCCTGCCCTTGTTACCCCAGGCCCCATATCTGTCTCCCCTCAGTTTCTGAGCCAGTTATAGTGATACCACAAAATCAAAGAAGGGGCTCAGACTTAAGTATTAACAAAAAAGAGCTCTGAGAATTTGAGCAGCCTCTAAACTTAATCATTTCCCAGCCTACAAAGTTGGACTTTTGCTTTAGTTTCCTAGCCTAGAACTCCTGACTCTGCCCTGCACACCAATCTCATGTTCTGGAGCTTTGTTGGGATCTTGCCAATTCTCTATGCTGTGCCTCAGGAATGGATGAATCTGCTAAAGAGTGTGAGAACACTAGATTTATCAAATGATGACTGCCTGCCTGGCTCTGAAATGTGGGGGCTACTGGACTTGCCTCATTTATCAGACTGGATACCACCCCAACTCCCAACCCCACCCCATCTTACCACCCTGTTGGACTTTTCCCCACCTCTTTAAGTTTTTCTAAATCCAATTCACTATTTAAATGCTGATACTATCCTGGATAAAGTAGAGAAGATTCGCTTACTGACTAAACTAATTTCTGGATTTTACCTTACTAGAAGCTATATAATCACCACTGCTGATTCATCCATTTTCAGGAGCCTTAAATCTAATCCCATCACAACCTGTACCTCTCCTATTTCAAGGCCTGGATTTCTCCCTAAGAGTCTATTCCAGAGCTAAGGATTGCTTTCTGCTTTCCATTCACTTTCATTAATTCAACAAAGTTATAACTGAGCACTTGCTATGTGCTGAGCATTCAGAAATGAAGATCAAAAAATGGGCAGAAGAAATGAACAGACACTTCTCCAATGAAGACATATAAATGGCTAACAGACACATGAAAAAATGTTCATTGTCACTAGCCATCAGGGAGATTAAAATCAAAACCACATTGAGATACCACCTTACACCAGTTAGAATGGCCAAAATTAACAAGACAGTAAACAACATGTGTTGGAGAGGATGTGGAGAAAGGGGAACCCTCTTACACTGTTGGTAGGAATGCAAGTTGGTGCAGCCATTTTGGAAAACAGTGTGGAGATTCCTTAAGAAATTAAAAAGAGCTTCCTTATGACCCTGCAATTGCACTATTGGGTACTTAACCCAAAGATACAGATGTAGTGAAAAGAAGGGCCATCTGTATCCCAATGTTCATAGCAGCAATGGCCAGTTGCCAAACTGTGGAAAGAACCAAGATGCCCTTCAACGGATGAATGGATAAAGAAGATATGGTCCATATGTAAGGGCCTGCTTAGCCAGAGCGAGCCATTTTGTTGTTTATGCAGTAAACTTAGATTGACCCTGCCCCCCCAGAGGAACTTACTTAGAAACAAGTCTGGGAAACCAGTAAAATATGACTGACCAGCCCCTGATAACAGAGCCCATATACCAGGACCTGTCAGGTCAGCGGGAGGTAACAGAGCCCAGAATACAAGGATGAGTCAAGCCAGGTGGAGACATCCAACCAGGAAAGCACCTCCCTAACCACCCAAGATTGTGGGCCCTGCCTTTTGGGTGCCTTTTGAGTGCCAATTCTGACCAGAGTGATAGGCTAGTTCAAATAGCCACTATAGGGTGAATTGTAATTCAATTGGCCACCTGTGTGTGGCCAGGCTCAACCACAAGGCCTTTGCTCTATAAAAGTTAGTCTGTGAGGCTGGGAGGGGTCGTCTCTTTGCAAGAGACGGCCCTGGCCAGTCAGTTTGATTCTCGATGCTTGGTGTGAAATAAAGCTTTGCTTGACCTTCGCTTTGTATCAGTCTCGCTCCTTTGACCATGGATCCAACACATATATACTATAGAGTATTATGCCTCCATCAGAAAGGATGAATACCCAACTTTTGTATCAACATGGAGGGGACTGGAAGAGATTATGCTGAGTGAAATAAGTCAAGCAGAGAGAGTCAATTATCATATGGTTTCGCTTATTTGTGAAGCATAAGGAATAACACGGAGGACATAGGGAGAGGGAGAGGGGAAGGGAGTTGGGGTAAATTGGAGGGGGAGATGAACCATGAGAGACTGTGGACTCTGAGAAACAAACTGAGGGTTTGGACGGGAAGGGGGTGGAAGTTTGGGTGAGCCTGATGGTGGGTATTATGGCTGGCACATATTGCATGGAGCACTGTGTATGGTGCATAAACAATGAATTCTGAAACACTTAAAAGAAACTTCAAAAAAAAAAAAAAAAGAAGAAAAGAAATGAAGATCAGGAATCATCCCAATTATGAACGGTCTACTTTAATGTGGCAGAGATGTTAGTTGTCCCCCAACAGCAATAATTCTCTTCTTTTTAGTAATAAGACATACCACATTTACCATGGCACATGGTTACCCAGCTAGAAACTACATTCCCTAGTTTCCTTTGTACCTAACATTGCCAGGTGACAAGTTCTGGTCAACAGGATGCGAGTAGAAGTGATATGCACTAGAATTCAGATTTAGTATTAGAAAGGAAACTCTTTGCCCTCCACTCTCCTTTCCCTGGGTCTGGAGCAGGGATACTAAGGTAGTAAGCCAAGTTCTTCAATGAGGACAAGGGCAATGTGGGGCCTTGAATAATGTGGTGGAGCTGCCATCAGCCCTGGAACCAGGTTGTCCCATGAAAGGGAAATAGACCTTCTGTGAGCACTTTGAGACATCCCTCTTTGAGCACTGCATTTGGGGCCTCTTTTTTTTTTACAGGAACTTTGTCTATTCCCTAATAATATATTCCCTAAATAATACATCTCCCCAAGGTTCCTATGACTCATCCAAAACGGGGCATGCATTCTTTAAAACAAGGATCAGCAAAATTTTCTGCATAAGGCCAGACAGCAAATTATTTTAGGCTTTACAAAGCCATGTACATCTCTGTTGCATATTCTTTTAAATTTATTTTTATTTTTTTTACAATCATTTAAAAATGTCAAAAACATTTTAAAATGTTAAAAAAATATATTAGCTCAAGCAGTCATGCAAAAACAGGCCTCAAGTTTGGCCCACAGGGCCATAGTTTACCGACTCCTGGAAGCAACAAATACAGATATAATTTCCCCCAATAAAGCTCAAGTCTTTTATATCTTTAGTTAGTTATGTTTATGTCTAGAAAGGAAGATCAAAACAATGTGAAAGGAGGCTCAGTGAGAGAAGTCTAGATGCTGTGCAAGCAGGAAAGGAAGGAGACAAACTTGCCTTCATCACTGCTGTTGATATGTAAATTTGGGGGGCACACCCTATCTTTTCTCATTCTGTGATTTTTTCCAAGTTCAGGGAGGGATCAATTCTATGGTTCTCCTTTTGGGCATAGCCCACACAGAAGACAATCAGTAAGTGTGGCCAACTGTATTGCTGAGTGATGGCTTTGCCACCTACTTCCCTACCTTTTAATGACAATATACTGTTGTCTGCTCAAGTAACTAAGCAAAGGTTAAAGATTTATTTTGCCTCAAATATTCCTTCTCTTTGCCACCTAGTTTAACATTATGATTTAAAAGGTAAAGGACAATTCCAATGAACTAAACTAGAATGATACAAAAACATTTACAATACTCTTATATTGTTATGCATTAAAACTAAAGACTCTTCTCTCTTTCTCCTTGGAATATGAACCAGCAAGTCTGCATGGGTATCCCAGTTTTTTGGGTTTTTTTTTTTTAAGATTTTATTTATTTATTTGACGCAGAGAGAGATCACAAGTAGGCAGAGAGGCAGGCAGAGAGAGAGAGAGGGAAGCAGGCTCCCTGCCGAGCAGAGAGCCCAATGCGGGGCTCGATCCCAGAACCCTTAGACCATGACCTGAGCCGAAGGCAGAGGCTTTAACCCACTGAGCCACCCAGGAGCCCCATGGGTATCCCATTTTATGAAAGAAACTTAGTCCCTTGTAGCATTCTGATATGAGCATGTTCCTAGAAAAAGGAATGATAGAAGGCCTCAGTTAAGAGCAGAATCAAAAGTTTCCTCCACATGCTGACAGTGTGGGTTGAGTATTTTCTTAGAAATGTTATAAATTTCTAGAATGTCAGAGAAAATTATTTCTAATTGAATGGCCAGAAACATCTTCCAGAGCCGAAAGGAAAGCATGAGACTTGTCTTCTCTCATCTCCACACCTGTCTTGGGTGTATGTTTAGCTGTGTGTTGGCCTAGGAGGACTGTTTAAAACATATACTAAATCAATGTTCTTGTATTTTTTTCTATTGTTGTGTAAGATTAGATTAAAAAAAAAAAAACATTCAGGCAAAATATCTACACAGTGGTCTACAGATAATTTCCTGACTCTGTCTTATACTCTTTAAAACAGAGGAGAACCAGGATTTAAGATAATCTGGGAATTATATTGCGATCAGGATTTAACATGTCACCTTCCATGACAATTCTTTTCCCTTCATGACAGCCCATAGCTCTGACTGTTTATTATGTACTTTCATTATTTTTCAGTGTAGCACTGTGTGTTGCCTTATATCTTTCTCTGTTTCTTGTCTAATTGCTTTCTCTGCTAGTCTTACATCCTCAGAAAGATCAATTTTAATCTCCTTGAGGGTAAGATCTGTACATTACATCTCTCTCCTCTCCCAATAACTACCAGCAATTATAGCCCAAGACAGAGAGAAGTTCAATAAATATTTGCAGAATTGAGTTGAATGAATTTTCCTTTTCAAAGTTTGGAAGGTAAAACAACATACTACCTTGGCTGTAAGGATAAGTCACTCTCCTCCCTCCTAACTCTCCACCGAAGCAGGGTTTCCAACTCTGGGCTCACTGCACCACTCTAGGCAATACCTGATCATCTCACACACAAACACAATTTAACCTGCCCAAAGGTTTATGGAGAGGTCCTGGGAGGCATGGCCCATACTAATTAACAGGTCCAACTATCTCATTAGTCCAGGCTAGGAAGCAATTGTTAGAGTTTAAAATTCTATTGAAACTAGAACACCTGAGTGTAGTTTAAAACAACTGTTTTCTTTCATTCTAGAATTGCCTACCTGAATGTTATTCCAGGTCATATATTTCTTCCTCTTGGTTCATATTCCACTTCCACAAAACTGTTTTCCTTATTAGCACTGGGAAGATAAAGTAAGTCTTTCCACCTAGTACCACATTTAGATAGATCTGAATTACATGCGGATATGTGAAAGATATATTTCCATTTCTAATTTTGGAAATTAGGCCCAAACACCAACAGTATATTTCCTATTTTAATACCACCATCCAATGATTCAATCATATATGTCCTCATTTACACGCCCTCTCTCCCTTATCTGTGCAATTTCACATTCATTCCCTAGAAATATGCTCCAATTTTGTTTTTCTTCTGATTTTTCAATTTTAGCACTTTTATTCCTCCCTTTCTCTTGTTTCATAAAGTATGTGCATAAATTCAGAAGGCATAAATAAGTATATAAACACATGTGCAAACAACACACATACAAACATTACTGTTATGGCCAATCTACGGTTTGTAAATGTGGCTGCTTCCAAAGCATCACTGTTCAACCAGTTTTTAGGACTGTGGCCTACTTTTCCACACAAAAGCAATGTTACACATGACAGGTCCTCAGAAGATTCAACGTACTTCAGTATGTTGTCGCTGATTTAAATCCAATAGATTCTGGTTCCATGGATTTAGAAGGCTGAACGCAGAAATGCCTGGCACCTCAACAGGCAAGGGAGAAGTCTGAAAGGCAAGATGCAAGATGGGATAGCTAACAGCTATAGATTAGATACTGACAAAGGGAGCCCGCAGTTCGTAGCTGATAGTCAAAGACATGAAGATGAACTCAGGCTGGGTTCAACTTGGGAGATCCAGACAGAGGAAACAAAGCAGCATGTGCAAGGCTCGGAGGTGTGCAGAAGCATGGGACATTTGTGGACCCACCGGTATTGTATATTGCTAGAACATAAGGTGTGTAGGAGGGAGGGAGGTAGAAAATGCAAGGAGTCTAGACAGGTGGTGAGGAACAGATCATGGTTCTGTGATCAGCCTTTTCAGAGACACTGTGTTACTCAGAACTGCGAGGCTAAGATGAAACCAAAGCAGAAGCCCAGTTATACCAACTAGACCAGGAGTGTGGGGCAGAAGGAAAAAAGTATGACTCAGTAGGCACATGGCAGCACAAGACTTTTCTTGGGAACACCAGGCACCAGTCCTTAGCACAGTGAATTCCAATCAGTTGTACCCTGCACTAGTGGAGTGAGGTCCCAATGTCTTCTCTGTTCTGGTCAGAACTGGCTGAGGAACTGGGAATGGTTGGCATGCAAGGCCTTGTTTACCCAAGCTTAACAGTGCTGACACAGCCCACCCTTTACAGCTTGGCCTCCTGTGAAACCACATTCAAACCTCCCTCGTAGATCCCTAAGAATGTCTCCTCCCTAAAGAGCACCTATAAAGAGAATGGAGATTCTCCTTCTCAGGGCCGCAGTAGGCTACAGCACTGAAGAAATAAGAGAGGGGCGCCTGGATGGCTCTGTCAGTTGAGCATCTGACTCTTGATTTCGGCTCAGTCATGCTCTCAGGGTTGTGAGATCCAGCTCCGCACTGGGTGTGGACTCTGCTTAGGACCGTCTCTCCCACTCCCTCTTCTTCTCCCTCTCCCTCCCAAAAGAAAAGAAAAGAAATAAGAGAGGGAGGGTGAAGAAAAAACTCAGGGATTCCAGCACTGATGAAGAAAGCCTAGGACACTCACAAACTGTGGGGAAGAAACAGAGTCAGTCCTGGGGTGAAAAGGACCTCTCACTGGAGAGCCAATGGCATAAAAGACTCCTCCCCACACCAGAAGTCTGCTTGGACAGACTGGCAGTGTCTGCACACAGGCTGGGGTGACAGGTCCGTGATGCGAGAGTTCGGGTGAGTGTGATGGGGAAGCTGGGGCTAAAACTTTTCTTCTCGTGGTGGATTCTTCTAAGTCTAAAAGAGAGATAGTTTTTTTAAAGAGATGAAGAGGGAGCTTGTATCAAGCAGAGGGCGGCATACAAAACATGAAGTGGTGTTTGGACGCTGCTGCCCTGTGAGGAGCCCCAGCCACATCAGTTGCAACCATGCGGTCAGGGACCACAAGCTCCCAAGGGTAGGGACCCGGTCTGCTTCACGCCCTCGTCCACTAGATACCCAGCCTCCGAGCAGGCACCTGGCCCAGAGCAAGCCTTCTATAAATACTGGCAGAATGAATAACAAGAGGTAGCATTTCCTGAGTGCTTACTACAGGAAGGGCTTCTCTCAGTGCTTTCTTCCTATTAGCTAAGGAAGCAGTATTCACCGCTTTATTTTCCAGCGATGAAGTCACTTGTTCTAGGTCAGGGCTCCTCCATCTCAGCATGATTCACGTTTTGGACCAGATAAGTTTTTGTTGTGGGGCAGAGGGGGGTGGCTCTTCAGAGTATCGTGTGATGCTGAACAGCATTTCTGGCTTCTGGGAGGACTCTATCCCTCCTGGCAACACCTGAAAATGTCCCTCAACACTGCCAAATGTCCCCTGGGGGTAAGATGAGAACCACTCATCTTGCTGAGAACCACTGCCTAGGCTCTCTGGCTGGTAAGTGGTAGGCGCAGGCCATCCAGGGCGGGACTGTGTTCTTCACCTCTGTGTGACAGATCCACCTAGTGGATGGGCCTACGGCAGCCAGCGTTTAGTGACTGCTTACTGTGAGCCTGGCATCATGCTGAGTGCTTTCCTCCATCAATCTCATCTCATTATCACCATAGCTGTGCATGTGGACAGCTACCTTTGAAACCAAACCCTACAGAAGAATCATTTCAAAGCATTTTGCTTAACAAGTTGATTCGTAGCTTCCAGATACTTTCTCAAATATTTTTGGAGGACTCAGAACTACATTTTGGCTTTTTGATTGCTAAGGCCCTGACTCTTCTATCCCACTTTTGGTAACAGCAATGTTCCTTTCAAAACGAAAAAATGGATTAAATTGTCCACATTAAGGTAATTCAGATTTCTATGCGGCATTAAGGATTTATATGGTGCCCGTTTTATTATAATATCCTAAAATCATCTTAGAGTAGAAGCACAAATTACTGGACAATAGCTTCCTAAAGATGTGAGCTCCAAGAGTAAAATGGCCTTTGTGAAAGCGACACAGGAGGCTGTTTGATTGTAATGCTGCAAATGCACTTCACAGAAGCCTCGGCTCTCTAAGAACAACACAAGCAAACCACAATCCATAGAGCTTATCTCTGTCATTTTTCAAATTTATCTAGAAACTGAAGTCCGAAGGGTTCACTTTCAAATCCTTTTACTTGTCTTTAGTATTTAGAACACGCAGCACGAAGATGTCCCTCATTAAATGTAATAAAGCCCACTGAGAAATATGGTGCCAGATCTTAGTATCACGATGCCCCTGAAAACACAAAAAAAGATGTCTGGCATTGTGTCAACAGAGGATACATTGAAAGGTCAGTAAGAGCACTTATGCTGTTGACTCTTCAAAAACCAGCAACTACCACTGACATGGAACAAACACGAAAAATGGTTTTTGTAAGTAATGTCACTATGAATTACATAGGTAATAAACAAATTAGGAGTACCGATCCTTCACTGTCGAAGTATGCCTACATTTTTAATAAGCATTTTTTAATAAGTGAGTGCACTTTGCAGTCAGTATATGTTGAGTTTCTATCATTTTCTAGCAGTTTCTAGCATTTCCATCATTTTCTGGTTTCAAAAAGTTACTTAACCTCCTTTAGCCTTGGTTACCTTGGCTCCTACCTATAAAATGGGAATAAAAATAGTACAAATAGGTCATTGTCAGGATTAATATCTATAAACCACTGAGAAAAGTCCTTGGCCCATGATAAGTACCCAATTAATAAATCTCTTGCACATATATGCATGCACACACACTTCGATATTCAAAGAACTCAAATTGATGTGCACGAATAAATTGGTGTATGTGAATAAATAAACAGGCAAGCTTCAACGCCAGACAACTGGACATTTCTATAGCTCTTCTAGCAGAACTAAAGCAGTTACATTTTTATTACACTGAGTGACAGAAAAGTCACGGGAAGAACAGAACACTTCTCTAATAGATATGGAGATGAACAGTCATTTCAACATGCACATATTATCAGCTTTTAATAGCCACAACTGTGAGTTCATCAACTAGGTGGAAATACATTGAACTAGGAAATTTGCTTCTGCTGGTCTGGAAGCATGGCTTCAACATCTGAGAAGGAGGAGACCCGCCGACTGCAAGATGGCAATTTTCAGCATGTGATGAGGGGGTTTCATTTTGCGCATCCCCCACAACTCCCCACGCACACTCCAATCTGTGCGCACAAGTGAATTTATATTACACCACTTCCTGTTCTCATTATGATCTTTGTAAAATTTTTCTTTTACTCCTCTATGCCATCTGTGAAGGATTATTCTCTACCAGTGTACTAATTATACATCCACAGAATATTTATGCGCGTCTTCAGTAACTTCAGTAACCCCAAACAAAATTTTAAAGAAAATTAAAGCACTATAATCATTACTAGAAAAGCCAGTCTATGTTTACATTTTCACGTTACTTACAACAATGGTAGTGAAGAAAACAAAAATTGTACTAGAAGAAAACAGAGATGATCCAATATATAAATGATACGAAACATAAGTCATAAAAAAAGAATTATGTGTAACAATGACCCAAATCAATGGTTTAAGCATCCATAAGATTTCTGTTTGTAAATATTAAGAACATGAGCATTAGTATATAAAACCAGGAAAATCCTGCACTATCCTTGACTGATATCAATATTTGAGTAATATCAAAACAAAAAGGCTTTCCAAAAATGGCTCTTCAGTTCTATATAGAAATATTAATATGAAATGTATACTTGTAATAATCTAAATCAAAGCTCTTTCCGCTGCTAGAATTCTTTTTCCCAAACTTCCAACGCAACTTACTTAGTGAAGTTTTCACTTAAAGACTACCATTCCCTCAGCTTGCTGTCAAGGCTAAGATCATGGTGAAAAGTTTTCATAATGACTGCACTGAAAAGACCATAATAATTCTGCTCTTCTCACCCATGATAACACCATTTGCCTGCCATCTGGGGACACAGCTTTGTACTGCATTCCTGGCAGCTGGGCTTGACTGCACTGCTTAACCCAGGCCTTTTGAGTTCTTCCCATGAGCAATGGCACACACTGGCAAGATAGACGCCAAAGGTCAGGTTTCCATTCTGAATTTCAGTACTCAACATCGCCTTATTGCTTCTGCCTTTCGATCTCATCCCTGGCCACTCTCCCATATGTTCATTACACTCCATCCACACCAAATCACATGCATGCCTCCAAGGGAACACTGTTCCTAGATTCCCTATATCATTGCAAATGCTGTGCCTCTGCCGGGAATGTCCTCCCTTACCTCACGGGGCTGTCCTATTTCTTTTTTTTTTTTTAAGATTTTATTTATTTCCTCACTGGGCTGTTAAACAAGCACCTACATGCCTTCTACACTCCAGTTCAATCAAGCATCCTGCTCCAGGAGGCAGTCCTAAAGACCGTACTGGAGGTGGTGGAGAATGCCAGTCCACTGAGTGCAGTAGAGCCTACCACACTGCAGGGTGTTTAATTGATGTCACATCAGCATCCCTCACTACACTTTGAGCTTCTAGAAAACAGTACTCAGGTCTTATCTACCCCAATGTAGACTACTTCCTGACATAATTTAAAACTCAATATGAATAGATTAGTAATAACCTTCATTTATCAAGTACCATGACCTCACATATTTTATCTCAGTCAACTATCTCATAAGGAAATGACAGATGACAAAAATCAGCCTTTTAGTCACCATAAAAGATAGTTTCCTCAGTGACAGATGGGCAAATGAAGAAATGAATGGCCGAATGAACAAACAAAATCTTTCCAACAAACTGAAATATTGGGACTAGTGATCTGTCACCACCCACTGACTTCCTTTTCCATTCCCACTCCTTCCACTCTGGTTCAAGTTCTTGATATGCCACTTCTGGATTGTTGCAATAATCTCTGAGTCTCCCTGCCTTTTCACATCAGTCTACAAGATTTTGTATTAAACTGTATGAGCATGGATGCATTCCTAAGGGTCTTTAGGTCAACTATAAGAATTGTATCCTTTTGTTACTGCTTCTGATAACAACTTTTAAGATTGATATCAATGCTCTCTTGAACAGTTGGAAAACCACTGTCTGGAGAACTGTCATGAAATATCAGTACCTGCCTTATGTTTTTGTTTATAACTGCATTAATCCCAGTAGTATTACTGTAAGTGTCACAAACAAATGCAGAAAGATGTATGTAAGTAACACACATAAATGAGGACTTGGGGCCAAGAGACGGCGAAGTGATACCATCCAATACTGTACTCACAGCAATATTCACAAATACTGTATTCACAGCAAAGTGACAGAAGAATTGAATCATCACACAGTATCTGCATCAGGCTTAAGGGAATCTGCATCCTAACAGTCACCGCCATATTTTTATTGTAAACTATTTAGTTCTTCAGCAAAACATTAACCACCATACTAAACTAATACCGTTAATTTGTATCTACAGCTTTGTTTGTATTCAAATTGTCAATGTGCTTTGATTTAAAAGTAGTATAAATGTTATGAGCGCAAGGAATTTAAACGTTTTTCATTTAGATAAATTTAAGGAACAATATAATACAAATAACTTAGGTGCATAATGGGAGTCAGAAAGAGTTTTCTTCCTTTAGGAAAAGTTTATATATTACACATGGTTGAAAAATGCTGACTAAATCATTCCAGTTATTTCACACAGTGGCCCTTTTTTAACTAATTAATGTCTCTGCATAATCAAAAAGTCAAAATCCAAACTGGCCCAGAACAGTTTCAAAATGTGTATCTATTGCTTTGATTTTAAAATGTACTTTCCTTAAATAAGGTTCTTTATTTTTCTTTCTAGATGACATAATACATATGTAATATATATACTCTTAACAAAACTTAAGTAAGCAATGAAACATAGAGGTTCCCTGACCAACAGAAATTTCAACCATTTTCTTTTAGATCGCTAGCTTAAAACAAACTACATTATAAGTCAAAGGTGCTATAGGAAATGTAGCAATTCATTTTCTCTCCTTTTTTCCAAGGTAGGAATAGGTCAAATACATGGAAAAGAAATATCTTCTAAAATGCTGAAAATATCTTTCTCAGGCAGTTGTTAATGTGCCTGAATTTGAGGAGATAACAAGTAGTTTTGCAAAACACTATGAGCAAGCAGACCCCTAAGCTTGATATTTTTAATATTCTGAAGGTAGTACTTTTTTTGTTGGTATAATGATCTATTAGGGGAAAACCATAATAATTTTATTAAAATTCAACAGTTTAAAACAAATAGGCCAGTGAACACTTGTCTACTGGGCAATGCCTCAAAAATCAATTAACTGAATGTACAATGGATGGAAGAGAATAGAAACTGGCAGGCTTTATGGTATGACATTTCAAACTGCTGCAATCTCCTTGATTACCAAAAGTAATTGGACTTCTTTAAATGTACCCCATGGTCTGTCTCACATTCCTTACTTCTAAAACATGTACCTTGTTTCAACTTTCCATAGATCAAATCCTTAAATACTAGATCACTTCAAAAATCTAATTGACTGGGAATATTGCCTACATCTTTCTTTCTAAAAGGAGAGTACTGACTTCCTACACCAGTCATGATGTAGCAATGGCTACATACTTACCTTCTGCTATATAAAACTATAAAATTAGACAAAATATAGAAAGCAACTAATTTTAGTCACTGGACAACAGGTAGACAGGGTCGTGCTCCTTGATAGAACCTTGGCTTTCTACCTGGGTATGTTTTCTAAACTGAAGCCCAGGGAAGTGGATAAAGCTCAAAGAGAGATCAGCAGTCTTTGCTGCACAGAGGCAGAAGGGAGAGGTGTGGAAGAAGAGTTCCTAGAATCTATATAGGGTTCCCAAAAACCATGTGAACTTCCCAAGCTGTGCAGATACTGGGCGAGACTCGAATAGACTGATGGGGAACAGCTCCTAAGCAGTACAGTCAACAGAGATTCCAGAAGTCACACAGTGTTGGAAGCCATTGAATTATGACCATCCAGAATGGAGAGACCTCTCTGAACAGCAAGAGTATTCAAGTCTAGAAAGGCCATGCCTTGGGAGTGGCACCACTCTAGCTCTAGAGAAATAGCTATCCTGAAAGCAAGCCTTAGCAGATTAATGATAACCCTGCTGTAAAGTGACTGCCTATCAGATAAAAACTCAACATCTTTAGAGGAAAACAACAAAATTCAGTAGAACACAAAAGGCCTACAAAAGCCAAAACGATCCTGAAAACAAAGGAAGAGAGAAAGGGAAAGAGAAGGTTGGAAGACATACACTACCTGATGTCAAGACTTACTAAAAGTTGGGGTACCTGGGTGGTTCAGGCAGTTAAGTGTCTGCCTTTGGCTCGGGTCATGATTCCAGGGTCCTGAGATCGAGCCCCATGTTGGGCTCTCTGCTTAGTGGGGAGTTACTTCTCCCTGTTACTCTCCCTCTATGCTCTCTCTCAAGGTCAACAGTAATCAAGACACTATCCTATCAGAGTAGCTCAGAGTGTCTAGAAAGAGGCGTATTTGTATGTTCAACAGATTTTGGCAAAAGTATCAAAACAACTCAATGAGGAAAGGATAATGTTTTCAATAAGTCATGCTGGAAAAAATTAGATGTCCATATGGAAAAAAATCATCCCTGAATTCCACCTCTTACCATAAAAAACAAAATAAATTCAAGATGCATTTGAGAACTCAATGCAAAAACTAGAAAAAGTAAAAACTTTAAAACTTCTAGAAGAAAGCACAGGAGAGTATCTTTGAGAACTTGGAACAGGCAAAGATTTACTAGGGTACAGAAAACATAAATCATAAAATAAAAAATAGATAAATTGGATTACAACAAAATGAAAAACTTGTGCTCATCAAGACTTCATTAAGAAAATAAATAGTGAAGTCTACTAGGTTGAATAGCGAGCGTCTCCCAAAAATTGATGTCCACCAGAACTTCAGAATGTCAACTATCGGGAATTAGTTAAAAATGAGATCACATCAGATTGGGGTGGAATAGGGTGAGCCATAAATCCAACAACAAATGTCCTTATAAGACCACATGGGGGCGCCTGTGTGGCTCAGTCATTAAGCGTCTGCCTTCAACTTAGGTCGTGACTTCTGGGATGGAGTCCTCCATCGGATTGGGCTCCCTGCTCAGGAAGCCTAGTTCTCCCTCTCCCTCTGCTTGCTGCTTCCCCTGCTGTGTTCTCTCTCTCTCTCTCTCTTTCCCTGTCAAATAAATAAATTCTATCTTTAAAAAAAAAAAAAAGGCCACATGGATACATGGAGACCCAGAAACACACACACACACACACACACACACAGGGAAAGGCCATGTGGTAGATATGGACAGAGGTAGAAATTGGAATGATACACGTCCAAGGCCATGAACATCAACGATTACCAAAAACTACCAGAAGCTAGGAAGAAGACAGAAAGGATTCTTCAGAGGAAATTTTGTAGACACTGGGAACAGGGGTTGCTAGACTTGAGAACTGTGAGAATAAATTTCTGTTGTTTTAAGTCC
The DNA here is from genome assembly GCF_002288905.1 of Enhydra lutris kenyoni. Lineage (NCBI taxonomy): Eukaryota > Metazoa > Chordata > Mammalia > Carnivora > Mustelidae > Enhydra > Enhydra lutris. Next base: position 3,892,410 of record NW_019154140.1, read on the forward strand.
CAGGTGCAGTAATTTGTCACAGCAACCCTAGGAAACTGAAACTCTGTCCATCAAAAGGCTTCATTAAGAAAATATGCAAACTACAGGGTGCCTGAGTGGTTCAGTTGGTTAAGCGTCTGCCTTCAGTTCAGGTCATGACCTTGGGGTTCTGGAATCAAGTCCCACGTCTGGCTCCCTGCTTAGCAGGGAGTTTGCTTCTCCCTTAGCCCTTCCCCCACTCATGCGCTCTTTCAAATAATAAATAAATAAATGGTCAAACTACAAATGAGATTAACTGCTGACAATATATATAACTGATCAAGAATTTATAATCAGAATATGTAAAGAACTAAAACTCAACAATTAAAAAAAGTAAGTAACAGAATTGAACAGCAATTTCACAAAAGAAAATACATAAATGGCCAGTAAGCACATGAAATGGTACTTAAAATTATTCATCATCAGGAAAATGTAAACTAAAGCCAGAGGAAATATATACTATGTACTTATTAGAATGGCTAAAATTAATAAACCCTTAAAACACCAAGTGGAACAGAGATGTGGAACTCTCAGACACTGCTGCAATTGATATAAAAGGAATCAAGCTCTTTTAAAACAACAGTTGGTGCCTATTCTATTATTTCAATTCTGGCAAGACATAAACTGCCAGATAATTCCAGCCTGTCCCTTACTGACTATTTTTGGACATACCTCTATTAATCCCCTATATTTTTTATTCAAAAATGGAAATAATAAGAGCCCCAAAGTTCCAGTAAAGTTTCCCAAATCTGTGGCAAGGCTCTTTTTCTATACAAACTCAAAAAAGTTAAATTTTTGATCACTTTATAGCTTGAAAAATTGTGATTAAATAATTCAGGCTCCAGATTTTATTCTAAAAAGTCACCTGTCCTATTTATTGTTGTATATGTCAAACAAAAGATGTTCCCTATCACAAATGAGTATATATATACAGGGACAGAGACCATTACCTGGGTATCTAACACTATGATTCCTGACTTATAGCCCACCAAGCACAGGGAAGGTGACAGGAATGAGGGACAGTATTTACAGCTGTGCTATTCAATGTAGTACAGAGTATACACTGTGATATGCAGTGTAGAGTATAGTGGCTAGATCAGTACGGTAACCATGTGAGGCTATTTTAATTTAAATGTAACTTAAGTTATTAAATTTAAATACAATTTTTAAAATTCAGTTCCTCATTCACACTAGTCATATTTCAAGTGCTCCAGAGCCACATGTGGCTACGGCCACCATATTGGACATTTCCATTACATCGTTCTATTGAACAGCTCTGATTCAGAGAGCTGGGGGCAGGAGGCAGTTCTAAGGTAAAAGCTACATTTTAAATTCAGTGGAATTTAAGTATTCTGAAGTAAAGGAAACAACCCAGCGCCAAGGATTAAGTTTCGAAATTTTGTGAACCAGAGATTTTTTCATAAACACACACATACACAATAGAGTCACACAGCCCTCAGGCAAAAACTAAATGTCAATCCACTTTAGGACTGATCTACTCTTGGGTCACTCCAAAGACCTTGTGGTGGTAAAATTCAATTTGCTTCCATTTCCAGGGAAAATCTTTGGATGAAACCAAATATACTTGTTATTTGACTGCCTTGGTTAGTCTTTATTTACGCCAAGTGTTTAATCCTGAAGGCTTTAAAATTCAAGATTTTTAGATTAGAATATGACTACAAGCTCCATGTAGTACTTATTCTGGTCTTAAAAAAATGCTAATAGAATAAAAACGGACTTGGAACATTTACACCAATAGCACTAAATAACCGTATGGACTACTGATTGGAGTGGATCCCTTCAAGTTACTGACTTGGCCATGTACATGGTTTAAGGCCATTTAAGAAATAACGTGTAGACCAGATGCCTGTGAAAGTGCTCTCACAGCATCTGTGGCTCATTATGCTAGTACCTATTTAGAGATTATTGACCCCCAAAGACCACAAAAGTTCCTCTGGAGCCATGAGAGTTAACAACGCATTTATCTTAGAAAAATTCCAGCATTGCCAAGCAGTCTATGGTGTCAGCATCAACATGGACATTCGGTTTTTATGAAGATTCTTGACACCACAGACGGGTATGGCTTCTTTAATGTCACTGTGGTCTAATCATATCAAACCCCACTAAAAGAGTCCTCAGTTTGCGGATCACTAACGATATTGATCAGCACAGGTCCTCTGGGACCATTATCATTTGTCATGTTAATATTGTGCCTGCTGCAATCTATTGCATTTTAAGTTGCTGCAACAGAAGAGTAACCCATGTTCCAGATGAAAAAAAATCTAATGTTTCTTCTATACTCTCCCTTTTCAGACAATATGCCAAAGCATTATGACATTTTATTGTAAGCAACAGATCCTATTCAAGATGATCAATGCAAAATAAATCCTAAAACATATCTTTTCTAGTTTTTCTCAGGCCAGTAGTTTTTAAGTTGCCCAAATGATCTTTCAATTTCCATTTGACCTGTATGTGATGATAGGACCTGTATGATACAAACAAATGTTACTGGGGATTCTTCAGCAACACCACTCCCCGGAATGAAAAAAAATCTCTCTACCATGGTGTTCTGACATTTCATGAACAATAATGTTCTGAAGCTGTTCTCAGCCACAGGTCTTCTGAAAGTGACATTTTAACCTGAAGATATCCTGCAGGAACTTAAGAGAGAGAAGGTGACTACCAGCAGGCAAAATTTCCCCCAGCATTATACAATGCCTAATACTATAACTCAGAATATTATTTAACATTCTGTGCTTCAGTTAGCCCCCAGGCTGACAGGCCAGGACAAAAAAAGGACCACAGGACTGGGTTCGGGACTCAGCTATCACCATCATCACCTTACTACCCCGCCCCCGCATGGCAGTGACTCACCCCATGCCAGGCTTACTGACACAGTAAGGATTCAAACATGGGAATTTTTATTCTTCTAAAGTAAGTGTACCAGATTATTATATTTATATGTATATTTTACTCCTTTTAATCCTATCTTCCAAACTAAGGTACATGTTCCTTAAATACTATAATCATATATCCTATTACTATTTACTATTTAACTCCACTGAGACTAATACAGTAGATTTAACACAGTGGGCTTATTTCTATTTTCTTATGTGTAACAGGGATAATGTTTTATAAATTATTAATGAGCCTTTATGAAAGCATTCACCTTAGCTAGCTTAAGCATTCTTCTGCCTGGGAGGAAGATTTTGGCTCAGCACAGAACGAATACAAAAAAAAAAAAAAAAAAATCCTAAGTAATATTCAACTTCTGTAATTCAAAAATAGGATTCTGCAGAAAGACTCTAGCCTGGCAAGCATGCTACTATCTCCAGAGAGGATTTTATAAATTTCGCAAGTTCTTCCTTGTATATACAAAGAGCCAAGCTTGTTTAATATGGCTCAGAGAGTTCCCTAGTAGTGGACTAAATATACCCCTCCTACCGATGACAGCAAAAGAGTGGAAGGGAGAAGCAAGAAGATTTTTTAAATAAAAAGAATTAAAATTGGGGTGCCTGGGTGGCTCAGTGGGTTAAGCCTCTGCCTTCGGCTCAGGTCATGATCTCAGGGTCCTGGGATTGAGCCCTGCATCAGGCTCTCTGCTCAGTGGGGAGCCTATTTCCCCTTTTCTCTGACTGCCTCTTTACCTGCTTGTGATCTCTCTGTCAAATAAAGAAATAAAATCTTTAAAAAAAAAAAAGAATTAAAATCAAAAAACATTCCTTAAGACTGGAAAGGTTTGTGAAAAAAATAAAAAGGGGAGCAAAAAAGAAAGATTTTCCTCTCTTGCGGCTTTGGTCTGAAGAGAGTCACACTGACCAAGTGAGGGCATCAGAGAGAGCAGAGAAGCTCTCCTGTCAACTCCCCTTAGAACCTGGGGAGATGATGGTTTTGGGGACTGCCAAAACTGTATCAGCTTGAAGCACAGCTACATCAAAGCAAAGTCAGAGGCACAGAGGCTTAAGGAGGAGGGATGTCCTGAGATTTACCTGTCCCAAGGTCTGGTTGGGGACCTTGCCAAGTTGCGTATCAGAGAAGTCATGAGGTGGTTTTACAAAGAGCAATACTAAGGGGCCAACCACTCAGGCTAGGGTCAAATGGGATTAGACACACACCTCCTGGGTCTCTATAGCACCAGGGAGACCAAGATAAGGCAGTCAGCCAGGCGATACCACAGGGCTCTGACCAAGCTAACAAAAAGGCAAAGTAAAAAGTAACAGCACCCATAGACTTGAACCACAACTGCTGGCAGAACAAACAGCAATAGACAGGCATGGGATATCACCCCAGAGAGCAGCAGAGGGATGGACATAGGACACACACACACACACACACACACACACACACACACACACAAATAGAGGAACCAAAGGATATGCCTCCCAAAGATCTTGAGTCTTTCCTCTAGGTATGATGTCACCAAGCCAGACCCCTCTCCTCATGAGCCCAACATCATTGTAGAAAAAGCAGAAGAGGCAGACTTTCTGAGAAACTGGGCTTTTTTTTATCAACAGACTGACCATTCCTTCTCATCTGCAAAGAGCTCACAATTTAAGCAGTGATCATTAGACAAAAATCATCTAATACAAATCTATTTAAACAATTCCTTAAGGCGGGGGTCACAAGCCCCAACTAGCCCATCCATCTCCAGACATGTAAATTTGAATTTGAATAGCTTTAAGTGAAGTCTAAACTTTCTCCATTTAGTCACTGACCTCACCACTCTTTATAATCTCCTGTGTGGTTTGGTGAACTCATTTATGTTCTGTGCCTGGACCATGGAAGCAATAAATTTGTGACAGGCTGTTTTAAAGTTTTAACATAATTTAGGTCTATTTCTTTCTGCTGAACTTTATGGGAAAAGGAACTCATGAATTAAGAGGTTTTTAAAATTAAGAGGTTTTTAAAATTAGATGGCTGTAAGATTTCTTGGATAGGACACAATATACACAAACCATAAAATTAAAAAATGATAAATTTTTTAGCGTTGGACTTCATGAAAATTAAATGTCCCTGTTCATCAAAGGACTCTACTAAGAAAATGAATAGATAAGCCACAAACTTGGGAGAATATATTCACAAAACATATATTAACAAATGATTTGTATTCACATCTACAAAGAAATCTTATAAAAACCAACAATAAAAAGGATAAACAACACATTTTTTTTAAATGGGCATGACAACCGAACAGACATTTCACAAAAAGAAAATATATAGTGGTCAGTGAGCAGTATATCATTTCAGAAAAATGAAAATTAAATCCAAAATGAAATACCCCTGCACACCCACAGAAAATGACTAAAATCAAAAAGACTACAAAAAAACAAATGTTCAGAAAAGTGTGGAGCATTTCTGTATGAGTACAGAATGATCCAAATTGGGGCAACTACTCTGGAGAGCTGTTTGGCAGTTTCTTAGAGAGTTAAATACATCTACCCAGCAATTTCTCTCCTAAGTATTTACCCCAAGAGAAATAAAAGCATATGTTCAAAAGAGACTCGTACAACAAAATTTGTGGCAGCCTTACTCACAAAGCCAAAAACTAGAAACAGCCCAAATGTTTATCAACAGTGGTATATTCATAGAATGGAATAATACTCAGCACTAGTGGTATACATACATACAACATAATAATACTCAGCCATAAAAAGGAATGCATTACTGATACACACGACATTGATAAATATCAAAAACATTATGCTAAGTGAAACAAGCCAGATACAAAAAAGTATATACTACATGATTCCATTTATATGAAACCCAAATATAGACACTTAATCTATCGCATAAGAAGTCATATGGAGGGTAAGGTGAAAAATGTTCCATGTGTCCCTCCCACAGAGGGACACATGGAACTTTCTAGAGAAATGGTAATATTCTATGTCTTATTTGGGGTAGTGGGTTACATGATTGTATGTATACATGATTATTGGGGTGTCTGGGTAGCTCAGTCAGTTAAGCTGGTAGCTCAGTTGGTTAAGCAGCCAACTCCTGATACCAGCTCAGGTCTTAATCTCAGGATCCTCAGATCCAACCCCACGTCAGGCTGGCACTGGGTGTGGAGCCTGCCTAGGATTCTCTCTCTCCTTCTACCGCCCCCCCACCCTGGTCATGCTCTCTCTCTCGAAAAAACAAACAAAAAACTTATCAAACACTCAAGATTTGTACATTCAATTGCATCTTAATTGTGTCACAATGAAAATATTTATAAATAAAAAGCAGATGTACAAAATTCCCAATGGAATTTTGATTATTTTCAGAGACAGAACGACTAACTTAATAGTTGTAAAAAAAAAGTTATTATTTTTTCATGATTATAAAAATAATGCAGACTGATAAGTCCAACTACATAAAGTGAATTAAGTAGAAGAAGTCTCTGTATAAATGGAAACATGTAAGAGATGGAGTGACAAGGCTATCTATTCCATGTGCTGCTTGGAAAGTTTTTAATGGTATCAATACAGTCATTTCAAAAATATTTTGATTTGCTCTAAAGCTATATTAATGGTTTTGTTAATAAATCATTATTAAAGTTTACTTGTTATTATTTTGAAGATTACATTTAGAGAGCAAGCCTTCATTTATCAAACAGAATACCAATACAAAATAGTAATGATTTATTCTGTAAAAAGTTAACATCAGAAGTATATACTAAAGCAACTGAGTATAGCTCATTGAACAAAGTTAAGTTTATCAAACTTGAGTTTCTCATGGTTGTTGCAAAATTTTCCAACTCGAAATACAGGATAATAGTAATAAAATGAATAAATATTTTGAAATGATAGGGACTTACAACAAAGCCCCGGCAATACCATTCAATGGAGCCTGTAGGGACTCTAGAAACCTTTGGCAACAATGACAATAATGTAGATGCCAATGAAAAAGAACAGCTAAAGAGATTAGGAAGAATAAAGTATAATTTAAAAGGAAAGTGTAAATCCAGATGAAGGGATTAGATGAAACAAATAGGATTTTGCTTTTGTGGTTATCAGGAGAATGTCAAAGTCTATCTTACAGACAGTATATTTAAAATATCTATATTGTGTGTACATATTTATAAGACTATGAATGGAATTAGGCTAGAATGTTATCCATATTATATTAATAAAGCAATTTGGTAAGCGCTGCCTTTTTTGTTCAAAGAATCAACAAGAGAACCCTAAACATTTATTGTTTATAATAGAAATACCTGAATTGATCTGGTCAGCACAGTACTGTCCAGAAATAGCAAAAAGTATCTGATTGGGTTAATCTAACTCATCCACCCATCACCATCCACCACTATAAATCAAGAGGAGTAAAGAATTCACATTCTTAAGGGGCACCTGGGTGGCTCAGTCATTTAAGGGTCCACACCCAACTCTTGATTTCAGCTCAAGGTTGCGAAATCAAGCCCTGCACTGGACTCTGCATTGTGCATGGGGCCTGCTTAGGATTCTCTCTCCTTCTCTGTCTGCCACCCTTCCCTGCCCTATGCTGGCTCAAACTCTCTCTCTAAAAAAAAAAAAAAAGAATTCACATTCATAAATAAATATTAATGGAACTTCAGGAAGAATTTGGTAAGAGATTTGGTAAGTCACTGCTATGCATTTTCTTCCAGGACTAAAACTTCAGATAAGTCCAAATTTGGATTCTTTGCTAATGATTGCATGTCAATAACAAGATACGTACATTTAAAAAAAAATAAAATAACCAATCCTTGTTAGTACGTGGTAATATTAAACGAAATAATCAAAGTCAAGTATTTATCTAGTTTCAATCTTTTCTAGCATCCTGCTCATGACTTGGCTGTCATTTTCACTTTTACCAGTAATGTTTTTTATTTACAGCTAAAGCTATTGATAAAATTAAACGATAGCTCCAAAGATAATAGTGCTTTCAAAATCAAAATGCAAAAAAGCTTAACGAGTCTATCTGGAGGAGGGAATAGTGGCTGATTAACATTTATTATAAGCCCCATTCCTCCTAGAGAGGGATGGCGCGCCATGTGCAAAACGGCAGATTTCGGTTTCAAATGCTGGCAGCAAGCGGCGCCAGAGAGACCCAGTTCCAGAGCTAGCAGTACCCAGGTCTTTTCACGCATCACATCCTGACAGCTGAATCTGTTCTGCGGAGTCAAATGCCATATCTTGTTCTTCCTCAATACTTACCATCCACAAGGTCAGATTTCGCCCTTCAAAAACATTTGATCTTTTGTTTGCAAGTACATTCCAGTCCACTTTAATTAACAACAGGTCTCTCTGTAGTGAGAACTGAAACATTTTTTTCACACTTCCCATTGTCCTCTCTGATATTTGGAAATATTTCTCTTAAGTCCTCTCCATTTAATTCACTAAAACATAAATGTATTCACTGTCTAATGGTCATCAATATCAATGGAGCATTTGATTTAACTCTTTTTTTAATTATTTTTATTATACATGTACATATAATGTATTATTTGCCCCAGGGGTACAGGTCTGTGAATCATCAAGCTTACACTCTCTCTCTCTCTCCCTCTCTCTTTTTTTTTTGAATGGAAAGCCTTTTACCTAAAATACTCTATTTCAATTTAATGATTGGAAATTTCCCTTCGGTGGAGTCATATACCAACATATAAAACTGAAAATAAAGTTTGCAAATTATATTTTCTTTACCTGCCCTTATTAAGAGAGTGTGGAAAGAAAATGAATCCTCCAATATCTTCCAGTAGTACATATTTGTTGCATTGTTATATAATAACTTCAGAAAGTCTAAAATGAGGTAGTTCTGCATTTGTACCTCTAGTCTATGTTGTCCCATGAGGGAAAAGCTTTGTTACACATAAATGGCTACAGTTTAAACATTCCCTCCAGTTTCTTCCAAAGGCCGCTAAGATAGTATTTACTTAAAACCCTGAGCTTTTTTTGTCTGATGCCTGAGTAATTAACATCAGTCCTGAAAAGTTTTAGAAATAAGACTGAGCCTGCAAATTTCCATGGCCTCTCTGGCCTTTTCCCAACTTCACCCCCTGACTTTACTAATTTGCTGACCAAAATAACAAAAAGCAATCATCCATTAAGTAGGTGGGCTCTCCCTACTCGACAGTTTCCTGCCTGGTCAATGATTCACAGAGTGAACACTCAATTTTTTTCCCATTAGTCTCTGAAACATGTTCTAATTTGGAAGTGTGTTATCAAAGAACAATTTAAATTACACTATTTTCACTGTAAATGCAACCAATTATTAAAAATTGGACCTACAGCAGCTAAGGGATGAAAATGTACTATGAGATGCTTTGCAGTAGAGAGGCACTTATGATAAGGATAATGAAATTTTTGTAACAACTTTTTAAAAATTGACCTCTGCATAGAGTCTCAGTGTCTTCAAGGTGAGTGGCAGTAAATACACGTCTGCTCTGTGTTCTTTACTTTCCCTTAATAGGGCTGACTTCTTGCAAATTCCCATACTGCAACTTCCTACTCCAGCTCAAGTTCTTATGCCCAATTCATTGAAATTTCAAATAACTCTTCACTTCAACCCATAACATAATAGTCTTACAAAAAGTATAACTTAAAGCACTGTCTTCTCTCTTCAGGATGATTGTTTACTATAGAAATTAGTGATGAACTTCAGGAAGAATTTGGTAAGGGATATGGTAATAGCAACCAAGATTTGGGTTAGAAATATTAAAAGTTCGATTAAAGTGAGTTCCACTTTCTGACCTTTGAGTTTTAAGTTAAAGGAATGTGGTAGTCATTTCTATGTTTTTCTTTCAGAATAATAATGAAACATTAAGTATACCAAAACCCCAGACAAACCCAAGTTTGGAATCTTTGAACTCAGATCTGGATTCAATGATCCCTTCTTTTGGCACTTTAAAGCACATCTCCCCTTTATTTGGATATAATCTTTCTTCTCCTATCATGAAAGCCCTCTGTTTTCATTTGAAAGGCAAAAACATAAAGCCTAGAGTCACAGTATTTCTGTAAGATGTTTGAATTAAATTATCTATTAAGTATCCTATATAAATTCACTCTGAACATCAGGGGATAGAAAGTATTAACAAAAGCAATAACACTAATACTGAAATTTCAACAGAACTTTTGGAAATCAGCCTCTGAAAGAAGAACAAACATATGAATGATAGTATCATGAAATAAGCTGTCTCTCCGGAGTGCTCAGACATTTTAAATGAATCTATATTTATAGTATAATTAGCAATTTGATGAAATATATATAGTAAGGATACACCAAAGCACATCAGTGAACAACATGTCCTCCTCCAAAGTCGACAGGTTCTCAGGAAACATCCAGGTTCAGCATTCAGGTACCAAGAGCAGTGCATCTCATTGGTAGCACAGACCAGCCATTTTTATATACCTTTTTTTATTTTCTTTTTAACAACCTGTCAGTCTCCAGAAAGAGCTCTGCTCAGTTACAAGTATATGTCAACACACACAGCTCATACTGAGGACGTTCAGCCACCAATTACTGCTGGAAATTTAAATAAGTTCTAAAAATATAGGTTACATTCTGCTCTGAAATAGTTAATCTCTCTGGCACTTTTTCTGGGACATTTAATGGTCCATCAGTACGATGTGTTAGACTGTAAGAACACAGAATTAGACATAGTGCTTGCCTAGGGGATTCTCCACTTAAATAGACAACCAAAATAGACTAAACACTAAAAACCAGTGCATGGAAGAAATAAAATAGATCACTACCATTAAGAGTGAATTTTTAGGGACGCCTGGGTGGCTCAGTTGGTTAAGCAGCTGCCTTCGGCTCAGGTCATGATCCCAGCATCCTGGGATCGAGTCCCACATCGGGCTCCTCGCTTGTCAGGGAACCTGCTTCTCCCTCTGCCTCTGCCTGCCACTCTGTCTGCCTGTGCTCACTCTCTCTCCCTCTCTCTCTCTGACAAATAAATAAAATCTTAAAAAAAAAAAAAGAGTGAATTTTTATACAACAGATACACAATGCACAGCATAGTAGTAAAGGACAGGCTATCTCTCCGTGTAAACTTTACTAAGAGTAGTAGAACAATCCAAGATTCTTTTTAAAAGATAACTGCTTTGAAGAGAGTGTTAAGGATTATCAGAGAGATAAAAAGGAAGATGTTCTGGACATCAGAAGTTACAATAAAAAGGACAGTTAATTAAAAGGGAAAAGAGAATAATCTAATTTCATTTGGAACTAAAGTGACTTTAGAAAGCATTTAGACTAATACCCACTCCTACCCCATTGAAACATTTTCCCTGAAATAGGTCATTTAATCTCAACTTGAATATTATTAGAAGTACGTTTATTGGATGGGTGGTTGGATGGATGGATGGATGGATAGATGGATGATTTTAATGACTGAAACAGGTGATTTTAATTTTAATATATCTATTTGACCAATATATCCAAAATATTATTTCAATATATAATCAACATAAAATATTGCTCTTTTATGTTCTTTTCTTATACTGTCTTAAAAACCCTGTATCTATTTTTATACTGACACTGCATCACAGTTTGTACTAGGCACATTTCGAGTACTCAATAACCACACATGGCTAGTAGCTACTATATTTATAGAACAGCTCAGTTCTAGAAAATGCTTCACAAACTTGGCTGAACATCAGAATCACAGGAAACTTTTTTAAAATATAGATTTCTAGGATTTACCCCCAGATACACGGACTTACTTAGTGTAGGAAGGGCAGGGAGTCTTTTTTTTTTTTTTTTTTAATTTAATTTTTTTTTTTTTTTAATTTTTTTTTTTTTAAAACTATAATATCTTTTTTTTGTCCATGATTGCGATTGTT
>NW_019154140.1:3909204-3924482 GCF_002288905.1 Enhydra lutris kenyoni
TCCCGCTACCTGAAGTAGTCTCAGCCTGCTACTTCTCCGCCATCTTGACTCCCCTTTTCAGGGAGTCTTTTTTAACAAGGCAGTCAATAAACCATTGATCATCAAGCTGACATTTGGAAATCACCGTTCTAGAACAACACAAAATACATCTAAGTCCTCTTCTACATGACGGTCCTTCCAATATGTTTAAAGAAAAAAATTATATCCCCACCATCTTTTATTCTCCAGGCTAAAAATTCCAAATTTTCCAAGCTCTTTCAACAATTCCTGATCGGACATGGTTTCCAAACCTTTCAACTCCCTGGTGCTTTCCTCTGGATGTATTCCAGTTTGGTTTATTTGCAGTAGGGGAGAAGTACTATAGCATAGATAATCCAAATTAATCCTTATTTGCCTTTGAAATGTTTCTCCGTACTTTCAAATGAATATGAGCATCTCCGCTAAATGTTGAATTCACAATACTACAAACTAAAACTGTAAACTCTTGTTGTCAAAAAGCATTCAGGATGTCCAGGTTCTTCTGTGTCACACTCCTTCTTGGAATGAAGAAGAACCCTCTCAGAAGGGCACCAAGTTAAGCAGAACTACTATTCTATGCCTCTCAACCCTCTTACCTTTTCCCATGACTAGAGAAGAAAGTAGCAGGTGTTTTGTTATACAGAAAGAACTCTTTTGCCTTCTTCAAAGTTACATAAATATATAACACAATAATGTCACCAAAAAATCAGATTTGCCATGAATAACTGGACTCAATTCAATGCACAAATATTCATTTACTGATGCCTGGCTGAGCACATTACATATGTCACCATGACAGGATGCTACAAGAAGAATCAAGGCAGAGTCCCAAGCCTTAAAAAGATCACAAACTAGTCGGCCAAATAAGTATATCCATGTGACAAATTTTTGTGGAATTCTTACTGTATGCTAGACACTTGGGTTATACATCAGTGAATAAAACATTAAAAAAACCCTGTCCTAATGGAGCTTATTTTCTAGCAGGAGAGACAGATGATAAACATTCAAATGATATATAAGCGAGTAATATAGGGTGTTAGATGATAAATGTTATGGAAACTAACTTCAGAATAGGGATATCAACTGTACTTGTGGGGTAGAGGATTAGCTGAAATTTTACTCAGTGGTGAGAGTCAGCCTCATTAAAAAATTGATATTTGAGAAAACATTTGAAAGAAAGGGGAAAACATGCAGATATCTGGGGAGAAGAGAATTCCAGGCAAATAACCAGTGCAAAGGCCCTGAGGCAGAAGAGTAACTCACCTGAGTGAGGAACAACAAGGAAGCCAGTGAAGTTAAAGCAAAGTGAGCAAGGGAGAGATAAACAAATTAGGCTGGAAAAGTAATTGGAGGGGGTGGTGGAATTTTTCATGCAGGTCTTTGTAGGGCATAATTAGAACTTTATCTTTTGAGTGAAATGAAGAACCACTGAATGGGGCAAAGGAATAACATGATATGCTTTGTGTTTTAAAAGAGCACTCTGGTAACTATATTGAGAATACATTTTAGGGGGGGCAAGAGTATAAGCAGGAAGACCACATAAAGGCCTACTGCAGTAATCCAGCTGAAAACCAGTGGTGGCTTGGACCAGGGAGGTAGCAGCAAGGAAAAGAAAAGTGGTCAGATTTTTTATGTTAAAAAAAATGTTATACTACAGTGAGGTGGTTGTTTTCATAAAGGATGTTAAGACAGCACAGAGGAAGAAACAACTCCACCAAAGGAAGGATTTATAGTCAAAGTGACAGCTTAGCTGAGTCCTGAATAATATGTAAATGTTCACCAGGAAAAAAAATCAGGAAGAACCAGAGAAGGAACTGGCATGGAGTTGCTGGTGGCCAGAAGAAACATAGGGAATGATCCTTTCCCTGGGGAATTTACAGTCTCAATAGGGAGATAATACAGAAAAGTAACTTAAGACTCGAGTCTCAGGAGCCACTGGGATAAGAATTTGGCATAGGAACTTTGGACTATAGAAATAAACAATATATGCCAGCAAGATATTCGAGAGAAAAAGCCAAAGAAGTAGCTAGAAACATAAAGAAAGTGACCCCATTCACAAAGGATCCACAGGACCACCCCAACTGTTCTGTCAACATTACACCAGCCTCTCTACCACCATTCAAAGCTCTGTGAAATCGTATCTTCCACCACCAGTTTTCATCATCAGTTCCTACCAACACATCAAACTGGTATCTTGCCAAGGAAGGCCAAACTTAACCTTAACCAGAGCCAAGTAAAGCAACTACATCATTTGTTTCTCAGTACTCCTAATGCTTCTCCCCACGACTCAAAACTAAGCTAAACTTTTCACAAGCTTAGAAAGTAATGTGTGTTTGGTGGCTGTAGAGGAGCTCACACTATGAATGAGCCTATAGATGAGCTCAAACTATGAAAAGATTCACTCTAGGAATCTTCTTTTGTTGGTTTTCTCTATGGTCCCCTTGTAGGGGGGACCAAAGAGAAATTACACTCCTTCCTCTCCACATTTGCCATTTGTTCTTATCCCTCTCTACCCAAAGCTGCATATTGTCTTCCACCCAATAAAGCCATAGAACAGAAGATGCTTCAGAGCAAGTTTTTCTTCCGCTCCAGTTGCTCTTTGCCTGTCCTCTCCGCTCATGTGAAAGTCACCTCACCTCAACCCCCTCACAGCATCCAGTATTTTTACCTGGAAACCCCTTAAAAAAAAAAAAAAATCCAAGGAGCATGACTTGCTGCTAAGCTAATTTCAAAAGTGAAAAAAAAATTTAACATATTAAATGGTTGGTAAATGTCAGGCATAGTTTCATTCATATAATCTACATCAGCTCTAAGAATTAGTACTGTTTTTATCTGAGAGATCAGTTAAGTAACAAGATCAAGTGCAGACAACTAATGAAAAAGAATTCAAGCCCAACATGTCCAGCGCTGGAGCCTCACTACTACTGCATATCACTATGAACCTAGAATTACCCCCACCATTTCTTCCCTATGTCCAGGCCGGTAGAGTAAGACCTTTCAGAGCAGTAGTTTACTGTCCTCATTCTAAAACTTCCCTTTGTAGGGAAGGACATGCGGGTGCCTAGGTTCTCCATCCCTTCTCCAGAATGAAGAATGTCAGCGAAGGTGCCATCAAGAACAATTCGGTGAACACTTGTGCAAGTGCTCAGTGCCTGGCAGCAGGCCAAATGAGAAAGGGAAGAGTCATGCTCCACTTTTCTTCCCACCCTCTCTCTCCCTAGTTTTTCTCAATTGTAGCAGCCCACATCTGAGTTTCAACAAATGAGTTTACGTGGTGAAACAGAAGTCATCATAACAAAAATATCCACCAATAAACTGTTTGCTTAATAAAATGACTTTGCACACACAAATACCTCTTCAATGTCAATGCTAACTGAAACCTAGCTAGCAAAAGATGAAAATTTTCATGAAGTTGATAAAAAAACATGTTAAAAAAGGCTCCAATGACACACAAAGGCAATTACTTATGATGGTCTCACACAGGTAGCTAAATTTTAAAAATGAAAAATAAAAACTGTACCATTATGACAGGTATCTCAAAACATAATGGTCTTGCATTAAAATGGTAAAGAGAGTCCTCACATGTTTTTATAAAAACAAATGCATGCGTGCACGCGCGCACGCACGCACGCACACACACAATCAACACTTGATTTTACTCTACTTGTTCCTATAATTAACCCATAGTTAAATAATTACTTCCACTTTGTCATATATATACTAAGACACATAATTTTCATAGTTTTTAGCTTCCTTCTTTAAGACAAAGTCCCAAATTTTCTTTTTCACTATGTACAACTAAATTTCAGTTTTTCTTTTATCTCCAGTAATAATTTATGTAAACATTTTCCTTCCTCCATTATACTGTGTGTCCCATCCTTATTCACAGAAGCATTGCAATAAAAAAATTTTAATTGTGGGGTGCCTGGGTGGCTCAGTGGGTTAAGCCTCTGCCTTCGGCTCAGGTCATGATCTCAGGGTTCTGGGACTGAGTTCCGCATTGGGCTCTCTGCTCAGCAGGGAGCCTGCTTCCCCCTACCTCTCTGCCTGCCTCTCTGCCTACTTGTGATCTCTCTGTGTGTCAAATAAATAAATAAAATCTTTAAAAAATTTTTTAATTGAACTGAAGTAAAATCAATGGGAGACCGATCACACCGTAAGACCTTAATGTCGAATACCTAAGTTATCAGTTAGCAGATATTGAATTATAGACGGATAATAATAAGAATGGGAAAGAGGCTAGATGTCTGCAAGACTGGGGTCTGGAATCAACATGAGGACAAGGAGCCAGTAGGAGATGTAAAAAGCCAAAGAAAGGTGAAGACTCTTGACTTCAGCTGTCATCCGGGTGTGCCTCGGTCATGACATTCAAAGTCATCCATTTGTCAGAGCCCAGCAAGATTGTCCCAGCTCCTCCTAAGCCAAATCTAGTTGCCATTCCACAGAGATCCCTGGCACTCTTGGTAAGAGACTTCTAATTATGCTTGCCCCTGCCCATAATTATGGACTACCACACTCACAGGGTGCCAAACACCATGCTGAGTGCTACCCATCCCACTTTTTAAATATTCATGCTAATTTCCCCCTCCACCTGTGCATTAACCTTTTGGGGGAGGAGGATATATTTTTTGAAAATTAAATACAATCAAAAAGTCCCACACTTGATTTTGCTGTTTGCTCTCAGAATGATCTCATAGCTAAATGATGGAAAGCATTTCTTAAAGACTTGGCACTTACTATGAAGATTCTGACCTTACACATAAGAGGCTATTTTCAATCACAAATGTCTAACAGTTTTACCTGGATAAAGTTTCCAACAACCCTACAAACACATTCTCATGCATAGTTGAGAGAGGGCCCAAAAGTAAGTTTAATTCAGCTACAAAATAAATGGATCCTAATGTTTAACATATTAGTTTCCTATGGTGGCTGTAACATATCACTTTAATGGCTGAATCAACACAAATTTATTATCTCACAGTTCCGGAGGTCAAAAGTCCAAAATGAATTTCACTAGGCTAAAATCAAGGTGTTTGCAGGGCTAGGGGAAAAATCCATTTTCTTCTTTTTTTATACCGTCTGTGGGCTGCCTACATTTCTTGGCCCATGATCACCTTCCAACTTCAAAGTCAGCAATGACCAATGACCAATTAAGTATTTCTCACAATGCATCACATTGGCACTGATGCCTCTACCTCCCTCCTCCATATTTAAGGTATCCTTATGATTCCAATGGACCCACTCAGATAATCCAGGATAATCTCCATATTTTGAAGTCAGCTGATTAGCCACCTTAATTACTTCTGCAACCTTAACCTCCTCCTTACCAAGTGACATAATATATTCACAGGTTCTGAGAATTTAGTTGAGAGACCATTATTCAGCCTACCACAGCCTGTCTTTCATACCCAAAGATTCACATCCAGCCCATATGGAAAAATACATTCATTCTATCCAAAAGTCTCAACTAAGTAGTGTATCAACTCATGGTTTAAAACATAGTCTAGGAGCACCTGAGTGGCTCAGTTGGTTAAGCATCTGCCTTCCACTCAGGTCATCATCCCAGGGACCTGGGATTGAGCCCCACAATGGGCTCTCTGCTCAGCAAGGAGTCTGCTTGTCCCTCTCCCTCTGCCCCCCGCTCATCCTCTTTCTTTCTCTCTTGTATTCTGCTCTCTCTCTCTCTCTCAAATAAATAAATAAAATATTTAAAAAAATAAAATAGGGGCGCCTGGGTGGCTCAGTCATTAAGCATCTGCCTTCGGCTCAGGTCATGATCCCAGCGTCCTGAGATTGAGCCCCACATTGGGCTCCCTGCTCAGGAGGAAGCCAGCCTTCCTTCTCTCACTCCCCATTCCTGTGTTCCAGCTTTCACTGTCTCTCCCTCTCTCTGTCAAGTGAATAAATAAAATCTTTTTAAAAAATTAAAATAAAGTAAAGTAAAACAAAATAAAATCTGGTCTAAATCTTATCAGTACAAAAGTCCCAAATGTCAGCATCTAAATGAGTTACAATCCATCCTGAGGCCCAATCCCTCTCCATCTGTGAACCTGTGAAACTCAAGAAACAAGATATCTGCTCCCAAAATTTGATAGTACTAATAGACACGGGAAAACAATTATAGACATTCCCACTCAAATAAAGTGAAAAATGAGGTTAAAAAAATTAGACATCAGATCCATGCAACTTTGAGATCCATCTAGGCAAATTGCATTTGATTTCAAAGTCTGGGAATAATGTTCTGTGGTCCTTGGTTCTACCCTGTAGGATCTCAGCTCTGCCTTCTGGGTTCTCAGTTCTCCCTCTTAGTCAACCTTATTTTTTCATCAAAGGTGGTACGTGTTTGCCGCTAAGTAGATTAAGCAGCCTGTTTCTTGCTTGTCGAATTGTTGGGATCCAACTACCTTCTTTCATTACATCCTCTTACTTCCCTTTTCAGGCCCACCCAGATGTATTTTTGCTGATACAATATTCTCAGGAACCATGCAGGTCTCCCATAGAAGTCATGGCAATTTATTCCATTACACAACAGGCTACTCCAGAGATATTTCCTGGATAAATCTATCTGTCTAACTGGCTTCTGCTGAGATGTTTGAGGGAATCTATGAGCTACATGTTCAATTTCTTCAAAGTGCCGTCTATGTAACTGAACACTCTGGTCTTACTTCTGAGGCCCTCCCAAAAGTTCTCCTACCCATAACATTGGCTTTCCCCAGAGCAGGCATTTCTGACAGTGACTCTCCTACCTTTAGCATCATTTACGATCTAGGAGGCAGAGGTTTTCTCAAATATCAAGTTCTGATTTCATTTAGCTTAATAGTTCTTCCCTCAGTCTGCCTCTCTATGCTTTTTACTGGAAGAAGCAGCAAGAAAAACCTAGACTGCACCTTCAGTGCTGTGCACACAAATCATCTCAGCTAAATACCTAAGTTCATATTTATACGCTTTACTTACACAGAACTGCAGGACACACCTTAGCCAAGTTTTCTGCCACTGCATAACAAGGATCTCCTTGTCTCCAGTTTGCAATAACATGTTCTCGATTGGGGTCCTGGGATGGAGCCCCGCATCGGGCTCTCGGCTCAGCGGGGAGCCTGCTTCCCCCTCCCTCTCTCTGCCTGCCTCTCTGCCTACTTGTAATCTCTGTCAAATAAATAAATAAAATCTTTAAAAAAAAACCAAACATGTTCTTGATTTCTGTCTGAGCCCTCACTGGCAGTGTCTTTAATGTCTACATTTTTACCAACAGTCTGTTCATGACAATGTAGGTATTCTCTAAGGACATTTAGTTTTCTCTACCACACTCTTCATTTTCTTCTGAGTCCTCACTAGTAGAACTGACACCATCCATATCTCTAACAGTCTATTCAAGGCAACTCAGGCATTTTCTGTCGTGCTTTTCAAAATTCCTCCAGTCTATGGCCATTTCCCAATTCCAAAGCCACTTCCATATTTTTAGGTCTTTCTTCCAGCAGGCTCCACTTGCACGTATCAAAATCTGTATTAGTTTCCTATTGCCCTCTAACAAATCATTGCAAACTTAGGGGCTTAAGTCAACACAATTTATTATCTCACAGTTCTAGAAGTCAGAACTGGGTTAAAGTCAAGTGCCAGCAATGCTGGATACTCTAAAGGAAAATCCATTTTCTTGCCTTTTTCACCTTCGCAAGACTGCCCACATTCAATGGCTCATGGTCTACTTTTATCTTCAAATCCAAGACTGGCAGTTCTAGTTATTATCTCATTGTATCATTGACACTGACTCTTCTCCTCCCTTTTCCAGATCTAAAGGACCTTTGTGATTACATGGGGCCAGAATAGTTTTCTTACCTGAAGTTCAGTTGACTAGCAACCTCAATTTTACGTACAACTTTAATTCCCCCTTGACATGTAACATAATGTAGGCTCAGGTTCCTAGGATTGCGATAAAAACATCTTTGAGGGATCATTATTCTGCATACCACAATACATCTTTGCATAATGATAAATTTTCAATTCTCTTCTATTAAAATGGCCCACTGTGTAATTTGGTCCCTGCTCTCTACATGTGTGTCATTTCCTATCACAACCCTATGTTTCCACTACAGTGAGTTTCTTCCATCTTGTCAAATGCACAATGCTCATTCCCAGCTTGGGATCTCTGCTCATGCTCTTTTCCCTGTCTCTGTGATTCTCCCTTTCTGAATCCCTGTAGCCCCTCTTCTCCAGACTACTCTTGTAAGAGTATCCTATCCTTCAGCTTTCAGCTTCAATGACTCTTCTTCAAAGACAGTGTCCCTGACCCTGTGATTCCCTAGACTGTAGATTCCCATTGCACTCTTCGTTTATCTTCATAGCATTTATCTGAATGGTGATTAAATTATTACCTGTGTGATTGTTTAATGACTATTTTTAAGACACTCTGAAAGAGTCTTTAAAAAGTTCTGATTCCTTTGTTATATGCCTAATACTTAGCAGAACAGGATTGCACAGTATAAGTGCATCTGAATGAAAGAACATGTCTCTTTTAATCCTCGTAACAACATTAATTTTATACTTGAAAGTACTGAAGTTCAGAGAAATTGAGTAACTTCACCATAGGAAAACAACTAATGAGATTCCACTGGAGCTATATGGTTTCTAAGCCCATCTCTTTGTCACTGTGTTAGTCTATTCTATCGGGGCACCAATGACATTGTCTCTAAGACCACGGATGTTCACGGACCATCATACTGACAAATAATCACTGCAGCCTACACTAACTTTCCTTAATGTAGTTAGTTACCTTTACCTACTAAAGTCAATGCCACCACCAAATGCCCGATTTCAGTCCTGTTTTTAAATACTGACATGAATAGACTTGTGGACACTTTTTCCTTTTAAAATCTTTTTTTTTTTTTTAAGATTTTATTTATTTGAGAGAGAGAGAGAAAGAGACCATGAGCGCGGCGGGGGAGGGGGGATGTCAGAAGGAGAGGGAGAGAGAGAGACTTTCAAGCAGACTCCCCACTGAGTACAGATCCCATTGCAAGACTTGATCTCAGGACCTATAAGATCATGACTTGAGCTGAAATCATCAGTCGATGCTTAACGAACTGAGCCACCAAGGTACCCCCTCCTTTAAAATCTTTAAATCTTGGGGCTCAGTCAGTTAAGCATCTGCCTTTGGCTCAGGTCATCATCCCAGAGTCTGGATCGAACCCCACACTGGGCTCTCTGCTCAGCGGGGAGTCTGCTTCTCCCTCTCCCTCTGCCCCTCACCCTGTCCCTTCTCTCTCTCTCTCTCTCACTCTCTCCCCCTCACTCAAATAAATAAAATCTGTAAAAAGGAAAAATAAAATAAAATCTTTAAACCTTAAAGTTCCTTAAAAATAACTACCAAACTTATTTTCAAGTTACCAACTCAGGAAAAAAATTATGCTTCAATTTTTATCTACTTCTCTTGTGAGGATTAATGGCATTATAAAATCTGTGAACACCTTAGAAGAAATTTTATTAAACCAACAGATGAAACTATCAACTTTGGGAACACGGCCAGACAAATTTAAAACCAAAGATCTAAAAATCATGCTAACATTGCTAGAAAGTCCTAGAACTGTGCTGCTTATGTGTTCATTCTTGGTCTCTCATGTACAGAGAGGAAAGAACATTATTATGAACACTGTCTTTACAAATACCTCCTAGACTTTAAACAAGGTAGGTAGAATTCTATTTATAACTGTACAATCCTTAGAACCCTTTACGAGCTTTCATAGGTCTTTTTCATTGTCAGCATTCAATCCTCTATTTTTTTAAAATGTAAATGTATTTTTGTGGCTATGAGTCAGACTGCAGCTAGAAATACTTGGAAGATTTTGATGTAGATTCCAAACTGTTGCCTGGATACTTTTTCCTTTTGAAAATGATTACAATTGGCACAGATAAAAAGCCACATTTATTAAAGGATGATCTAATTTAACATTTTCTTACTTCAATTTCCAATGCAGCTACAAATCAAATTTCAACAACAACAAAATAATTTTAGTGATACTATGGTTACTATTAGGATAAAAACCAGGTATGACTTTGAAATATATTTCCATTTGCTTTCATTGTACATACATAATAAAATGTAACTATTAAGTAATAGATCCATATTGCACAATAATTTACAAAAATTACTTAAAGTTTCAAAAAGTACTGAATTATAAGCATCTTAAATACCACTAGAGAATAATGAAGTAACCAAAAGGAGAAGAAATATTAAATGAGCAAAAATCACTGGGAAATCATATGCTGAGACTTCTTTACTTTAAAGAAACAAAAGAAGATGGTTATACCACTGCAGAAGAAATTTAATGGTTCAAAATCTCTTTCATCTATACAGAACATATCTGATAGCACAAAGTAACTTATCTGATAGGTTTATATGAAATCCGAGAGCATCTCACAGGTTTTGTAGTTTGTTACTATCCCACTATGACATTTTACACACTATACAAAAATATCTGCAGCATTCTCAATTCACTATAAATCAAATCCATAAAGTGTTCATAGTCTGAAAGCTTTTGTCTCTCTAAAACCCATGGAATCTCAGAGAAGTAGTAGGAGTCAGAACTGACTTCTTAACAACCTTTTCTAATAGCAGAGAAAAGACATTTCCAAGGTAATGCAAAACTAATAGGCAGAGCCAAAGATCCACCTGTTGTCAATTCCATAATCTAAATCTTAGAATAAGAGAAGTTATTAAAGCACAATCAATAGATCAGTAATATATGCCTACTGAGAACATAGCAGGTAGCAAAGACTTCCTGAGTTACTGGCTACATGAAATAAGACTCATAATTTGGCAAGAAATGAAATTTTACATCTTCAAATCTCGAAAACTATATTTATTAGGCATTTACTCTGTCAAAGCATAGGGCTTGGTACCAGAAAGGAAATAAAAACAATTCATCTATGTGCACTGATATGTAGTTACAATGGACAATTCATTTGCGGCACAATGCCTACCTTGAAGAACTGATGATTTAAATAAAGATGAATACTTAACATTCCTTTAAAAAACTTGACCAGGAAAAGATATTAGTTCCTTAGACTATTTCCTAGAATTGTCTAATTGTCTAGCATGAGACCATAAAATGCACAGTCCTGAGGGTTTCTAGTTATGACAGCTCAGATAATCTTTAGAGGGAACTAAGAAGAACACAAGTATAATTTAAAGGATCTTTGGAAATTTTAAGGGCACTTCAACACCATTTGTGTATCAGGAGCTTTAGCTTCTGTAAAGCTTTCCAGTTACTCAAATTAGC
This sequence comes from Enhydra lutris kenyoni, assembly GCF_002288905.1. Lineage (NCBI taxonomy): Eukaryota > Metazoa > Chordata > Mammalia > Carnivora > Mustelidae > Enhydra > Enhydra lutris. The sequence goes on from NW_019154140.1 coordinate 3,920,493, forward strand.
AGACCTGAGATAACTTGGCTTCCAGTTCACAGGGATTGAAAATCAGAGATTTGAAAAAGAAGAAAGAAAGAAAATAACAGAGGCTTAACCCTAATGACACTTCCATTCCCCTTTGTGAAGTTTGCTGACACTCTGGTCTTATTTCCTTTATTAAATTTTCCAAATTAAATTTGTTTCTAAAGGATTCAATATCTAAGCTGAACTCCCGCCCTTCCCCCAAAAAGACCTCTAAGTAAATAAAATATCACCACAAATATTTGTCACAATAAAAACATTTAGTGGGCTTGGGGCACCTGGGTGGCTCAGTGGTTTAAGCCTCTGCCTTCGGTTCGGGTCATGATCTCAGGGTCCTGGGATCGAGCCCCGCATCGGGCTCTCTGCTCAGCGGGGAGCCTGCTTCCCTTCCTCTCTCTCCGCCTGCCTGTCTGCCTACTTGTGATCTCTGCCTATCAAATAAATAAATAAAATCTTAAAAAAAAAAAATTTAGTGGGCTCATAATTAAAGAAGAAAATTACATTTTAATTTTTATAAGAGTAAACTTGTTTTAAATAAATGCAACACAAGTCAATTTCCTCCTTTTCCCATTGTAAAGCATTAGTGTTACTGTCCATGGTGACACATACTGGTTATGTCAGGCAACAACACCACTACAGAGACATTCAAGTTTTATTTGATGCCTGTTTCTCGGTGGCAGATTTGCTAAAGTGGTTTTATTTTGCATATCCAACTCTTTAGCAATTATGAGTTGCACTTTTCTTGAAGCCATGGTACCAAAATCACAAAAGAAAAATCTGGGTGGCTAGGGAGAAGATGCTTCAGTCAGTCTATCAGATATTTTAAACCAAACTTCATTTCTCTTTTGCCTTCATCTATACTTCACTGTATGTGAAAAGAATCTTTCTGTATGTATTCAGCCACCTTTTAGAAACTCATATTACATCTTTCCACAAACCAAACAATATTCAAAAGCTTTGGTCAATCAAAGGTTTTAAGCATTGGGATTTGCTTCTGACTACATTTTCAAATATAAATGAAAATGCATCGCCAACACCCACAGACTCCAAAAAAAAAAAAAGTTCTATAATATTAAGCATTCAATTAATAGTGATTCAAGATATACCTCTGAATTAAAATTTATTTGTAAAATTTCAAAAGAATACTGAAGAGAATATTATTCTCTTTCTCTTGACATTGATAGAGTAGAATGATGATCTCTCAAAGAGGAATTGTTTCAAATATGGTGTATTTGTGATATACAGTAGATAAAACTATTGAGAGCAATTCATTTTTCCAGAAAGCTACTCCACATAAAGAAATTCGTCCCAACCAGGCACCACTGTACCTGCAACTTTCAGAGAGCCATGTCTTAACTAAGATTAAGCTATCCTATTTTCTACCTTAATCAATTTCACCCAAACGAGCCATTTGTGCTATAATTCATTGTTCCCCAGACTCTAAAATCAACCATCTGCCATCGGAGTTTCTGTACAGTAATTAAGGAACTATCCATTAGAACTGGCAAGAGTACAAAGTAAGGAGGAGAGGGCGGGAGGGGAGAAAAACCAAACCACTTAAAAAGAGATGGAAGGTGTGTGTGTATATGTGTGTCACATTAACCCCTCCACATCTCAGCTCCAGATACTGCCATCCATGAGGCAATACAGAAGTTAGGAGGAGCTGTTGAGGCCAACTCCCTCTGGGATTATCCGAACTGAAACTGCATTGGGGACTCGGCATGCGCTCCATACCTTGAAAGAGAAAGGCTTTCGTCCCATTATGCAGTCCGGGGACCTGGCGCACTCCAGTCGTGGACTCCCCAAGTTCTAACTCAGTTAAGACGTCAATCTGTAGGGAGGGGTCCACACCAAGCCCCCAGACTGGTGGGAGGGTGGGGAAGAAAGAAAAAGCACCATCAAAATACAAGCCTCTTCCTCCAGGGCATCAAAGACTGGTGTCTTGGAGACAGTACTGGGAACTGACTAGGGAGTCGACTCCCTCCTCCACCGCGCAGAGCCTTACCTGAAATCAGCAGCCAAGCTTTAAATAGCGGAGCACCCACTCCCATTTCCCTGACCTACTTTAAACCCCTCTCCGTGCAAAGTTCCCCCTCGGCTCTCAGACCCTGGACTAGGGGTGTGACCGGCCCTGGCGTCTCCAAGGCAAACACAGAAAAATCCAAATCCAAACCCACCCTCTACTCCAAGCTTCCCACTCTAGACCTACTTCGGGTGGAGGAAAAGCAAGGCGTCCCCAACCAGCTCCTGCTGCCCCCAGGGCGAGGGCCATCCGTTCCCCGGCCCCAGCTCTGGGCCACTCACCTGCTCCGAGACCGAAGATCAAACAGAATGTTCTCAGTAAGACCCGAGACTCCATGGTGTGGATCTGCTCAGTCCATCGTCTCCCTCTTTAAAAATAAAAAATCGAAGAGGTTCTCGGAATCAAGCGGGAAAATAGCGTTTGTGCCTCCTGCCGCTGCCTCGCATTTACTGATTAGTAGGATTAATACGATTTGGTTGCCTAAGAAAAAAATGGGAGGACCCCCCAGGCACGTGAAGAACTTAGACCCTCCAATGCGCACATCATTCCCACACGCAGAGCCGAGGCGGCAGCGCGGGCAGAACCGGGGGTGCCCAGAGAGAGGGGTCGGGCTCGCTCGGGGGCTGCTCCGCGGGGGAATTAGCTCTGGAGCTGAATAAAAGCAGCCGAAGGCACGCACAACCAGAAGAAGGGAGGCGGCCCCAAGAAAGCCGGGGGTGGGGCGGCCCCGCACCCGCCCGTCTTCCCCTGCCGCGCGAACCTGTTGTAAAGGCAGAGACAATGGAGAGAGCGCCGGAGACGCGCGGTGGAGAGACGGCTCCCCCGGAGCGGGAGGGGCAGGCCCGGGGAGGCGGGGAGAGGAGGGACAGGGAGGGACCGCCGAGGGCGAGGCCCGGCACTCCGCGTCCCTCTCCAGCCCCGGCTCCGAGCCCGGCACAGCTAGCCCCAGGGCTGCTGCAGCCCCGCCCTCCTACCTCCCTCACTCGCTGACCCCGGCAACGCCAACCTCCTTTCAGGATCCAAAGATCTAAATTCAAGGTGCTAAGTTGATGGGCGGTCTTTGCTCTCACCCCCTGATTTCGGGCGCGTGTCCTGAAAGACAGTCGGAGAGAAAGGACCACCCAGTCGCAGAAGGCGAGGCTAGAAGACGCGCTTGCCCGCCCTGTAGGCAAAGGAGGGAAGCCGGCGTACAATTGTGCGCTGGGCTCCGAAGCAGCCCCGGGAACTGGAAAGGGAACTCCTTCGCCGGGGCATGCGGAGGAGGGCCGCCCAAAGCAAGCTAGACTCTCAAGGTGGGGCTGGACGAAGTAGAGAGAGACTGGCAGAGGCGGGTGGCGAGCCTGGGAAGCCCTGGCAGCCCTAGGGGAGAGGTTCCCTGCCCGGGGCGGGGCGCTGGAGAGCTTCCCTAGCGCGGAGCGCGCAGGGGAGAACTTATACTGGAACTGCTGGACAGCTCCGGGACCTCGCGCGCCCCCTGCCACACAACACGGAGAACCGGACTCTGGTTCTCCAGGACACGCCCACAGCAGGAGACAAGGGCACCAGAGCCAGCGGGCCTGCCACACCAAAAAGAAGAGATAGAGCAGCCCCGGGAACTGGAAAGGGAACTCCTTCGCCGGGGCATGCGGAGGAGGGCCGCCCAAAGCAAGCTAGACTCTCAAGGTGGGGCTGGACGAAGTAGAGAGAGACTGGCAGAGGCGGGTGGCGAGCCTGGGAAGCCCTGGCAGCCCTAGGGGAGAGGTTCCCTGCCCGGGGCGGGGCGCTGGAGAGCTTCCCTAGCGCGGAGCGCGCAGGGGAGAACTTATACTGGAACTGCTGGACAGCTCCGGGACCTCGCGCGCCCCCTGCCACACAACACGGAGAACCGGACTCTGGTTCTCCAGGACACGCCCACAGCAGGAGACAAGGGCACCAGAGCCAGCGGGCCTGCCACACCAAAAAGAAGAGATAGA